>NC_043706.1:120589887-120699580 GCF_006229205.1 Suricata suricatta
GCTAGCTCGGAGCCTGGAGCCTGCTTCTGGTTCTGTGTCTCCTTCTCTCTCTGCCCCTCCCCCCTCATGCTTTGTCTCTCTCTGTATCAAAAATAAATAAAACATTAAAAAATTTTTTAAAATAATTGGTTTGTACTATCTATATGCTACTATGCCCAATTCTCTAAGGTAATAACTTGGCATTAATTTAAAAAATTTTTTAAATGTTTTATTTATTTTTGCGACAGAGAGAAACAGAGCGTGATGGGGGAGGGGCAGAGAGAGAGAGAAACACAGAATCCGAAGCAGGCTCCAGGCTCTGAGCTGTCAGCACAGAGCCTGATGCGGGGTTTGAACCCACTAACTGTGAGATTGTGACCTGAGCCAAAGCCAGAGGCTTAATCGACTGAGCCGCCCAGGCGCCCCAAGTTGGCATTAATTCTAGTCCATGTACATAGTTTTCAAAATGATCAAGGAGAGGAGAGGTACTCTTTTCAAGGAGATTCTTTCTGAGCACAGTCAGGTCATATCATCTGTATTCACAAAGAATGGAGGGTTCTACTATTTATCTCTGATCCTGTTACACAGAAACATTCCTGATAGCTCCAAATGGGCTCTTAAAAATTAAAGCCCATTACTATGAATGTATAGAAGATGTACTTGCTTTTCCTTATTATATTAAAAGCACAGAAACATGTCTGACCCAGATTAACATTTCTCAGGATTAGAATGAATAGGCTTTTAAATTGCTTTGTAACTGTATCAAAGTTTGTTCAAACCCACTATTTTTTTTCTTTTCTCAGTCATGCAAGAGAGAGCATTCTCGGGAGTAATAGTCCCCATTTGCAACATTAAAACAGACATTGTATATAGCATCTCAATTCTTCCACCCCCTCCCTGCTCCCAAAACATGCCTGAAGGTAACAAGAGATTTGTCATATGAGCTCGCCACTGAAGTGCATTGGTGGTTGAGGTGGGGCAATGTTGGAGGCCCACCTCCAGTGAGGCAGAGGATGACTTCACTGTTGGAGCCAGACCGTTGATTGTGGTGTGAAAGCTCTGCTCTCTGCACACAGGACAGAGCATTTCCGAGCATGGTCTTGGAGGATGTTCATACCTGCTGTTATGGACTGAATGTTTGTGACTCTCCCTGCCCCCCAAAAAACTCATCTGTTAAATCTCTAACCCCCAGTGTGATGGTAGTTGCAAGTGGGGTCTTTGGGAGGTAATTAGGTTCAGATGAGGCTGAACCCCATGAGGAGATTAGTGCCCTTATAAGAAGAGAAAGGGACACAAGAGCCTTTTCTTTGTTCACCATGTGCGGGCATCCTGAGCAGACAGCCATCTGTAAGCCAGGAGAGGGTCCTCCTGGAGAAACTGAATTAGTTGGCACCTGGATCTTGAAGTTCCCAGACTCTGGTTCTAAACTAAATAAACCAAACCAATAAATTCCTGTTGTTTAAGATGCCCAGTCAGTGGTATTCAGTTACTGCAGCCTGAACTGACTAGGACAACTGCATACTTTAATGCTACTCTCACATTGAAATTTTGACTTAATCCTCTTAGCCCTTTACTCAGTGTTACTGTTTGCTTTGATTTGGGTCAGTTCTTGCCGGTGACCTAGACAGACTTTCAAGTCAAAAGCCCTCATGCTATTCCGTGGAAACAGTTACTCCTCCAACATCTCCAAGTTCAAAGATTGATTCCTGGTAGATTCCCCTAACCAGGAGTATTTTGTGTTTCTGTTTTGTTTTGTCTTAAATTGCATTTTCTTAATAACTTATTCATGGCCTGTAGTCACCAACACTCTATTAAAATTATTTATTTTCCCTTGTCTGTGTGTCTCCATTCGAATCTTAGCCCTGTGAAGGATAGGAGGTATTCTCTTTTGTTCCTCGGCACACTGTCAGCAGCTCGCTAGCACAGTACCCAGCCCCAACTGGTGCTTAGTGGGTGACTAAGTGAGGAGCACTCCCAGGCTGTGATGAAGGTCGGTGGGTGACAGAACCTCTGATTCAGGGCTAACTTGGGCCTTGAAAAGAGCTAAGGAATTCTTTCGATGATTGTTTTTTTCTTTCTTTTTTCGTTTTTGTTTTTGTTTTTGTTTTTGTTTTTGTTTTGCCCCAGAGAATCTCTTTCCATCAGCCTTCCTATTGCTTGTAAGGATACTGTCAGACTCATTGCCTTGCTTTGCGTTAAGTTGACTGTTCTAAACTGACCTGTGACAAGAAGACTGAACTAGCAAAATGGATTCCCCAGAGCTTCTCTGAAAGAGTTGGTGGAAGACACTGAGGAAGTACTTGGCTGGATCTGTAACCTTAAGCAAATTGTAATTTACACTCAGAACCAAGAAGAAATCTAGCAGATCCAGAAGATTACAATCTCTGATTCTTCTCCAGTTTAGGTAGACTATCACACTAGGATCATTGAACACTCACAGATAGAAAAGCAGGAGAAAAGATTTCTTCAATAGGCCTTTATGAACCTTAAGTAATTGTCTGGCATTATGATGTAAATTTATATGCAGATAAAGAGAAAATCGTGGATGGAGTATATGTAGATTTTCATAATGTATTTGATAATCTGGTTTTCAATGTAGTATCCCAATGATTTTTTTTTCAGTGGGGGAAAGAGGATCATTAGTCACATGTGGAGAAACAACTTAAAAATAGGAAATGAAGTTTGTTGTAAACAGGCAATTTCAAATGGGGAAATATAAAGGGAGCAATATTCAAGTCCTTGTTTTAAGCAAACTCCTTATAGACGCATTTTAGTGTCTAAATTTGTGAATAATAAAAAGCTTTTTTTTGGGTTGGAAGACAAGCTAAATAAGAAGCAAATGTAGAAGGTTCATAAATTGGTGTAAGTATGGATAAAATAGCAACTAGAACATTGGAGAGGTTTTAGGTAAGAGCAAAAACTAATATTTATCAAGAGTTTACCATGTAAAGTCCATTCTTCTAAGCACCTGGCATTTATTATTTTACTAAGATTTATAATCACCATATGAAGTTAGTGCTATTTTTATCTTAATTTCATTAATGATGGACTTCAGATAGTTAGTTTGCCCAAGATTTTACAAATGGCAAATCTGTGGAGCTTGTCTTCAACCTTACCATCACATCTACATTAAATATGTAGAAGATGAAGGGAAGAGAATCCACGAAAGAGACTGAAGATCTGGAAACTATTCAAAGACGAAACTTCAAAAAGAAAATAGGGGGAAAAACTGTGAAATACCAAACCAGATATTGTGCTCTTGGTTTATAATTGGGGTGCATTTACATTTGCATTTTTGTGAGCAGTTCTAGTCAAATTAATTTAAGAGAGAACCAACCAATAGAAGAAGATTGATAACAAAAATGACAAAATAGATGAAAATGAAGATTTGGGAGAAAGACTTTATTTTTAAAAAAAGTATATTTATATTTGAGCGAGAAAGCTTGTATACCTACACATACATAGGGGTGGAGCAGAGAGAAAGGGGGACAGAGATCTAATGTGGGGTCCATGCTGACAGCAGTGAGTCTAAGGCAGAGCTTGAACTCACGAATTGTGAGATCATGACTTGAGCTAAAGATTCGATGCTTAATTGACTAAGCCACGCAGGAGAGCTGTGACAGACTTTATTTTAAGGATAGAGTTTGAGAAAAGGATGGGACATAGAATATATGTTGCCGTGTTTAACAAATTACTATGAATAATTAAAAGAACTCCTGAAAATAAAGATAGATCCAGCCTACAAGAATGATGCCAGTGAGGGTAGTCATGGCCTTACCAAGCCAAGCATTTCTCAAAAAAAGAGAGAAAGAAAGTGCACTGAAGTGGTCAACCGTGGTTTTGAAGTCAGACAGACAGAGGTTTAAGTCCTGACTCTCCAGTTCACTGAGAAGTTATTTAATCCCTCTGAGATGTGGTTTCATCACCTGCCAACTGTAGATAATCATACTTCACTGGGCAATTGGGCCTGGCACATAATTGGCACTGAAAAAATTTTGACTGTGATTGTGATTAAGATGACCCTATGTAGGTCTGTGTGATGTGCTCCAAAAAACCTTTCTCTTTTGGTAGGCTGAAGGGATGTTGGGGGCTTCAATTTGATTTTACCCTGAGCAGAGACTCTTAGGCTCAGCTTTGAACTTCTGTTTATATCTCTGTATGGATGATGGGAAATCACTGTGACCTCCCTGATTCTTGAAAAAAAATACATCCTCTTGTGGCATTCTCTTATAAATTAGAGCAGCTTTCTTATTTATTTCTTGATTACCTCTTCTTAATAGCTTATAATTATATAGTGGTCTCTTATGTATCTCTTCTGAATTCTGTTTTTTGGTTGCTTCATCTGCTTTGATGATCCTTCTATGCCCCTAAGGCAAAAGGAGAAGGGCAATGTGTGTTTGCCTTTCTTGTGAGAGTGGACTCTTTTTGTTTGCCATTTCTTATCTTCTAGATTGAGAACTCTTGAGTCCAGGGACCAAGCAGATTGCAAGTAGCAAAAACAACAATTCTCAAATAAGCCTCTGCGATGGAAATGACAAGCTGAATAAAGACAAAGTAGGATGTGTTTACTATGACTCACAAGTTGCCTAGAACTTTAGAGTCCCTGCTCCATTTTGTTTAAATCAAACATGTCAGGTGATCTGGCCACAAGGACTTGGTGTGACACTAATGTGCATTTTGCTGAAACAAGGTCAGCAGTCAGAGCTGGAGAGCTACACCCTAGGGAATTCAGCTGTGACAGTTGCCCAGAAAATTATAATTTAGGAAATTATTTCCTAAATTTCAACAACATATCTCATTTCTGGGCAATGCCATTTTTCTTAAATCTTATTTTCCCCCCATTTGCCTCATAAGTAGGTGACTCTTTTTCAATTGACAACAGTGAGGATTTGGCCTGATAAACAGGAAGAAAGAAATTGTCCAGAACTTTGAAATTATATATTTTCACATTTCTTATACTTACAATTTCAAGGAAACAGAGAAATATTTTGAAAGGGGGAGTACCAGCCAAAAAAAATTGACAACGAAAAGCGAATGGTTGATTAGAATTTGAGATTATGACTATTACTTTATTTGTTATTTTTGTAAACTGACATCCACCTTAAAGATATAACTGTGGAAAAATGTATAAAATTAGAAACACATTGAAGATAATGCATGCTCACCCTATCCTCTTAAATTTTACCTTGGCTTCAAATCTTCTGGCTACAGCCACCAAAAGAAATGAAAGGTCAATGAAACACAACATTTTTGCTTAATCTTTAAAACTTCCTCACATGCTTTTGATGGCATCTGCCTGGAGCCTGGGACACACCAACATAGACACCTTGGGACTGTTGTCCCTCAACAATGGTTTCTGAGATGAAGTCCACCCAGAAATGCAGGCAACATCTTTGTTTAAAAAGAAAAGAAGAGATGTTTTTAGTCAGCTAGGGAACTTTATCAGTAAACTTCAGCTACAAATTAAAGTTGAGAGAGCAAGAGGAGAGTGCGAAGGAGGGAGAGAAGAGAAGGGGGGGTGGGGGAGGGAGAGGGATATGATGGGGACTGAAATGTGTGTATCAATGAGATGAGGAGAGTCATGTATTAATGTGAGTCATCTATATGACTGTCCCTCTGTGTTATCCAATGCATACAACTATGTTTTCCTAAATGCCTGAAACAGTTGCCAAGGTCACGGTCACCCATTTTCATTGTTTTCCCCTGCATGTATCCTTGTCGAAGTACATTAGGTACACATCATATCCAACAAGGAGAAAGAGAGGACAGATGAACAAAACGAGGACTCTATTCAGAGGTGTTGAATCTAATCTTTCGTAAATGATGTAGGTACTACATTCTGGGTGAAACCTTTGTCAGTTGAGGCAAAAATGCCTGAGCATTTGCTTTAAAAATTTTTACATTTAGTGTTTGAAATTGACATCCATTTTGGAGCGAATAGATGAAGTTGTTAATGTGTTCTCCCGCAGTGAAGGAAGCTTCCAGAATGGCCCCGGGCTACTTTCCTCAGACAGGGCACCTACTTTTCAAGTTAACTTCAAATTCCAGTTTTCTTGTTCAATTTGAACAGCACTCAAAAGTTGACTGCAAAAGGGTCTTTTCCCCCCCTCTATTCTCTTTTCCTTTTTTGTTTGTTTTGCCTTGTTTCTAGTCATCTAATTAAAGAATTCTGGAAATAGATTAACTTCTTCCCTTCCCTCCCTCATCCTCCTCAACTGTTTGACTGCTGAGGACTAAGCACCACAGTGCTTTGATGTATTTCCTATTTTGATGGTAAAATCTCAATTTTCTTACAAAAAAGATTTTCTCTGCTTCTAATAAAGCTCTTAATCTTGTCCCTTTGACTCCTCATTCCCTGCATCCCTTCCTTCTATGTTTTAGGGAAGAGCAATTAAACTCTCCTGTCCTGTTTCTTCTGAAAGGAGCAAAAAATGTGGCTTTAAGGCCAGTTCTGCAGAGTCATACCATATATGCCTTTTCTCCACCACCCAGAACATTTTGAGTTAAGGCAGGAAGCCTGATTCTAAGCCACTATCGAACTAAACACTGGAAAGACTGAAGTGTGGAAGAAGGGAAGAGTATTGAAGGGAAGTAATCTTTTGAGTAAAAAGTCCAGTCTTTCTTCCAGTGTATAGTTTAAAAGTTCTGACTCATTGGAATAAATTTAAGGTTCAAGTTACAATTTTCTTCTAGCAGATTTTGTGATTATACTCATTGAATAAACCCTTTTCAGTGCTACATGGCATATGCGTGGAGATTAAATTTCCACCCATCAGATCATAGTGGTTTTCCAGACCTCAGTCTGCTCCAGAGCTGCCTGATGTTCCATTGTACCATCTTTTTGTTGCTCTCTCTACAGAGTGGGCAGTACTCCTAGAAGCTGGCCTCCAGGAGTCCTGGCAAGTCTTTGTAGTCTCCTCTCTAGCACTTAAGAGATGCATGGTTGTTAATTGAATGAGCAAACAAACTGTGGGGGCCCACAGAGCTCTTCTGACTTCTTGACTGCGCCAGTAAGCCACATTTCTATTGAGCCGAATACTTCTCAAAATAGGAGATACTTTGAAGGAGGGGGAGGAGGAAAACAACATTAGAAGCATCTTCTGGTAAACCAAATGCAAGCCTTTGTAAGGGTCAACAAATAAAAATCAGCTGGGAATCTCTGTTGTACTGCAAATCGAGTGTTCTAAATCCAGATTCAGGGCGGCCTTGCTTTATCGTTGTGGGCCAATCATGTGTCAGTGTCTGCATGTGTTTTTTCCTTACAGGTCTGTGCTATAGTTGAACCCATCAAAATGCTAGTATGATCTACACCAGTCATCTCCCAAGTTTTTAACTGTGCATTCTATAAGTAAAAAATTTATCAGCCTTCATCTTCTCTTTCTACATAGCTATAAATTATATGCATGCTCTACTACTTTGCTAATGCATCATGCGCATTATAAAATATTACTCATATAAATTAAAAGATGAGATAAATATATAAATAGAAATTCCAGCATTTTCTTCTCAGCCCTGGGTGGATGATTGTTACATCCTTCGTGGATGGCACACTTTGGTTTGGAGTCACTGCTGTGTGACTTCTCCCACTTTCCCCGCTGTGACTTAGTGATTCAGACAAATTGAGAGCATGTGGGTTACTTATTACGCTTCTCCCTGCCTCAGTTTACCTCTCCTAATGATATAGCCTTGTTTATCTCACAGAAATGTAGAGATCAATGTATGGTACATTTGACTGTTAAAGTGAGGCCATTTGTATTGTATACTGTGTATTAATTTCTTCTAACCCATACTGTTTTCTGGGAAAATCTTATTTCATTGGATCATGTTGACTCTTCCATTAAGAGGGGATGAGAGAGTCATCTTCAACTTCGAATTGTGGGATTTTAGCGTTGGAGGAATCTTAGTTGTGACCTCTAGCCTACTTTTTACCCAGCGCCATGGGGAAAATGAGCCATAAAGATGATCGGAGGTTTCGTGATATTGCAGATAATCCCTGTTGCCTGCAAAACTGACCTTTCCTCCTTTTCTCTAATTTTGTTTACCCTCCTCTGAGCAGGCACATGCTTTCAGGCAGGCTGGGTTCCTTCTTCAGCCCCAGGGAGTATGTCTGGATTAGAGTAAGTCAGTCATGGAGACTGCATTCATGAGCTTTGCTGGGTGATTGGGTTTATACTTAGGCACATGACATGGTTAGACCAACCTTCTTAGAAATTTCTTTCACTTTAAGAAAGGGACACAACTGACATTTCTTTGCTCTGGATCTCATCATCTATGTGTGATGTGGATACTTGTCAACAGCCACCTAAGGGCCGCAGAAGGACTACCTGTCCAGGACGCTTGGCAGAGTAGAGACATGGTCACGAGTCACAGAGCTGTCCTCTTAACCACAGAGTAACTTCCAGAACTCTGGGTTTTGTGCTATGAAAAATAATAAATACCCTCAATGTTAATCACTGTTAGTTACATCTTCTGTTATTTGTAGCCAGGTGCATTCTAACCTAAACACTTTTTTTTTTCTTAAATATAATTTATTGTCAAGTTAGCTAGCATACAGTGTGTAGAGTGTGCTCTTGGCTTTGGAGGCAGGTTCTATGATTGATCACTTACATATAACACCCAGTGCTCATCCCAACAAGTGCCCTCCTCAATTGCCCATCACCCACTTTCCCCGCTCTCCTCAACTCCATCAACCCTCAGTTTGTTCTCTGTATTTAAGACTCTCTTATGGTTTGCCTCCCTCTCTGTTTGAAACTATGTTCTCCCCTTCCCTTCCCCCATGGTCTTCTGTTAAGTTTCTCAAGTTTCACGTATGAATAAAAACATATGGTACCTGTCTTTCTCTGACTGACTTATTTCACTTAGCATAATACCCTGCAGTTCCATCAACATTGTTGCAAATGGCAGGATTTCATTCTTTCTTATTGCCAAGTAGTATTCCATTGTATACAAAACTAAAACACTTGACAAGTGGGTTGGCGATGGCTGAAATGGAAAAAGAATCTAGAACTTTAAAATAGCCAGTATTGGGGCACCTGGGTGGCTCAGTCAGTTAAGCGTCTGACTTCAGCTCAGGTCCTGATCTCATGGTTATTGAGTTCAAGCCCCGCGTCGAGCTCTGTGCTGACAGCTCAGAGCCTGGAGCCTGCTTTGGATTCTGTGTCTCCCTCTCTCTCTGCCTCTCCCCTGCTCATGCTCTGTCTGTCCCTCTCTCAAAAATAAATAAACATTAACATTAAAAAAATTTTAAATAGCAAGTACTATTCTGCTTGGTTTTTATTTACAAATCATAGCTTAAAAGAATTAATTCATCCTGCGTGGTAAGGGGAGTTTGTTCCTTTCACATTAGGAACATTAGTCCCTGTGTCCTTAGAAGGTTCTGGAAGAATATGAAATTATTTGATATAGGAATGTTTTGCTTCTTCGCTTCCACTGAATGTTTGACTCTGATGACTCCTTGATGGGTTTCTTCTGAGCAAACATATTTACTTTTTAATACTGAGCTTCTGATTCAGGGATACCCAGTTACAGTATACAATTTGCCTACAGAGGCCTGGGCCAGCAGTCTCGCAGTGAATTAGTGGCAGAACGCTGGAGTGTGGCATCAGGGTAGTTGTACGTTCAATCTAAAACTACATTTGCTGTCTGTCCAGGCTGTCTTTGCTGCTGCTGATCAGTTGGGACACTCAGAAATAACCCAGAAGCTTATAAAGGTAATGAGTGGTTTCAAATCGCCCACAGACACCCATAGTAAATGGAAAGCTTTTGTCAACATCTTTAATGGTTTCAGTTGGTAAATTATTAACAGAATATATGTGGAGTCCTCAGCATTTCAAATACATTTACTTTCTGAACAGGAACATTGGAGAACAGTCTCTTCCTGCCAAGTTGCAGGTGCCTGCTCTCTGGCCTCTGCCTCCCTTCCTCCCTCCGCCAGATCGTGGCGAGGCTCCTTCCTTTACTGAAGGGGCCTTCCTCCCGCACAGCTGAGGGCTCTTCTCTTCTTGTGCGTGTTTAACCCTTGTCCAGGCTCTGTCACGTGATCAGTTTCATTCCATTCAACCCCTATCCTGGCGTGTGGGGGAAAGATCACAATTTGAAAAAAAATTAAGCAAAACTGGATTACAGTTAAGAATCTGCTGTGTGCTAACTTATTAACTTTTAGTAAATCACTTCACGTCTCTCAGCCTTGTTTTCTTCACCTGTAAATCGGGCACAGTCATTCTGAACCTATTGTCTGTTTCTCGCGGATGTCAGGATCAAGTGATAGAAGCCTCGTGGATAGGCTGTGAACCTTATGATTTTTAATATTTACGAATTTCACTGCCTATGCTGATAATTTTTCCTTCATAGGAGGTTGACACACATCCTCTCAAATGTTCCAGTTCTGACTGACTCAGTATGTGGGAAGAACAAATCCACATGCCAATGAGTAGAATGGCCCATTTGATACGTTTGCTGGAAAATACAGAGTATGTTGTGGTTTTTACACTAGCAAACATTGAGAAGTTGATCCTGTTATTATTTCTCACAGGAACATTTCCTAACTTATACCTGGCATGCTAGGTAATGTTCATACACTGGGCATATTCAGTGTTCAAGGTAGAAAGCAGAAAGATTCAGAAAAGTAAGGAAAGGTGGGTGGGAGAGATAGATTATACATTATTAAGATTTTTTAAAAGAGCACTAGCTGTTATATTATTATGGTTATATCTGTGGGGCAAGAAATACTATCTTGAATCAGAAGACAATAAAATACTAGTCTGTGCCTGTCCCTAACTTGATGACCTTGGGCAAAATATGTAACATCCCTGAGCTAAATTTTCCCCATCAATGAGATGCAAATGGGAATGGTACCTACCACACCGAGTTGCTGTATTAAATGAGATAATATACAATGTAACTAACACTCAACAATGATGCCTTCTGTCTATGTGTGTAAGTGTGCACGTGTGCACATACTTTCATATTACTCAGTTTCTGGTTTACTGAGAAGCTACACATTTGACTGGTCACTTACTAATCACTTACAAATCATAGGACTGTGCTGTGAGGCAGTGAGCTCTTAAGATGTTTGAATCTAGATGAGAAATAGAGAAGACAAGGGCCCAGTGTAAAGGAAAAGTACAGATGGAGAGTTAATAAAGATGCTAAATACAGACCATTGTTGGCTGCAAACCCTGAAAAGAGCACAGGTTCCCTGAGGACTGAAACATTTACGAGGTTGTGCTTCGTGGGCAGGGCTGTGGAGAATGACTGTGTTTTGAATCAGGGAAGACATTCCAGGTATAGAAGCATCAGGAGCAAGGATGCGCTGAGGAAGCAGGAAGAAACTCAGACCGGCAGAGATGGCCAGCCAGTGGGACCTGGCTGAATAGCAGAGGAGGGTCATGCATTCTTTTCACGGATGTCACCATTGGGTCCAACAACAATGGAGTCCACCTAGTCATTGCTCATAAATTCTTGCTTCTTCAGATAGCAGCTGTGATAAACAGTGCTTGGGGACACCTCATTAACATGTGATCTACCCTGTGGTCTGACCTTTTACTGGGTGGTCAGAGGGAACCAGGTAGGTAGGCATCAAGAAAAGTTATGAAGAAAGTAGACACCACGCAAGATATAGGGGCAAATCATTCTAATTATGAACATAGGATAAAACGCACATGTAAAGAGAACACATCTTTCTAGAATAGGATAGCTGTGTGTTTTAAGAAAAATAATGTCTTTTCTTACAAAACCGCATAATAGAAACAGAACTCTGGGTGACATTCCCTGTTGTCAACACAGGTGGGGTTCCTGTGAAGTCGGTGTGTGTGCAGAGCAGTGTTTGGGAAATATGAAATCATGACTTGACTGTACTTTGCCTGCAGCCTGGAGGCCCACTCAGCCCTGGCGAGCAGTCGGCGTGCCACACCGTTTCCTGTTTGGCTGGCAGGTTACCCATCGAATTTTGATCTTGCTCCATCAAAGCAGGCAAGATGTGTTCAATGATTTCTTCTTTTAAATCCTCTTGCTCATCTTCTTTTTTATTCATGCAACATGTGTCTCCATTTATTCCTCGTCAGCCTGGCTCTTGGTGTAAGCTTAATGATTTCTTTTCCCAGTGACGGATGATTCTTTTTCCTCAGACCTCTGGATGCTCCCTGCTTTCTTGCTAAGTGTTAGGGCAGGCACCACCCTGAGAGGTGAGCTGGCTGCATCTACAATTTAGAATACATGGAGAGAACGTGTAAATGGGGATATGAGAAAAATGGTGTCAATTTTGGAAAATGAGATTAAGTCATAGCTACATAAAGTTTTTATATGCTCATAAACACAACTGATAGAAACAAAGAGAGCTGTCTGCTTCCAGTCTGGTTCCTGACAAATCTTTAGGAAGGTGAGGAGGAAAGATGGATGAAGGGGTCTATGTAGGATCTCCCACCAGTGTGAACTCCCTGGACCAGCGACTGGGTCTCTTACTTCTTGGACCCTAGTACAGTGCTGGACACATCTTAGATGCCCACTTAGAGCTTTGTGCACATGAGTAAATGAACAGATGCGAAAAAGGGTTTCATGGATTGGTGATACCTTCAAGCAGAACTGTAATCTTCTGAAGCCAAACTTCTGGATTTAGCAGAGAATCATTTTGGCTCTGTATTGTCCCCAAAGGCATCTCCAGTTTTAGTGGTTTGGTGTTTCCCTTGGAATAAAACCACTATTTGAGACCTGGAACCAGAAGGTACCTGGGTAACTTTTGCTCAAGAAAAACTATTGGTGGCTTCAATCCCTTTTTTCTTCCCAGAGTTTTCTTCTTTCAGACTTGTTGCCATTATTGCTAGACTTAACTTTAAAGTACCTTCAGAGGGATGCCTGGGTGGCTCGGTCAGTTAAGTGTCTGACTCTTGATTTTGGCTCAGGTCATGATCTCATGGTTCATGAGGTCGAGCCCCACATTGGGCTCTGCGCTGACAGCCTGCTTGGGATTCTCTTTCTTTCCCTCTCTCTCTGCCCCTCCCCCCTCTCAGAATAAATAAACAAATTTTTTAAAATTAAAATAAAATACCTTCAGAATTAAAAAAAACAATTTTATAGGAATTAACAGCATTCAGCAAGTGGATATTCAAAATGCATACCTACTTATTTTCTTGATAAAATATGTGTAATTTCTCCTAGGTCAAAACAGAAAACAATGTTCCATTTGAGACATTCACATTGAAACTTTGTCATAGGAATGTCCTTGGGGCTATTGTTATTTTTTTAAAAAGAAAGAAAGGTCTGTCTCATGACCTAAGTAAGAATGGGCAAAGGACACAGGCATTTTCTTGAACTACAAAAGAATCATGGTTTGTATCATTCAGACATTTTTTTTCTCTCTCTCCTTTCTACCAACCAAAGAACAGAACAAAACCCAAACAAAAACTCTAAGAACAAAACAACTCACAAGAATAGCAGCATCAACAACAAAAACAACAATGAACATGAGGATTTAAGTGGAATGGTACCAAAAGTAGATCAGCAAATGAGATTTTAGAATTTCATGTGGCTTATATAATTCTGAGAAAGAGATGTTTTATATGTTGCTATCAAAGGAAAGTGGGAAAGAAAAAGAAAGAAGAAAGGAGAGAAAAAAAACAGAGAAGGAAAAGCTTTGGGTCTGGGTCAATGTTTCTCAACAGACACCAGAAGTACTTGGGGTAAGGTGGTCAGTCATATTTTACAAATACAACAAAAAATTTTGATAGAGACTAAACATGGGTTGGATTCCTCTTGATTAATTGTACATCTTATTCCCACTTCCAAAATTCCTAATGTTTTAAACTTTTTTAAAACAGGATTTCTTCCTGTTATAGTTTATAAATGTCTCAACGCGTGGGTGTATGGCAAACCATTCCAAATTTACCCTCAGAGAAATATTCTTTAATTTTGACTGTTCTGGTTCTCCATTTGACTTTTGCATGAGAATCCTCAGCTCTCTTTGCTCTTCTGTCTTTAAACACACTCTCTCTCACTCTGGGCAAAGTACTTAATTCTCTTGGCTTTGACTGTTGTTGATTGCCTAGTTTTTACATCCATCACTGACATTTCAACTAATCTTCAAGCCCATATCTTAAACAGGGGTAAAAAATCTGAATTTAGACCTATTTTCCTCATCTTAAAAAAATACAATAAAACTTGAACTCAACTGCTTTTCTCTAGCTCCTGCAATAAAGTCAACGATACCATCAGTTGCTGTGTCTTAATTTCACAAATATTTGAGTGACTATTTCATACCTATCATGCTAAGTTTTAGTACCAAACAGGTAGAGTCCCTGATCTTATGAATTTTATAATCTACTGGTAGATATCTATTAGTAAAATAATCACACAAATATGAAATGACTAATAGAGATAAAGGACATGGAAAAACTACAGATTCTTACCAGTGTATAATATAAAGACCTCAGTTAAAAATGACTTTCAAGCCTGCATTTTTTTAAACTTCCATATTTAATCAATCACTAAGACCTGTTGGATGCACCCCTATTTTTAAAGTGGCCTTCTATTTCTTTTTTAAAATATAATTTATTGTCAAATTGGTTTCCATACAACACCCAGAGCTCATCCCAACAAGTGCCCTCCTCAGTGCTCATCACCCACTTTCCCCACTCCCCCACCTCCCATCAAACCTCAGTTTGTTCTCTGTATTTAAGAGTCTCTTCTGGTTTGCCTCCCTCCCTCTCTGTAATTTTTTTTTCCCCTTTCCCTCCCCCATGGTCTTCTGTTAAGTTTCTCAAGTTCTATGTATGAGTGAAAGCATATGGTATCTGTCTTTCTCTGACTGACTTATTTCACTTATCATAATACCCTGCAGTTCCATCCACGTTGCTACAAATAGCAGGATTTCATTCTTTCTCATTGCCAAGTAGTATTCCTTTGTATATATAAATGACATCTTTATCCATTCGTCACTTGATGGACATTTAGGCTCTTTTCATGATTTGGCGATTGTTGGAAGTGCTGCTATAAACATGAGGGTACATGTTCATTGGGGTACAGCACTCCTGTATTCCTTGGGTAAATTCCTAGCAGTGCTATTGCTGGGTCATAGGGGAGTTCTATTTTCAATTTTTTGAGGAACCTCCACACTGTTTTCCAGAGCATTGCCTTCTATTTCTGATACCTGGATTACTCCAGCGGTATCCTCACGGGACTCTTTCTATTGCAGACCATCAGCACGTGGTTTGCCATGTTAATGTTCTTAAGTGTTCATTTCTCTCATATCACTTGAGAATTGTCAGTGGTCCTCCAAAATCTATAGAATCAACTTCAGGCAGATTTCTTTGCCTAAATGTTTTCATTGTACTAATTCGGGACATTTCTTTCTTTTTTTTTTTTTAATGTTTTTTTAAATTTATTTTTGAGAAAGAAAGAGAGAGACAGAACATGAGTGGTGGAGAGGAAGAGAGAGAGAGAGAGAGAGAGAGAGAGGGAGAAACAGAATCCAAAGCAGGCTTCAGGCTCTGAGCTGTCAACACAGAGCCCAAGGCAGGGCTTAAACTCATGAACAAGAGATCATGACCTGAGCCGAAGTTGGACACTCAACCAACTCAGCCATCCAGGAGCCCCTAATTCAGAACATTTCTATCACCACCTCCTGATTCAGCTTCCCTCATGCTGTCCTCCACACCTAGTTCTGCCTTCCTTCTCTTATTTAACTTGCTTCTTATAAGTGTCCATCATTTTCAAACTGTGAGTGCTTGAAGATAGGGGAATAGCAGGGAAGAAATATGGGAAGTAGAGAGGGTGAGGGGTGTGCTCTGTTCTCATGGCTTTGCATTGGATTTCTGTGTAAGATTTCATTGAAAGGAAAGGGTCCAGTGTGAAAAAACACTTGAAAAATGTATGTATCATTGAAGTTTCTGATTAAGATTCATCTTCCCCCAGGAGTGGTTCTTTACTAAGCCTCTCTTCTCCACATTGAGTTTTCCTTCTACCTTCCTTCACTGTGCTCCTGGGTAGGATGCCCTTGCTTACCTATTACCTTGCATTGTACTTCTAATAAATCTGCCTCTTGGAACCCTATTTTTGTGCTTCTTTTGCATTCCTTTGGTATCTGCTTTATCTTGGTATAAATGAGTGAGTAAACCATTGAGCACGTGAATACTCTGGTTATTTCAGCTAGTGGAAAATTTCTGTTTCTAAAATTACATTTTTAATCTATTCTCCATTTTTGGCAACAAAATGAATGGAAATAATAAGTACATCAAAAGTGACACTCAACTTGGATTCTCGTGCTATATAAGGGCGAATCTACATAGATGGTCAAGAAATAAGGGAGAAGACTGGTGAGGATTAGAGAATGTTCTTTCTGAAATTCTTCTTTCCCTGGGATTGACCTCCTGCCCTGCTCTGTCCTCCTCATTCCCTCCCAAGATTTACATGAACCTGTTGTCTAATCTGTGACACAGAGTTTCAAACTTTGTATCTTATGTGCCTTAGGGCAGAGTGAAAATCTCTTTTAATTCCAAGATCTAATTTGGTAAATTGTAATAAAGTGAGTTTATTGGATCACAAATACTGTTATCGCTTATCATTCAAGCCAGTTCCTAAACTATAAGAGGACAGTTTTTTTAATACATCCCAAATACCCAACTGGGAACAAACAACAAAGAGAACAAGTCTCTGCAGTGACTTCTCTACTGAGCCCAAAAAACCACATCTGATAAGCTATGTAATTTGCTATAGCAATTTGTGCCAAAAATAAAGACACACTTCTGCGACTTCTGCAGAGTCGCACATTTCTAAGAAAAACCAAACTCCGCCTCATGCTAATCCAGCTCCTTTTCTTTCTCTTTCAAACTTGATGTTCATGGCTAAAAAATACCAGGTTGAGGCTCAGTCCCATACATCAATTCTATTGGCATCCCTTGGCCAAATGGCTAGGCCCGTTCTCTCTGCTAGTCCCCCAGGCCCCTCCCACTGTCACACTGAAGCATGAAGGGTGAGCAAAGGCACCAGCAGCGGTGTTTTACAGCACCCCAATAACATGATGTCTTTAACAGCACTGCAGATTCTTGGCTGATGGCCCTGGTTAAAGGAAGAGAGGCACAGAATCTTCGAAGTCATCAATTTTAATGAGCACTGCAACTATTCCAGTAAACTAGATCCCTTTATTTTTGTTTGCTTGACAAAGAAACCTGAGACATCCAAGACATTTATTCCGTTTTAGTTCAGCACCAGGACAGGAACTTGTTTCTTTCACCACCAGTATTAAGCCCCCAGTGGTGATAAAAATTCCTGTGCAGACTTTTGGAGGCAAAGAATAAAAGAAGCTATAAGGGGGGAAAGAAAAAAAACAAACTTTTGAAAAATTTCAGGCTTTTTTTGGCTCAGAGGTTAAGCAGGAATTGTTTGAGTTCTTTTCAAAGTTGGAGTCTGCCAAGGTATCTCCAAAGGCTGTATCGTTTTGTGGAAGTTAAAACAGAAATAAGAAATTTCATCTACAATTTCATAGGCAAGGGATGCTCAGTGCTGTGTGTGTGTGTGTGTGTGTGCGTGTGCACGCGCGCTTGCTTATGTGTATGAGAACGAAAGAGGCAGATAAATAAAGCAAGAAGATGTTAAGATTTTGCCTACATTAGGGGCTCCTGGGTGGTTCTGTCGGTTAAGGATCTGACTTCGGCTCAGGTCGTGATCTCACGGTTTGTGGGTTCGAGACTTGTGTCGGGCTCTGTGCTGACACCATGGAGCCTGAAGCCTGCTTCAGATTCTGTGTCTCCCTCTCTCTCTGCCCCTCCGTTGCTTGTGCTCTGTCTCAAAAATAAATAAAACACTAAAAAATTAAAAAAAAAGAGAGAATTCCCTTACATCACAATATTTTGAAGGAATTTTCTGATTTTCCTGGGAAAGTCACACTAGAGGTATTAAGTAATTCCTGAGGTTTGTTGTGAGACAACCAGCAGGTAAAATTACTTGACATGTTTGTGTATCAGAGAAAACAACAACCCAGCCTTTGCTTCTAATCTTTTCCATCTTTGAGCAAACTCACTGAACTCTCATTCCAGATCTGAAGGCAACAGGGCAGGCATTTTTTTTTAACTCCTTAAGTAAACTCAAGTTCTAGAATCATTGAGGTTGAAAGTCCTGGGCTAAATTACACTTTTCATTAGTAAGGGATGTGCCATCTCATGAATTTTTCAATCGAAAGAAATTCCTCCATTTTTCGGTTAAAAAATTCTTTAAATATAGAGGAAAAAACAACTCAGAAAAAAGTTTTGCAAATGGCAAGGCAGTGACAAGGCATCTATCAAAGTGGCTCTGGAAATTCCAATTTTTAAAGTGCTATTAAAATATCATTATTAATGATGATTGACTGGGTTTTCAGAGCCAAGATATTTCAAGGCTGCTAAGTTGGAATGGAGTGCAAAAGCGGGGGTGCTAAAATGGCTTCCGGGTCCCCTCACTTTGTTTCTTCATTGATTTTTAAGTAACATGTGAGCACACTCAAATTGACGATTTTCATTTTGAATTAGTTTGGCCTCTGTCATGGAGAGCCTTCCATCTTTTCCTGACTGTCAGTGTCTAATTCATCTTCATCAACTCCCCAGCAGGAAGATTGGATCTTATTACTTTTTGTTTTACAGTTTTATCATTTACAGGAAATCGGGACACAGAAAAAAGGAAGAGGAATCTACCCAAGTTTTCAGTAAAACTACTCAGTGGGAGGGGATGTGCCTTCCCTCATGGATCTCATAGAAGCTCCTGGATGGAACGGTCCCAGGAGGTGGGACAATTGAGACCAAATCCGCTCGTCCCTTGAGATAATTTTTGTTTGCTTGCTTGTTTTTGTTTCTTTCAGATTCCTGAAAAATCTTAGCTCCTGGTCTCTATAAACAGGATACCTTGTACTTGTGCTCCTTAGGAACTTACAGATGGGGAGATTAAGGCTAGGGAAAACACATACAGGACTGGCAAAACCATATTAGATTTTGGTGTGGTTAACTGTTCCCATGAAAGTCTTATATTTTGCACTATTCTCAGTCACTGGTAAGGCTGGGGAAAACGACAAGGATAGTTTTGTAAAGTGTAACTAACATGTGCTTGAAGAACATTACAGAAATGATGTCCTGTGTGGGTAATGCCCAAGACCCAAGTTGAAGAACTTCTTTTTTTTTTTTAAATGCTTTTTATTTATTTTTGAGAGACAGAGAGAGACAGTGCAAGCAGGGGAGGGTCAGAGAGAGAGGGAGACACAGAATCCGAAGCAGGCTCCAGGCTCTGATCTAGCTGTCAGCACAGAGCCCGACGCGGGGCTCGAACCCACGAACCATGAGATCTTGACCTGAACCAAAGCCAGATGCTTAACTGACTGAGCCACCCAGGGGCCCCGAAGGTTGAAGAACTTCTTTAAAGACACAGGGAAACACACTTCCACACTGACAAAACCGATCATTTACTGAACAAGAACGTTTCCCTTTCTACCCCCTAAAGCTTCTTTCCTCACTCTTAACCTTCTGCTTTTGACAGCTAGCCTTGCTGCATCTCCTCTGAAGACTCACGCCTTCTTCAGTCCTCTGGGAGGACACCAGTGTGTCCTCTGACAGTGTGCCCAAGATGGAGAAAAAGAAGGGCTTAAGCAACTGTGAACCAGGAAAGTTTTTGTTTGTTTGTCTTAAAAAAGATCTGCCAACCTAGCCAAGACATTTTGTCCACGTTACAGACTGTCAGTCTTTATCATCATTCTTCATTGTTTCTTTTCTGAACCCCACGTTTTCACGGAGGGTAGATAATCTTTGGCATTATCCTCATTGGCTCAGCTTTGCTTTCTGTCCCTTGGGGTCCTGCTGACTCTATAAACTTTCAACTCCTAAATCCAGTGCTGGCTCACCCAGGAAAGGAAAAAGCAAATTGAACAATAAAATTCAAGCCGTAGCTTCCGTTGTGACTCAAGAGCAGAAAATGTTTTTTAAGAGCCAAAAGCACATAAGTGCCATTAATCACCAGGAATTTATTATTTCTCTTTGGGGGCCCCAAATAAACACCATTTTGCCCAACTTCATTACTATCTGGAATTTGAAAAGCTTTTCAAAAATAATTATCTGACTGAATATTTACTTAGGGTTGACCATTTCAGAAGTTCTTTCACAGAAATTACATTTGCCAAAAAGAGAGAAAGGAACACTTTTTTCTTCTTTTCTTTTCTTTTCTTTTTCATTTCTCCCTTGTGTTTCCCTTCCTTTCCTCACTGACCCTTGCTGTGTCAGCCTTTCTATGCATGATCGGTTTGCTGTGATCTATGGAAAACTCCCACCTCAGGAATTTGAAGCCTGTGGTAAGTCTTTTTATTTTGTTGAGTCCAGGCTATAGATTATTTTTGTTTTGAGAAGGACTTAGAGGCTTGTAATATGGCTGCAGTTTTTATTCTTTGAGCTGCATAAATAAATTAGACCATTTTGGGGGGGGAGGGATTTTTGCAGGCATATGCTCAGGACACTCTTCTACTGTATCCCTGAAATATTAAGTTTTATTTGGGTGTTCACACAATAGGTTGGTAGGTTCAATCCTTCCTTCCTTCCTCCCCTTCCTTCCACCCACCTTATTCCCTCCCTCATCCCCCTTTCTCTCCCTCCCTCCTTTCTTTTCCTCTCTTCCTTCTTTCCTTCCTTCCTTTTTCCTTCCTTCTTTCTTTCTTTCTTTCTTTCTTTCTTTCTTTCTTTCTTTCTTTCTTTCTTTCTTTCTTTCTTTCCTTTCTTCCAATATTCCTTGTGCAGTAAACATTGAAAGACTGTTATAAATTCATTTGTTGGCAATTCTTAGAACACATTAGAATAATTGATTTAGGGAACCTAAGTAAATATTTATCATAACAAACCGATGTTTCTTATTTCTTGTGGAAGAGAGCTGCATTTTCCTTCATGCACAAAGATCATATCAAAAGCTTATGTTAAATAATAGGAGTTCTAAATCCATTCTCTGGTCTTGGGGGACATAACTTCCTGAGATAGCTAGACTACAGTTTAACTAGAATATTTAAGATGCAAGTAAGAATTTTTAAAAAGTTTCTCTTTCGGGGTTAGGATTAAAAACTTTAATAGTGCAGAACATTGTAATTTTATATACTCCATCCCAATAGGGAACTAATGGAGGAAGACCACTGCATTTATTGAAAGCCTATGGTTTGCGTGGCTCCATATGTATTCTCCCCACAGCCCTGCAGGGTAGGCATCATTATCCCTATTTCACAGATGAAGAAACAGAGACTCAGAGTAGGTAGGTGATCTAACCAATGTCAAAAACATAATAAGTAGCAGCACTAGGAAGATCTATGTGGTTCCAAATCCATGCTTTTTTCCATTATAACCTACCGTTTCCTATAGGTGGGAAGGTTAATTTAATATCTACCAGTATTGCCTACCTACACGGTAAATGCACAGAGAATACTAACTCCTCCAGTGTTCTGCCAACCAGAGGTGGAGGAAGCCATTGCCTTAGGCTAACTCATCTCTCCAAGAATCTTTGAGATGAAAGAAATGCCTTCTTTCCCTCACTGTTTTGCTTAAGGGAAATGAGAAATTCAGAGAGGCCAGTCCAGAACTTCAGCCAATTGCCAAGTGTTCAGGCTGAGGAGATGAAGCCTATGCAAACACTGCTGTTATCAGCTGCAAGGAACCAAACTTGCTCAGCCTGAGCTTTTCTATGATCTTCAGTTGTGGTTTTTTTATAAGGTGCTGAGTGAAGACAACCTCAATGGACAAGATCAGAACAAGTTCTTCATGGGACAGGAATGGTTCTGGCCTGAAGTTCGGTTGTAAAAAAAGGCAGACTTATTTTCTGGGATACAGGTTCCCTTTTCAGAGCTTCTGTCTCTATTATGGAAATTCCTTTTTTATCGGCACACTGCACCTTCATATTATTTCTACTTCCCCCTTAACACCATCTGATCTGGTGAGCTATCACTTGGAAAGAATCTAAACAGTTATATCATCACTTTCAGGAATGGCTGATTGTGGAATTTCAATAGTTAAGGTAGGCGAGCAAAGATGATACTTCAAAGCAGCAGAGGTTTCTTAACACCTTTCCATCTTTAAGACATAAGTGACCACTCATTCGTGAGCCATTTGTGTGTAAGACTCACCTTGGAAGTTGATGGAGAAGGCTAATGTAGGTGATTGACAGGTTCTTGACCAGAGTGTACCTCTAGGAAAAAAGCAAAACAACAACAACGATAACAAACAAGAGTCCTTTTGCTGGCACGTTGCTGCTCTGTTATCTTCTGTGTCACTCTACTATGGACTCTGGCATTTGGATTGAAGCTGACTATGGGAGTGGGGGTGAAGGTGGGGAGTTGGGGGTGTGGGGGGAAAAGCATTTTCTTTTCTGCAGCTGCATTCTCAACCTCACTAGAGGAAGACCAAGATAATTCCTTTACCTATTACAACTTGGTCAGTGATACTTCATAGAGAAGAAACAGTAATTATGAAGACTGGTAGCCTAGGAAATGCAGTTTAAAAATGAGGCACCTTAAAAAAAAAAAAGTCCATTGACTGACTATGATGCCTGTAGAATCTGATGAAGTTTTTCTAAAGCTGTTTCCATATCTATTGTTTCCTGGAAGCTTTTTTGAAGTCCAAAACTTTTAGTTATGGAAATCAGGAAGGTTCCTGGTAACATGATATATAACATGATCTATGTGCATAAAACATGTTTGCCAGTTTATAACATGATCCATAGTGCATAAAATCATTTTCTAATAAAAAGGTTTCTTCTACAGCCATTCCAGAAGCACCAATAGTTTATCTGGAAGCTGAAGGAATACTGAAAACGAAGCCACTGTTGCCATCTGTTGCCTGGTAAGCAGATGATATGTTTCTTTTGTGCTTCAGAGGCTGGCCAGCGACGGTTGTGGTAACTGTAACTAGTTTCTTGCTCAGAGAAGAAGGGAAAGGGCTTGAAGAACACCTCTGTATATTCCACACAGGGCAAAGAATGTGTTGAAGAACTAACACAAAAAGTAAGCCAAACGAAAAAACAAGGAGGAGGAGAAGGGAAATCTTTGTCAACAAGATGGTGGGATGAACTAAGTATCTTTTTCCATTGGTAGAAATTAGGTTTATTCATATTTATTTTTGATTTGATTTTTAAATTTGTGTCCTTCCATTAGAGTATTGCTTTAGTTGTTTTATATTTATTTCTCTAAATCAGCCAATCTCTACTAGGTTATGAACTATGGGAGGGCGTGCATGATCTTTTTATGTATCCTTAGCATCCAGCTGGATACAGAATAGGTTTGCAACAAGTGACTAATGAATTACTGAGATTATTTTTTAGACTCTAAAATTTTAATTCTAAAACAGTCACTTTCTGGGGATGAGTCGCCCCTGTGAGTCATCTCAGAGAAGGTAGGGGGTGAATAGAGCCAACAAGATGACCTGAGTTAGGCTAATTATTGACTAGGAAAAGGAATGTAACCTTTTTTTTTTTTTTTTTTTTTTACTGTCATTGACAATCTGAAACATGAATCCAGTGAATTTAACCAAAAATGATACCCTGAGGCAAAGAAGGTTACACAAGATTGAAGACTATCACAAGAACGAGATTCCAGAAAGATGTGCTCTTAGCAGGACTGCTTCATGGGAGCCCAGCTTGTGTAGTCACATAGAATCTTGTTGTCAGAGGGCCCTGTATTTGATCTACGCTGTTCTCTTGCAGTCTTGAGATTCTTATTATTTTTTTAACAAAGAGTCCCCCATGATTTCATTTTGCATTGGGCCCTGCAAATTAGGTAGCTGGTCCTGGCTACTAATAAGATGATGGGAGTTGCAAGGGCCAAGATCAGAGAAGCTGCACTAGATATTACCTGCTAACAACAGGGAAAGAAGCAACCACTGGCTGTAACTGGAACTCATCTTACCTGGTCCCTGAGTGTGTTGCCGGCAGGGTGGATTTCTCAGAAGGATGAATGAGAGGACCACTGGTCAAGGAAGGACAGGTATTCTCCAGGGGAGGAAAGTTCAGGAAGTTAATCAGGAAGATGCTTTTCTCCCTAGGATAATATGAAAGACACACACACAAAAGGACTTATAGAGTTGGAAGACTGGGATACTCTCAGAAAGAGTGAGGACATGCCTACAAATTCAGGGTAAAGTAGCCTGAAGTGCAGAGAAGGAATCTTTTCATATTTCAATAGTCTATCTCAATAGGGCCCCATTGGAAGGCCAGACAGAACAACCTGCAAAGTCCCACACCAGGGACAAAGTTTAGAATATAAGTTGTAGAAGACACTAAAAATCCACAAAACCTCATTCTGATTTCTAAATATACCATATAGAAAGAAAGTCATTAATGGGGTGCCTGGGTGGCTCAATTGGCTAAGCATCAAATCTTGATTTGGGCTCAGGTCATGATCTTGCAGTTTGTGAGATCAAGCTCTGCATCGTGCTCTGTGCTGACAGTATGCAGCCTGCTTGAGACTCTCTCTCTCCTTCTTTCTCTCTCTGCCCCTCCCCTACTTACACATTGTCTCTCTCTCTCTCTCTCAAAATAAATAAGTAAACATTAAAAAAAAAAGGAAGTCAGTAATTATATGTTAAGGAAAATAGCTAGGAAAACTTCTTTATTTTGGGGGGTAACTTTTTCACATTTGTTGTCATTAACCCATCTAATTCTCAATAATAATTAACAATACTATCTTAAAATGGAAGGGCCTGTGTACTTATTCTGGGCTGTAATAAGAAAGGGAAGAGGTGGAGTAGAGCCTACCTTGGAAAACAGCAAATCATAGAACATAGAGTAGAAGGGACCAGTCTTTTTTGTTTTTAGAAGTTTGATTATCTTGGGCCTATAGGGAGGAAGACGGTTGGTACTGTAAAGTGACTCCAGAATTGTCATTGCAAGTAGATTGGACTATAACAACTGTGACACAGCTGAAGATGAGCAAGAGGAAATTAAGCTGGGAGGAAGCTTTGTGACATTCTTCTCCTGGAGGGCAATTCCAGACATACTCAGGTAGGGGCATTTTCCAGCCTCTAAGAGATTCCAAGAGGTTCCTAAGCATTCAAAAAATGATGGAACTGTTATCTCAATCAAATAGAAACATACATAACATAACTATTTGATAATGAACTCTCTATTGCCTGAGAAGAGGTGGCCATGCCTAAACCTGGCTTGTTCACGGGCCTATGTTCCATAACTTCTTGGAGGCAGGCCTCCAGTTATGACAGAGAACCTGCCAAGATCACCAACCTCACTGATCCCTGCTACTGTGATGGCTTATGCAAGAACAAAAATTGGAGTCACAGGATCTGCATCTCTAGGATTAGGTAGGGAAGGGAAAACATTTAGGGTTGGGTGGGACAAGGTTGGGTTGGGTTTAGGTTGGGTTGTCTTCTTCCAGTTTGTGTTTATGACTCTGGAAAAGAAAGGAGGGTAATTGCTGCATTCACTATAGCTGGTTACATAGAAAGTTTATAAAGAAAAGGATTTGTCTTCTGGATTACAAAAGGAATGTCAGTAAGATGAGCAACTAAAAATGAAAAAGGGCCCTGGATCAAAGTGGAGAACATATTTAGCAAAGAAGGATGGACAAAGGAGAAGAAGAAAAACCAAGATGAACTACCAAGTAGGTAATAAGGATGGTGGGCATGCCAGAGAGAGGTTTTGTATAGTGGAGGCGGTCCTTTGTAATTATTCTTTCATTTATTCAATGAAAAACAGAGATGTCCACTAAGAGTAATATTTATTACCCTGGGAAACCATGTGTGTCAACTTAGAAAACTAGGTGGCAAAATATCTCAAAGTTTTAAACCAAAAACTTTGGATGCAGCATTAATGGGATAAGACTCGGCCTAACAATATCAAGAGAAAAAATATTCAAAGTCTGATATGATACAAGGAAAATAGAATAGTGTTACATGTAACTGAGGTATACATCTAAATGGAAACAAAGGTCAAGCAAAAGAGAAAAAAATCAATTTACTATCATAAAAATATACCAATCAGACCAATTGGGAAGAGGAAACATATAGATATTATGTTTTGGGGGGCTAAATCTTAGTATAAAGTAACCCTTTGCAGTAATGAGAGAATTTGACTACCTTTTGGAAAATTAATTTTGATAAAACTAAAGTGTTTGATATGTGCTTAACTTTTAATGTTGATATTTTTAATTCTCAAAATGATGTACCCAATGAGGATAAATTGTTACTGGTCTGTAACAATATCAAAGTGAGTGTATATTTATAGCAATTCTCATGATCACATTTTAATTTAATTTAATAATTTAATAAATAATACATTTATTTAATTTATTCGATAATTTAAATTTATTTTATTCCATAAAACTAAAACTAATCTTTCGCTGCAGATACTTGAAAGGTACTATCTTAGTTCATGATAAAATAGAATTTAAAAAATGTACTGCTATTTAGAATACAGTTATTAGGAAAAGGAATCTAAAGAGAAAATGAAAGAATGGGAGAATTTGTGAGTGTACATTTGGGGATTATTCCAATGGGACAAACGAGGGAAATCATCTAAAAAGTAGTGTGACTATATTAGCAGCCTTCCCAGTGAGAAAAAGGGGTGACCCCCTTCTATTGAGTATTATATATTGGACTGTTCTATTTAAATTATCTTATTTAATCTTCCCCTCCAGATAAATGGTACTATTCTAATTTTTATGGGAGACATAAGGCTCAGTGACTTTAGTGGGTTGCATGATGCCCCCCACCCCCAAAAGATATGTCCACATCCAAATCCCCAGAACGTGTGAATGCTACCTTATATGGCAAAAGATGTAATTAAGTGAAGGATTTAGAAAGGAGAAGCTTATCCTAAATGGGTCCTGAGTGTAGTCACGTGTATCCTTATAAGACAGACACACAGAGGAATAGATGAAGAGGTGATGTGACCATGGAAACAGAGATAGGAGGTGGCCACAAGCCAAAAAATGTCTGGAGCCATTAGAATTTGGAGATGGCAAGGAACAGAGCCTTTGGAGGGATTGTGGTCTTGCAGACATTCAGTTTTGGGCTCTGGCTTCCAGACTTCTAAGAGAATAAATTTCTGTTGATTTAAACCACCTTTTTTATGGTAATTTGTTACAACCTACATTAGGAGCCTGATATCCTGACTTAAAGAAACTTCTAGAAAATGAGAAGTACAATATTTAATTTCAGGTTTAACTCCAAAGCCTTTTACTGTGACATTAGCAGCCTCTCAGACTTTAGCATGCTGGGATCAAATGGTTAGCAGGCTGAAGAAAATATGGAGAAATCGAGTCTATGGCATGGCCTCATCCACTAGGCTTCAATCCTCGTTTCTCTATTCACTTTACCTGGTTTCTCCAAGCCTCCATTCCCTCAACTGAAAACTAAGTGTCAGAAGCCAGATTAACAGTGTTATTGAGAGAACTGAACATGATGCTGTGTGTGTAAAGTTCTTTGCAAATTGTAAAGCACTATTCAAACACTAATTACTAAGACATATTCCACCCCCAACCCCCTGAGAGACTGAAAAAGTGATGTTGGCCACCCCCTTCCCATCCACTATCTGTCTGTTGCTGATGCATAGCACTGGGTCACCCACCTTCTTGCCATTACAGATGGTGACGTGAGCCTACACCTCTCTCTGGATGCAGGATCCTAACATCACGTGCCTGCAGGAGCAACAGGACGCCCTTGAACTTGTGGAACAATTTCTCTTTGAAAGAAAACCTCGGAGCTACCCTGCCAGAAGAAACTAGCTGTTTCCAGGAGATATTTTTTTTCAGTATTCAGAGGGATAATACTAAATAACTCCGTTCAACAGGTGAGTTCATTTTTACTTGTTTACTTACACCCTGCCTTGTTCCAGAAAGGATTTAAGGTGGATTACCTATTAATACCACACAAGATAAAATAAAGTGAAAAATAAGTGGTGAGGAAAGTAGGACAACAGGAAAAGGAGACTCAGAAAAATAAAGGAAACCAGGAGTGGGTTAGACTGACTGTTCTGTAAGGTCTCTTGCCCTTACCAGAGTTGACTACTCACTCATCCCTCAGCTTTCTTGCTGTTCGTATGAAAAAGGGCTGTAGGTCAAGGTCCCCAGCAACATCCTTTAGGATGTAATTTGAATCTCTAAAGCCACCACCTATGGCAGATCAAGGCCCCAAAGAGCTTGTCCTGGGCATAACAACAATCTTTTTTAGCCTAAATTGAAAATAAATCAGTAAAGCATCAATGAAATTTGTGTCTCCGAGGAACATAACTTCCTGATGTCCTGTCTAATATAAACTAGCTATAAAGTTTACATTTGCTGAAACCATTGACAAACTAGCTGTGCTGGATGACTGTAAATCAGATCCATCAAAGGGGATCTCTACCAAATGCGGTGACTTGGGTTTTGGAAATGTCCATCTACAGCCTTTCCTTTTTGGCACTCACCAGGGTAGGTGTGATCTGCAGCCGCTCTTCATGGCCATAAACTCAGTGTCTGCTTATAAGAGAATGTCTAGTCATCTCTTCTCCACAACAGGGGAAGTACATTGTTTATAGAAAAGTGTCATTAAATTATTAAAATTCACAGGAAAAAGAAGAGGCGGTCCAAGCACATGTTTGTTTTGGCCTCACTGAAATCACTATTGGAAGAGGAATTCAGTTACTGTTTTGGTGTGATTTGTGAGCTAATTCCTCATGGGGACCCCTTTATGATGCTCCAGTGCTTAAAATAAAAGCATGCAAGAGGGCTAAATTACACCATTTAATTGTGAAAATTGATGGTGGGCAAGTAACTATAGCCATCAAGCCCTTTTAAACCTGAATTTTCTCTCTCTCTCTCTCTCTGTTCCCTAGCAGGAGTTGGCAAAATTCTTCTGCAAAGGACTAGATAATAAATATTTTAGACGTTGCGAGCCATAAGTTCTGTGTTCTGACTATTCAACTCTGCCATTGTGGTAAAAAAAAAAATGCCACAGACAACTCATGGGATAATGGGTGTGCTTACATTCCTTGAAAACCTTATTTGTGAAAACAGGTAGCAGAGGGATTTGGCCCATGAACTGTAGTTGGCTGGCCATTGCTCTATGAGGTAGAACTGCCAGGTTTGAAGCCCTTGTTTAAAGTTCTCACCATCTTCCAAACTATTTTCTAAGAGAAATTTTGGTTTGAGAGGGTACCCGCGTGAAGATGATGGGAAGGCCCTCCTTTTAGGCAAGAAGACCTCAGTGTTTGAAATAGATCACTGCCCCTTGCATACCAGTTACCTGAAGCATGGGGCTCACTGCATCAGTGAGACAGAAAAACCATACGCTTGACTTTCAGTCAAGCCTCAGCCTCAGTTTATCAGTAGTCTAGCCACTTGTCAAGATCTGGCTAAGTAACCTCATGGTGACAATCAAGAATTCATTACTCTTGATTTAAAATTTTTCGGCCTTGTATGAAGCCAGGTTATAATAATTTTATTTATTATATGTGTACAATGTTACCTTATGTCTTCCAGAAGTACCCTCACAGAAAGAACGTTTGACACCACAACTTCATCTTTTATTAAGGATTGTATGTACCACTGATCATTTGGAGAACATATTTCCTTTCTGGTGAAATTGCTGTTGAAGATACTTTCCATTAGCTTGTTTTGTGTCCTTTATGTAAAACTCCGTCAGTGACCCCTCTTAAGAGTTTTAGTGCCCTGACGGACTATGTCTATTGTGACACTTCCTGTAATCAACCAGAGAGTGCAATGTATCTCCTCCTGCAGTGCTTTCCTGCCCAGCTTTCTAGCTGGTTCCAAAAAGTAAAGCTAAGTGTACATGCCGCTGCAGAGGTTATATTTAGCCAAAGTTTTCTTACCCATCCATCTCTTCTTTTTTGTTCTTGATCTCATCTTCTTTTTCTAGTTTTGCTAGATCTGATCGTACTTGCATCTTAATATAGAATATCATAGGTTTATAAATGACAAATAAATAATAAAATTTGAGCTTGTTGAAAATGTTAAAGACCACAAAAGGACGTTTTTGTCTGTGTTTGAAAATAGAAGAACAGGAAGTGATCACCAGGCTGCCTGTGGCAGATGGTGTAATGATAACAGATAATAAAACTATTAAATTCATATTTTGCTTTCAAATTCTGCAGCAAGGAAAGTGCTCTGGAGGATAAGAACAAATAACACTGTGATTTGTTGCTTTTTTTGAATCTTTGTTTTTTCTGGAATTTTTTTGCTTTACACCTTGTCTCATTGTATTTTCACCCTGTGAGGTAGTCACACTAGTTATTATTATCCTCCTTTACCGAGAAGGAAATCGTGACTCAGCGTTAAATGACTTGTCCACATTCACAAACAATGCAAAGAGGCAGTTGACTGCAACTCTCTGTAAAAGAGTGGAAGGAAAATAAAGCCTGGCCAGGATAAATGAATTTTAGTTGCCATCCCTGGGGGCAAGTGATGCCAGACAACTCAGAAAACTGGGGTGCTGGGCAAATAGTAGGTGCTCAAAATACCCTTTTTTCATGAATGAATAGGAACTGAGGACAAATCTCAGTAATTGCTGAGATATTGCAGAGATGAAAAGATAAATGATTAAGAGAAATCTCCATGCATTTTTCAAAAAGAGGGATAGATTCCACAATCCATAAACAGGTCGGTTATTCTCAGAGGCCATCCCAGAAAAAGTCAAGAATGGATTTTTAAGCTAATGGTTTGTGAATACTAACAGAGGAATGTGGTGCTTACTATGAGTGAACATAGGTTTCTAAGGAATGTCATGTTATGCTAGCTTTATTTACTTTCTTGTCTTTGAAATAGAGTCACTTTAAAATACTGGAAGATAGACTAGGAAAATTAAATTTTCACAATAATATCATAAAAAAAGGACGACTTGAACACTTCCTATTTGCCAGGCACTATTTGCCTTATTTCATTAACTCTCATAATAATTCCAGCCGGTAGGTACTTTATCTCCCTTGTTACAGATAAGAAACAGAGGATCAGTAAGAGCAAGTCTTTTACTCAAAGTCACATTGCTAGTAGGTGACTGAGCTGGAATTGAGGCCAGATTTATCTGACTCAAAGCTGTTGATGGTAACTACCACGCCATATTGTGTTGACACATGGCCGGCTCATAAGATCTTGAGGCTAAGGATACACAGGTTGGGTCATAATACCTTTAGGCAGATTCACAACAGGTTGAAAGCAAACCTTAAGCACGTTGATTGCTATTTTGGTCTTAATTTGCTTAATGTTTGAATCAATGAATCAAAACCAAGGAGAAAAGCCAGTCTTATCTACTATTGATTAACATTTGCATAGTGCATCCCGTTTTACAGATACTTTCACAAAACTTGTCACATTTCATTCTCACGCTTTAACCAGACTTATTACTAGCTCCCACACCTCTCTTTCCACACCTATCCCCCAATTTTTCTTTACAGTGAGCAGAATTGAGTTCAGGGAAATCAAATGACTCAATCAGAGTCATATGGAGAATAACTTGGGGATTTTTGTTTTCTGACACACTGCAACAGATATGGAGTCATGATTAGAAATAATATCAAGACTTGCAAATGCCAGATCAAAACCATTAAGATGAAGTATGAAGGTGATGAATGCAAAGTCTAACACTGAATTAAAAAGTATGTTTTAAGTTGAGTTTAAGTCAACATTTCTTTATGATTGCTTACAATGTTAATTTAATTTTGGCCTGGAGGAATAGAAGCCTGTCTCCATCCTGATAAGCAATACCCCCTTTAACCATGGAACTGTTCAAAGCATGCATGGGGCCCACATTCTCTGGACCCAGTATTCATTAATAGCTTGGGCTAAGTAGAGCTAGTACCTAGAGATAGGTAACAACCACAGAGGCTGTGGGTTACATGTGATTGTGGAACGGAATGAGAAAATAGAAATTCCAATTTACTACAAATTTTTGAGAATTAACGTGTTGAAGAGCAAAAAAGATATTTGTTCTGTGTTGGTTTAGGTCCAAGAGGTGTGAGTGTTGGAAAGTCAGGTTTTGGCTCAACATAAGGACAATTCTAACGAGTGAGCTCTTCTCAACGAAATGAACCTCATGGTGAAGTTTTAGTGCTTTGTCATGGGAAGCATTCCCTCAGGGGCTGCATGGTCTTTCTTGCTCTTAGAGTCACGTAAAAAGTGAAATTATAATGACTTATAGCTCATCCCATCTAATGATAAGTGATTGTTTCTAAACTTACCCTACGTAGGGCAAGGAGGATTCCCAATTTGATTTCCACCCACCTCCAAGCGAGGCTGGGTGTATAATAGATACTCAATGACTCTTTATTGAAATGAATCTTCAAAAGGGAAAGAAAAGGACTGGGGCTTGGTGGTGAAATAGGTACCAGGATACATTGTTCCTAATATAATTAATACTCCCTGGATCATTTTGTCGTGACAAGCAGAAGTGATTTCTGGTCTCCAGTGTTTGCACACATTGTACCCCTTGCTTGGAATGTGCTCCCCCTGGATGTTCCCTGGCTCAGCCCCTCACTGTAGTCAGGTCTGCTCAAAAGGCAATATATATCGGAAGTAGCAACCCCTTAAACTCCATCACTGCACTACATGCCTACCCTGCTTTATTACTTCCTGGCATTTGTCATTGCCTGATAATACACACACACACACACACACACACACACACACACACACACACAGAGCAATGTCTCCTGTTTTTTGAATGTTAGCTCCATGGTTGCAGAGATTTTATTTTGGTTTTGCCTGTTATGGATTAAATGTTGTCTCCTCAAAATCTATATGTTGAGACCCTAATCCTCAGTACCTCAGAATTTGAAGTTTTTTGGAAATAGGGTTGTTGCACATGCAATTACTTCAGATGAGGTCATACTGAAGGTCAGCCTTAATCTAGTATCATGTGTGTCCTTATAAAAGGGGAAATTTGGACACAGAGACATGCACACAAGGAAGATCTCATGTGAGGAATGGAGAGGTTGAGGCGATGTTGTAAAAGCAAACCAAGGAAAGCCCAAGTGACAGCAATCCACCAGAAGCTACAAGAAAGTCATGCAATAGTTTCTCCCACACAGCTCTCTGGAGGAACCAACCCAACCAACACCTTGATCTTGGACTTCTGGCCTCCAGAGCTGTGAGACAATACATTTTTATTATTTAGGCTACCTGATTTGTGGTACATTGTTATAGCAGCCCTAGCAAATTAATATACTGCTGTATCTCTGTCTCTAGAACTATGAATAGATAAAGCATTCAATAAATATTTTTTGAGTGAATCTCGAGTGAATGCATAACTAGATTCATGAATGAATACCTGTTACCTCAGGAAAGTAATCTATTTTTTTCTAATCCTCCATGTTGTCTTTTATAAAATGATATCCACAAAAAAAAAATGACATCCACTACAGTTTAGAAGATTTATCCAGTTCTCATCTATTCTACTACATTCATAAAAATGAATTCTTGTGACAGAAAAATTGATCATATATTAGAAGTTATCAAGGAAACTTATTTAAGCTGAGTCTCTGTTATAAAATACAGACATGGTTTTAGGGATGATTGAAGTTTTAATTTGACCTGAGGCAAAAGTCTGAAATGAATAATTTCCCGAGTTCGCTTTTAGGTTTCAATCCTGTGTTTTTCCTTGACGAATTTATCTATTTATAGAAATCAGGTCAGTGAGACTGTGTGAGTTATAGGCAATGCAAATTCATTGCACTCCAGGCTCAACTATCTTTCAGAGTAGAATCTTCCTTACTGAGGGAGGAATTGAGCTGTCAGCAAAGAAATGGTACAAGAATCATATCAGAGCAGAATATAGAAAATTGTCTTCATGGTTGAGAAGTTTGGGAGTGTAATTACCTGAGACAATATCTGTGTGTCTCCAAATAATGGGCTTTCAAGAAGGATCTGGATGAACAGACAATGAGCAGAACTCCGGAGAGGGATCTGGAGGTAACTAGATTCATTAGTATGGATTCTCTCTGGAAAGCGCCCACTGGCCAGAGTGAGCTTATGTTTTCAGTCCTTTGAGATTGGCCTATGTGGGTTCTCCAGGGCTGACTGAGATAATTTTCCAGAAATCCAGTCCATGCTACAGAGCTCTGGTTGCATTTCTTTTCCTAGATCTCTCACCTTCCAGTGGACCTGCAGGGTCATGTTCTCTGTCTCCTAGCATTTGGAGCATTTGACCCTTTCTTAGTGAAAATTTTTAGGTATCCTATTATTGAAAGTTAATACCCTCCTCTTGGATCTTTTCATTCCTCATCTTTCCAAAGTCACATTTCCTGACATGGATTTCCTGTGCTGTAAAAGACATTGATGCTTCAGTTTGCAAAATGGATAGATTCATAGTGGTGGGGAAGGAAAGCACAGAATTTATAGTGCCAAAGAGGAGCTTGACACATCTCCCACAGTCTGTTGAGCCATATAGGGTAGATATTTTGAACAAGAAATTTAGTACTTTGGCTTCACCAACCCTTGGGTTTCTCTTACTATTCTTATTTAGCTTAAGTCCAAGAAGCCCAACACAGTGTTAAATATATGAAATCAAAATCAGCTAAGAGCAGAACATGCCTCTTACTTTCCCACCCCTACCCCACTTTTGCAAATGGGTCAGTAAAAATAGTGTCCTTGATGTGGGCAAGAGTGTAAATTAGTACAGTGAAAACTCAAATAGAAAACAAATCCCCAGAACAGAGACTATTTATACATCAAATCTCTGGATTATGGAGAGCAGTTAGAAGAAATCTTAAATGTCATCTAATTTAACTCACTTATTTTACAGATTAAGAAACAGGATGCTCTGAGTAAGAGATCTTCTGACTTACAGACCCTGTATTTTTCATGTAGTTCTGAATTTTATATCTTTAGTGTTTTGTTTTTGTTTTTTGTTTTTCCTACGTGCATTATCTCTTCACAATCGAGGACAAAAACATTTACAAAATAAAAGGGTGAGTGAGTTAATCAAGATCACAGAGCCAACAAAACAAAAGGATTTTGATGGGAGCCCATGTGCCCTGGTTCTCAGTTCAGTGCTCTGTGATTTAATTGAGCATTAAGGAAGCTCAGTCTGAGTGAGGATTAGAAATTGTGGCCCCTAGACTCTTAGGGAATGAATATAGCCCAATATTTTCTATCAGTCTCTATGGCAAAGATTCTAAGTTTCTTTTGGAGCCAGGAGTCATAGCCCCCATTTGAGAGTTCGAGGACTATCAAAGATCCTTTTCCCAGAAATATGTACACATGCACTTTGCACACAGTACAGGTGATTCACATGACTCCTTAATTTGAGGAGAGGCTCCTAGGATATGAACTCATGGTCCCAAATATTAATGTCTGTTGAAATTTGCTGAGTGTTTGCTATGTTCCAGGCATTATTCTGAGGACTTTGCATGTGTTGCATCATTTAATAAATGTAACACTTGAGGCAGGTTCCATTTTTGTCTCCATTTTGTAGAAAGAATAGAAATATTTAGAGAACAGCTGTTTATTTAACACTATTTTATAAAATACTACCCAAGCCAGGCATGATGTTTGGTGCTAAGGATAGAATGGTGCAAAACAATGGGCACTGGGTCTGCCCCTGCCCCCATCAAGTGTGTGAACCAGCGAATCAGACCAATTGCACGTTTATATGGAAACTAGGCACGAAGCAAAGAGACATAGGTGAGTATTTTGGGCATCGATAATGACACATGCACGTGGCGTGTTAGAGGAGTCTAAAGAAGGAATTCATGCCTGTGACTCTGAGATAAACAGGCACAGAGGGGCGCCTAATGATGGGCTGCGGAAGAGCTGAGTATGCCGGACCTTGCGTGGGGGTTAAACCCTGCACTAGAAGTCAGCTTCGAAGGATAGGTCTCAAACTCAAACCAGGTTCATCTGCTCCCAAAGTCAGCCCCTGCCTGTTATCACCACAATTTAGTTTATTTATTTATTTATCTAGAGAGTGAGTGGGAGAAGGGCAGAGAGAGAATTTCAAGCAGAGTCTGCTCTGTCAGTGCAGAGCCCAATGGGGGGCTTGAACCACGTGATTAGGACCTGAGCTGAAATCAAGAGTCAGACGCTCAGCCAACTGAGCCACCTCGGAGCCTTAATAGTTCTGTTTTTATTTTCTGCTGGGTGCTCAACCTGTCACTTCCTCCTCAGTGTGGTGGCCCCCAAGTTTGCCCCCCCCCCCCGCCATGTCTGGATGAGCTCTAAGTAGATGCACAGAGAATCTTGGATAATCATGGGTTCATGCCTAGTCATTTCCTGCCTCACCCTAAATGTGGAGAGATTATGTATCCGGACTGGTGCCTTCACTGGTAAAAAAATACTCTCTAAATCTACTTCTGAAAAATTACATAAAAGTGTTTCAGCTCTCACTGTTGCCCCACATCTGCAAAGCCCTGCCCCCTAACAATTGGGCCTTTATTTCTTCTTTCCAGAGCAATAGCGAGCAGACACACGTGACCCCCAGGCTCAGAGCTGGAGCCCTGCCCAGAGTGGCAGGGGCAGGTACCCAGGCCACACATTACTTATAGTTTGTCGTCCAGCTGATGTAGTTGGCGTGATACTGCCTGCAAATATGCGTACATGACCAGGAGAAACACAGTGCTAATGTCAAGTTCTGCTAGAATCACAGAACAGTAGAAATAATGGCTGATAGACATTAATGGTTGGAATTGTCAGGTTAAGAAGTCTTAGTCTAAAAGCTTTTAGGAGATGTTTTTGACAAAAGTTGGAAAATAAATAAATACACTTCACAATAATAAAAATGTACGTGACAATGTGCTTTTGAATGAGCACAGCGAGGGTGTGAAGTGGGTAATATGTGAATGTGTGCCCATGGTTTTTGCCACCCCCCTCCACCATCCGGAAGGACTGACCAGGTCTGGCTGACAACAGGCATCTGTGCATTCATATAAAAGGTATCAGAATGTGGGGTGTTCCCAACTAATACATTAATAACTTCCACCGTCTTTCACTTCTGGAGTGATGTAATTAATTTTTGAGTTGGGAAAGCAAGATGGTCTGTGGTCTGATATTTTCATTTGAAAGCAAGGGGGAAGACAAAAGCAAACAGGCTTTTTGGCTATGAGAGAATGAATGACCTTCCAAGTAAGGAATTTAAACTGGAGCTTTCGACTTCAGAGGGGAATGAGGCTGGAGAACCTTTTGGTAGCAGAAATTTAAGGTGGAGAAATGGTTGTGGATAATAGTGCCCCCGCAGTGCCCTCTGACATGCATACCCTTCCCCAGTACCCATACCTCTCTCAAGCATTCTGATGTCTCTGAACCACTTTTGAGCAGGAAAACATTATTGCTAACAGTTTTTTTTTTTTTAACACAGGGCTGGCATGCCAGCACATGCTTGAATGCTCTCACAGTTACATATAAACTTTAAAAAGAGGCCCCCTTTCCCCCTAGCCTGACTCATACTCCATGCATCGTATAACCAGAGTTGGAAAAGGCTATGAAGAATGCAGATGCAATTGGGTATATTGTGTCTGGCAATACAAACAGGTGATCTAGTAGGCACAGGAGTGTAAAGTTGCGGGGTGCAGGTAAGGTGGGGAGGGGTTGTGAAAGGCAGAAGGAAAGTTTGCTATACTTCTTAACTATTCCTTAGGACACTTAAGATAACAGAATAATTTTATTTTATTTTATTATTTCATTATTTCTTAAAATGTTTATTCTTGAGAGAGAAGGAGAGACAGAGCATGAACAGGGAAAGGGCAAAGCAAGAGAGGGACACAGAGTCTGAAGCAGGTTAGCACAGAGCTCGACGAGGGGCTCAAACCCACGTACTATGAGATCATGACCTGAGCTAAAGTCAGACGCTCAGCCGACTGACCCACCCAGGCGCCCCAGAACCATTGTATTTTAAAGATGGAAGTGATCTTAGAAATCTGAAATGGATATTCAGAGGTATTCGCTGCCAATGCAGGGTCATATAGCCCAGCAGAAGCGGTAGGAACAAGCCTCCAAAAACTCTGTTTGGCCTCCAGGCATTCCCCCCCCCCAAATGTACATACAATATTTCCTGTACATTTTCTATTTATGGACGTCTTACGTTCATCCAGGAACCTGATGGGCTGGTGAATTTTCTGTTCTATTAGGGTTATCAACTGAGGGTGTAAATGATCGTTCAGACAAATCAGGGTTCAAGTCCTTCCTTTCTACTTATTGTTTGAGCACAAGCAAGCGTACAATGCTTCTAGGCCTCAATATTATTATTCCTATTTCATATATCAGGAAACTAACTATTCATAGGTTATCAGGAGATGAAATGTGATTGTGTGTTTAAGGATCCTAGGTTAACAGAACACCTGGCAGGTGAGAGGGACAAGGCCATGTTGTTGTGATTGTTACCATCCTCTCTCCCTGAGCTCCTGGCCTCTCGACTTGGCAGCTGATGGGCTATTCCAGACACGGAGCTTCTGCATTTCTGAATTTCCTCTTAGATTTTTGCCTTTTGCTTACTTACTTCCAGCCTAAATCTATTTGCTTCCTGGCGTTCTCCTTTCCTTAAGGGTCTCTCTACCCTCCCACATGCAAGGCAAGCCTGTGTTAAAATGTACAGAAATCCATTAGAAGGAAGTGTTACAAAAAGAGATTGCTTGAGAAAGTATGCCTGTGAAAAGCTTCCTTACTTTAGATCAAACAGGAGAACAAGTGAAAATATGATGTCTGCTAGAACGTTTTGAGCCCGTATTATTATTTCATCTCCCCTTTAATAACAGGGCAAATAACATAGCTTGTTTTCTTTATACAACTTTTTTTTAAAAAAACACCTGGACTTCCAGTTTGGACAACTTCTGTTTTGAATACCAATTTTCTCTGGTCAGAGTGCTTAAATTATTTGCAACTTCTATTGAGTTCCTCCACCCTGGTACCCCAATCCCTTCGGATCTGTGTTGAGGAAGAGAAAGGTAGCTGCAAGGGGAAGGGGATGTTAAAAACACTAAGTAGAGGATGGGGTGCCAGCGTGGCTCAGTTGGTTAAATGTCTGACCCTTGGTTTCAGCTCAGGTCATGATCACACGGACATGAGTTTGAGTCCCACCCTGGGCTCTGTGCTGACAGTGGAGAGTCTGCCTGGGGCTCTGTGTCTCCCTCTCATTCTGTCTCTGTCTCTCAAAAATAAATAGACTTTTAAAAAATTTAAAAAAACCTAAGTGGTAGAGAATCTGCTCATCCCACCCCTCCTGATTCAAATTGTCCATTTTTTAATTTATTATTATTTTTTATTTTTCTAGAAGTCAATATATTTTGGAGAGGGAACACAAGCAGAGGAGGAGCAGAGAGAGAGAGAGGGAAACACGAAAACCAAAGAAGTCTTCATCCAGGCTCTGAGCTGTCAGTGCAGAGCTTGATGCAGGGTTTGAACTCTCTGACCATAGAGTCATGACCTGAACCAAAGCCAGATGCTTAAGCACCTGGGCACCTGGGCACCTCTCAAATTATCCATTTTTCAGAGTGCTACAAGTTCTCCCGGGGACTCGTGCAGGGTGAAATGTATGAACTTTTGGAGACTGAGTGACCAAAGAGAGTTCAGGGTAAGCCTCAAAGCTTCCTTTCCACCTGACAAAGGTGGATCCAAAGGCCTATAACCTCTCTTTGATTTTTGTGCCAGTTCAACTCCTATCCGCTTAGACTTGAAAGTAGGACTTCAAGGTACTTTACCATAGAAACCAGAAAACAACCTTTAAATAGTTCCAGAAAAGCCAAGGTCTGTACTCTCATTAGGCTAACTACTGAGTTTAACTTCACCTACATGAGACTTATATGATGAGGCCCAGGGGAATGAGTTTCTGGTTTTCTGATGCTTTAAGATTAGAGACAGTCATTCTCCTCTATGCTGTTCTTTCACTATTGACCTGGCAGGAAAGGGAGTAAAGTGCAAATGACCTTGTCAGGGACTAAGTCTTCTTGGTAGGGATAGTAGTCATGTGAGAGTTCCCCAAACAGCTTCAATGTGAGGGGACCTAAAAGGAGGCTGCCTTGCAGCAGGAAGCCACCTCGTTTAGTGGGATAATTCTGTCATTGTCTCTGCTCTTAGATTAGGGTTCAAAGCCTGCTTTTACTATATTCTAGCTTAGAATCCTGGGCAAATTACTTACTTCTAGCTTTGTAAACTTTTCTTACTCTACATGGAGAAAGAGCCATCGATCTAACCTATCAATATATAGTATCTGGCACATAGCATCAATTTCCTCATCTCCAGACAGGGAGTTTCATCTTGGGGAGTGGCTAACTATACTGGGGGATGAGAACAGCCTTCTATATGACAACTTAATCTTCAGAATTAGTGGAGATGGAATTGGAGTGGGTGTATGTTGGGAGGTATTTATACTCCTTGAAGACAATCAACTTTTCCTCTAATTTGTTACAAATATGCTCGGGCCTTTTTTCTCTCCTTTTTCTTCTCCTATGAGTGTGTAGAAAGAAATCATTTAGGCTGGTACAGTGCCAGCTCATCACCTCTGTCATCCAGATGATTAGTTAACTGAGTCACCATCACCATTAACTTGTTCGTAACTTCAGCATGATATGCTGAAAAGAGAATTGAACTGGGTCTTGCAAGGAGAAGCATCTACTCCACAAATACATATTGACACTCACTCTGTCCAGACTTACTCTGTGTTCTAGTCACAAAAGTGAGGGAATCCAACATGACATTGTTGAGTGAGTCTAATGCAGCATTAGACCCGAGGATTCTCAAGGATTGTATGTTCCAGAATTTAATTTTTTAAAAATTTTGTTTCAGTAATACATTTTAATAATCTTTTTACTAGTTATAAAGGCAAAACTTTCTTCCCAAGTTTACTGGGACATAATTGACATATAACATTGTGTAACTTTATGGTATGCATCATATCTATTTGATATACTTAAGTATTGTAATGCGATTATTACTGTAGTGTTAGTTAACACCTCTATCACATCACATAATTGCCATTTATTTTTTTTTCTTTTTGGTGTGGTGAAAGTACTTAAGATCTACTCTCTTAGCAACTTTTAAGCATATAGTATGGTATTATTCTCTGTAGTCACAATGCTGTGCATTATCTCCAGAACTTATTCATCTTCTAACTAAAGTTTCTATTCAGTGACCAACATCTCCCCACTTTCTCTACCTACTCGCCAGGACCTGGAAACTACCATTCTACTCTGTTTATCCAAGTTTGGCTTTTTTTTTAGATACTACATATCACTCATACCATGCAATATGGCTTTCTCTGCCTGGTTCATTTTACTTAGCATAAGGTCCTCAAGTTCCATTTCATGTTGTTGCAAATGGCAAGATATCCTTTTTTCTCATGGCTGAATACTATTTCCACTGTGTATGTATCCTGCATCTTTTTTTATCCATCCATCCACTGATGGGCATTTAGATTGTTTCCATATGTTGGCTCTTGGGAATGATGCTTCAGGTAACATGGGGATGCTATTATCACCATGACATCCTGTTTTCATTTCCTTGGATATATACACAAAACTGGGATTGTAAAAATGAATCTTACAGTAGTTCTATTTTTAATTTTTTGAGGACCCTCCATACTGTTTACCATGGTGGCTGTACCAGTTTGCATCCCCACCAACAGTGCACGAGGGTTCCCTTTTCTTCACATCCTCAGCAATACTTGTGGTCTCTTGTCATTTTGATGACAGTCATTCTAATAGGTTGAGATGATAACCCATTGTGCTTGTGATTTGCATATTATTATGTGTGCCTTAGAAAAATGTCTATTCACTTCCTCTGCCTGTTTTTTAAGTGGATTCTTTGTTTGTTTTCACTACTGAGTTATATAGGTTCTTTATTTTTGATGTTAACTCCTTTTGAGATATATAGCTTGCAAATATATCTAAAAAAGCCATTGCTAACACGTATATCAAGGAGCTTTTTTCCTGTGTTTTCTTCTAAGGAGTCAATGGTTTCAGGTCTTACACTTAAGTCTTTAACCCTGTTTCAAGTTAATTTTTGTAGTAGTGTAAAATAGGGGTCCAATTCTATTTTCCTGCATATGGTTATACAGTTTTCCAGGAAAAACTCTTTTTGTAACCATAATTCATATCTGAAAGGTACATTCAAAGATTATGGATTACATTTCTTAATCCAATAACTGAGACTATGCATATGTGTTCTCAGAATACTCAAGAAGTTTCCTTTCAATTCAGGGCACTTATATTATCAAAGAAAAATACTGGCAAATGGATCTGAGGTTTTGCACTCTCCAATCTCTAACTAGGTGGTGTGTGGTGTTAGCCAAGATACTCTTTTAAATCCACAGGGTCTCAGGATCTTCCTCTTAGAACAAGGTGCCTGGATAAGATGGGCTCTGAGGTTCTTCCAGCTTTCATCATCTATGCCTCTATGACTATCTGTCTAACTGGATTGTAACCTGGATTTATTTGTAATTTCTGTTTTGGAGGAAAGAGCACTGGCCAGACATTAGATCTGTTCTAATTCTGCCTTCAGAAATGATTGTCTTTAGAAATGATTGCTTTTAGAAATTATGGAATCATTTTCCTTTTTATGTGTTGGGCTTTCCATCTGAGACTTGAAAACGGTAACCTAGAAAGAAAACTTTGAAAATAAGTGATAAAACATGCTTTAAAGCATTGAAATACACAGCATTATTATTATGAAGAAGGTGAGTCCTACTGTGACACTAAGGGAAGGGACAAATCACTATCTATAAGTTAGTCAGAACACTATAGGCTATGCTGTGGCAACAAATAATTCCAAAAATTAACTTCTGCTACAAGTCAGTTCAAGTTGGTGGAGGCTTTGTTCATCATAATCACCAAGGGATCCAGATTCATGGGGGCTCCATCTAGACTCAGGGGTCCCAATACCACTCGAGGAGAGAAACAGGAATTACACCTTGTCTCTGGCTAATACAAACCACATGGTTATAGCTAAGTTCAAAGGGGGTAAAGGACAAGTATTTCTACTTGTGACCGAAAGGAGGATATCTTGAATATTTTTGAAATTATTATGATACTAGATCTTCACAAATATAATACCACTAGCATGTATATTTTTAAATTCAGACACTAAAGCCCATACTACAATTCCAGGTAAGAACTGTTTTAAAATGCAAAACAACAAAGTCAAGTAGATTTTGGATTTGACCACATTTCTCAGAAGAGGGAGCTTTTCTGGAGAGGTTAAAGGCAGAAGAGGGTATTTGGCAGATGCTCATTGGTGGGCTGCCATGATGTGAATACTGGCTGGTAAGAATTCTTAGCACTGGGAATGTGCAAAAGGAACAAAACAAAATTAACTGAGGTTAAAGTTCATGAAGCATGAAAGAACACAGAACAGCGATCAAAGGAACAAATGGTTTATGACAGAACTTCTTTATTAAGGATTCTGACGTGGAAGTCACATTTGTGTTTAAAGTAAAATAATTCTATATGAGGCATGGAGAAGGAGGCTTGGAATGAAAGAAATGTATTCAAATGCAAGAGATGTAACAAACAACAGGGATGTCTATAATGAAAGTACAGTAAATATTTGAATTTCTATGTCATGTCATACAAATTGGTTTTGCTGGTGCCATACCTTAACATTTATTACTTATGGACATTGCCAAGACATGGTTTCCTCTAGCCCAACAGAATAAGTGAAAATTTTAAAAGAGAGGGGTATTAGAATCAAAACATGTAATTAGTTGATTACCTGGTTCAAAGAAGTAACAACAACTTTGCTTTAATGTGGTATTCTGTCATCAGCCTGGGAGGTGAGCAGTCCTAAATACAGTGGCTTTATAGCTCCTTTGAATACATTGTTCTTAGAATGACATCATTAGGTAGGGTAAAATATTAATTCACAAATCACTGAAAACATGTATTCAGATGTAAGTATAAAAACATCTTCAAAATGCCAAATATAACTTAAAATTATGTATACATACATACATACATATATATGTTGTCTAATGCCAGCTGACTAGAGATGTTTGTATTTATTCACATTTTAGATTGTTTTTCACTTGTCTTTTATTTTGGTGTGTCTAGAACATTGACTAGCATTGAAATAGAAGGGAAGCCCTACGAGGATAAAAGACAGCAAATGTTGGTGACAAATTTAAAAATACCAAGAACCTAGGCAGAAAGGAGGAGAGAAAACTCCTTAAGTGTGATATGAATCTCCTGAAATGACTCTGCATGATTTAGAGGTAATAACAATTAGAAGAAAAAAATACCTTCATATTTAAGACATAATATGGGATGCTTACATTTCTATTTATTGGGAAGGCAGATAGAAATGCACTTGATGTGTAAAAAGAGCACCTCAAAACACTGGACTCAAGTCTATATGTCCATTTGCTACCATATGTCATTTTGTAAATGAATTTCATGCTTGAGAAATACAATATATGCATAAATGCTAATAGCAATGTTAGAAAGTTCCTGGTCTTGCCTACCCTAATGTCTGTCTTCTCCAAAGGCTGTTGTGGGATGTCACAGCAGTAAAGCAGTAGCAGTAATGATTGGAAGGAATGTCTTCCAGCTGTTTGTCTAATATGAACATGGCCTTACACCTCAGGTCTTGCTTCTGCCCATATACAGAATCATAGGTCATAACTAGGACCTATGTTGCCTAGTGACATACAGAGTAGGAACAAGTTGCCTAATGACATCCTGAAATGGCCAGAAAGCAAATATGGGGGAATAAAAAAGTCCTATAAAGGTAGGAGAGGGGACCAGTAGTCAGTTGTTACTCTCCTACTTCTGTTTGCTATCACCCAGTTCTGATCTTGAGGGCTTAATATTTATGATGCCTGAGTCGTTAGCATATGGGTGTTCTTCATGAGACTATCTCTATGGAAAAGTGTTCCAATGTTTGACAAACCCATTGCTATTGGAAAGTAAATGACATTGTTGAGAAGAGCAATGAAAACGTGGAAAGACAGTTCTTGCCTGGTGTGCACGTGTGTGCACGTGTGCACTATCCACCTGTATCAGTGACGGGACTCAGATTGACTCTTGTGTCTGGGACTGGAAAAGCCAGGGCAATGACTAAGGGATGGGCCTTTCTCTCCTGGAGCTTCAGAGAGTCTGTGGTTATTGCCTGTCTAGTTCTAGAGAAGAATTCACATTATTATATAACCTGTTTTCAAAACATTCTTGTGGGACAGGAGGGTGGGAGCTATTCATAGCCCCTCTTGCCAGGAAAGTGCTGCAGCACCTGAGAATTCGCTCCCCACTGTGGTGGGGCAGGCTTATCAGGTTGGCCAACCTTGTAGATCCTGTTGTGCAGAGAATATTTTCTTCTCTCTCCACTTTTGTTGTTTATTTAGCAAAAGGCACTCCACCCTCCCTGCAAGTTTTGACACTCGCTGATACACTGTACGGCTACTGTACCTTGACTTTCAATTACATTAAATCCTATTATAATCATTTTCTTATAACAAATCCTCTTTAACACCTGAAAACCTCAGCTCCCATGGGTGTAGTGTTATGCTGTCAAAATAAAAAGCAGAGGAATCCTACTGGAATTGCAGTAGTTACATTGCAAGTCTTTGAAAATAAGATCAACATAAGGGCCTTACACACTTTGCATTCAATTCTGGTAGCCAAAGAGAGAAATGTTATTCTAAGCCATTCAAATATGGCTTGACCTATAAACCAGTGGCCTTAATTCAGTGATTTTAAATCAATGTGATAGCACGGTAAATTCCTTTCTCTGGGAAAATATTTCTTTCAGAAGCAACGTCCAGAATTCCTAATTATTACCATTATAATGATAAATGTAAGCAGAACAGTCTTTACCAGTACATTATAAGAACACAATGCATGAGGACGTTTTCATTTGTTTGTGTGCTTTCTTTTGTGTGTGTGTGTGTGTGTGTGCTTTCTTTTAATGCTTCTGGTGTAATGACTAAAGATAATCAAGTTTCAGATTTTTAAACATGTTAGTATTTATTTATTTATTTTATTTTTGGGAGAGAGTGAGTAAGAGCACCAGTGGGGGAGGGCCAGAGAGAAACAGAATCCAAAGCAGGCTCCAGGATCTGTGCTGTCAGTATGGTGTCCGAAGCAGGGTGCTAATCCATGGGCCTCGAGATCATGACCTGAGCGAAAGTCACCGCTTAACCGACGGAGCCCCCCAAGGACCCCTCAAGTTTCAGATATTTTAGGCAAGTGAACATGGTGGATCATCTTTTCTGCCTTGTTTTTGGCCAACATCTGTAAGTATTGCTCAGAAGACTTTTATTATTGCAGTTTTTTAGTTTATTCCTTGTGGTTTGTTGCTACTTTGGGGAAACTCATAATCATCCTCAGGGTCAAAGGAGAGAAGTAGATGTCTTAGGAAGGTTACAGATTTTGTTAACAGTGTCTTCAATATTAGTCATGCCTTCCATCCAGGGCAATGAAAGCCCTTTGTGGATTAGCTGGTGGGAAGATGTCTCTCCAGTTAATTAAGTCCTACCCTAACAATCATTCCATTCCAGCTATAACCAAAGAACTATCCCCACTTTTATTATTTTCTTCTTATGTTAGGAAAATGAGGAGCTTGGCAATGATGTGACCAGAAGAATCAAATTTCCTCTTTTTCTTTCGAGCCCTTCCTTCCAGTTGGCAGGTTGGTAAAATCTTACCCCTTTTGGCAATGAACGTATGCCACATTTTATTCATTTTCTTGAGGGAATAAATTAAGATTGCTGATGATTCTGGTCACCATACATGGTAACTAAGTCTTTTGCTATAACCTGGGAGAGGTAAAGTTCTCTGCTTTCATAATATAGCTTTGGTTCAGGCCCCTCTTTCCAGCTAAGGGTAATGTGAGCTGGAATTGGTCACAGAGGTACTGGCAGCTGGCTTAACCTGTTTATATAAAGACGGAACACAGTCACTGATTAAGAGAGCAACCTCCTACTGGTTGGTTTTGGAGTAGAGCCCAGAATTTTCCATGGAGATAGCTTTTAAAAGTTAGGTCAGCATCTCAATGAAAGATAAGACACACAAGAAAGCTGTTGTGGATTTCCCTGTCTTCAGAAGCCCCAGTGTTCAGAAAGAGTTAGAATAGATATATTTGACCAATAAAATGCCTCCAGTTGGGGTATCTCCATGAAAGAATAACTCATCTTGGAGTGATCCTCTAGACTGAGGATTAAGTGGGTCAGTTTGAGCCAAGATTAGCATTTAGCAATTTACATGTATGGCCCTGGCTCTTCAGGGTGGACTGGTCAGTGACAGAAGATTAATTTGATGTCAGGCAATTGCATATAGGGAACATTTTCAAAAGGTAGGGATAACATTGTAAATAATGAAAGACTATTTCTTGGTTTAAATCAGCAAATAAATTTAAGGGGAGCAAATCAGGGGTGGGGTAAGAATTTGAATGGAGAGGCAAGGAATCGATAAAAGGATGGTAGAGAATCAGCACAGGAACTATAGGGCATCAGCAGATTCATGGATTCATGGATTTCATTGCCCGTTCACCAATCAAACATGTTCAAAGAAGTAGTATTCCTGGAAAAAGAAGAAAAATGATCTCAGGTCTTAGTGTGATCTGTGGATGAGTATGAACCTGTCTAGTGATTGGATTTTGACTCTATATTTTTATTTATTTAGTAGGCACAGACTGTTTCTTAAGTTTTCTGTGTGCTTAGAAAGAAAGACCTGGTAATGCCAAAACACTACTTAAGTTGGAGCCTTTAGTAACGGGCGTGTACAATTAAATGTGGTGATTGGAAGATATTCCTACCCTCTAGTCTGTAACTTCCAGAGGTTAAAAAAGGAACATCCCACTTTTATAAAAGGAAAAAAAACCCCTTTGCATAGATTATTATATAAATAAATCTTCTTAACAAGCACTGCAGTTCTTTTTTTTCTCAAAGCACAAAGAGTTATTGTGTGATTTATGTGAAAAGGTTATATAACTGTACTCTGTTACTTTAAATAGTGTTTTTTATTTAAACTGCCAACTTCTTCATCACCAGCAAAGAAAAAAATGCATATTTGCAAAGCACAAAGGTAATTTTCAAGGACTGTAATTAGCTCATGATAACTTTATCTTTTGTGATGTCTTGGCTGCAGAACTAGAAAAGAAATGGACTTTTTTTTTTTCATTGTTAAATCTAAAGTGTGGCACCTGCAGTGTGTCAGTTCCATTAGAATCAGGGAGAAAGTCTGAAGTATTACACTTGGTCAGGGGAAAGTTATAGATGGACTAAAGGAACAGGTCTTGCAATTTTCATTTGGCTTCATCTTTTCTTTTCACAAACATGACAAAGTTCCATTTCCCCTGTTCTTGCCCCCCAACTGACCCTTTATTTTCAAGATATTAAAAGACTTATTTAAACACCAAACTGACTGCTTGATGTGGAAGATTAAAAAAACAATGAAATTACAATAAAAGAAGGTAGGAAAGCAAAAAAAAAAAAAAGAGCATTCATGTCTTAAAAATTAATAGGACGAAACTGGCAAGAGAAAGAAAAGCAAAAGGAGGAACCAGCATTTGAGGAAGAGGATGCTAATTAATTTGTCCCAGGAAAATCAATTACTAAGAAAACTTTTTATTTCCATGAAAAACTCCATCACTGGGGAAGTTCAGAGTAAATGTGCACACAGGGGGTGCAGTGTGTGTGTGTGTGTGTGTGTGTGTGTGTGTGTGTGTGTGTGACAGAGAGAGAGAGAGAGAGAGAGAGAACGTTCCAATGTATTTCTGTGATTGGTTGAGACATGTGATGGAGGAACGTAGGAGGTCACAGTCACAAAATTTCCCCACGATGAAGAGTATTTACAAAGAGAATCTAGGAAGTTTCCTTCCTAGGAAAATAGGCTGTTGTAGGCAGTGGAATGCCCTGGAGGTCATAACTAAAGTACATTCCAGGATTGGGGGGAGGGTTTTCTTCTGAGAAGTAAATGCCACCTTCGTATGCTGAGATCCGGAATTGTAGAGCTTATTTATCTCACCAGTGCACTATAATCACTTGAACAACAGGAAAATCTATAAAGCACTTAAAGTCAAGGAATTGCAGTGTGGCAATAGGAGTGCAGGGTGTGTTTTCTGTGGGACTGTGAGAACATTATCACCTGTTTGGTCACCAACCTGGTTGCCCAGGTGGCAGTTTGGCAAACAACCAGGATGAACAACAACAACTTCTTGTAATGGACTGTGAAATATTCGGGCAGAGTCATGCTCAGACGTATTGATCCTTCTCAGTTAAATGTTAGATTTCAGTTTTACGGGAATAAAAACAACCGATAGGAGACTAGAAATAAATACATACTTTTTGAGTTCAGGGATCAGATACCTACTTTGGCAACTTTGGCAATTGATTTTTAAAGAGGGTCTTGCAACTGAGACAATAGCAGGCTTTTTTAGTATACTGTGGACAACAATGTCAGTTAATACACTTTGCAGTGAGCTCAGTTGTGAGCTTGCTTGTTATATTTTTAAAAGTTATGTGGGAACGGGGAGTCTCTGGCAGGTGAAGTTTGCAGCGTTTAGGATTCATTAAATCTTGTTGTCTGGGAAGGTGTCACATACACTGTTTCACAGATCACATAAGAGAAGAGAAAGCTAATTTCCTAGCCAGGAAGGAGGAAGTCAATTAAAAACATACAGATGAAGAGTGATCAATTTCCTTCACACAAGAACCCGAAGGAAGTGTTTTGAAATGTGTATTTAAACTAAGGAGTAGAGTATATATCAAAGGGAAAAGAAAAGTTAAACTGAAAGCCAAGCCCATGTCAGCAGCAATGGTACACACAAGAACAGTTGCACCCTTTTCTAAATTCACAGCCACCTTCTCTGCCTTTACCACGTGGCGGGAAAATCTCTTCAAACCGAACATACTTTCTATGAGATGTAACAGCTGTCTTGGGCTTCCAGCAAAGGTTGACGAGTAGTATGAAATCTTCCATGTGTTCAAAATAAGGATCAGACTAAAATTAACCCCACTTGTAGACAGAAGGTAGCCAAGGTGACACCATTACCCATTATGCTGGAAATGCTTCTCTTTAAAAGTGCAGAGACAAAAAGTCTTTCAAAATGAATTGTGTGCCCAGTTTTATGCAGGCGGGGTCACTTGGAGGGACACCTCTCTATTTCTGTCTTCTATGGACTACATTTAGACCTTAAACAATTAGCCTCTTAAGTTTTTTTTTCCCCTTAAAGTCACCTGCTCTAGAAATTCCAGCATTTTGTATTTTTAGATGCTGGGGTCAGGGCAAGTGCAAAAATGATGACATTTTGTGCCTTTACAAGCAATTCTTTTTTGACTTGAGCAGGACGCAACAAAATGAATACTGGAAAGGCTGCCTCATTTCATTTTAACCCCTTAGGGTCAGAGGCACAAAACGCAAATAGTGGTATATTCTTAGGAGGCTAGTCTTATCAGAGCGAATCCCATTTAGGAAGACCAGTGCTCCCTGTCTTTTTTTTTTTTTTTTAATGTTCATTTGTTTTTGAGAGAGAGAGAGAGAGAGAGAGAGAGAGAGAGAGACAAAGTATGAGAAGGGGAGGGGCAGAGAGAGAAGGAGACACAGAATCTGGAGCAGGCTCCAGGCTCTGAGCTGTCAGCACAGAGCCTGATGCGGGACTCAAACTTACAAACCGTGAGATCATGACCTGAGCCAAAGTTGGATGCTCAACTGACTGAGCCACCAGGGCGCCCCTCCAATGCTCCCTGTCTTAAAATTCCTCAAGGTCCTACAAACTACACATATAGGCACATTTATTTTCTTGATCTGCTGTTATCCAATGGCAGTCATAAAACATAAGGCAAAGAAGCTACTTTCTATCTTGATTTTTTTCTCCCTGACAATTCTAAATCGAGTGTTCTGTGAGCAGTTTAGCTTTCTAAAGTATTTTTTCTCTTTTGAGGAGAGGAAGTGTGTGTTGTGTTGGAGAACAGAACCCCCTGTCTTCTCAATTACACTAAAAAATTCAGCCCAAGCCTCTTAGAATAAATCATAACATGAGAGAAAAGGAGGATGACTTGAGAGAAAGAATGGAAAAACATACCAAATTACATAAACATTTTAACTTTCAAATGAGCAGAGGCAGCTTCTCATTTCCGGTCACTTCTTATTTATGAACAGCTGGGTATTTACATATCACCCCTTTGCCTTTTCCTCCATAATCACGAGGGGCTAACCCCTAAGGTCACTCAACGAAAGCCTGAAAACTACCTTTCCTTCACTGCTTTTCATTCATTCATGCATTCACTCAATACACATCCTGTGAATATCTATTATGTGCCATGCACAGTGGTCAGCAGAAACAGACCTTTTGGAGCTCACAGTCTAGATGTCGAAGAGCAAAAATAGCCTTTAATCAAACAATTATACAAATAGATGTAAAACCACAACTCTGATAATGCAACGAGGGGGAAAAAGTACATGGTGCTATAAGAATAGAAAGAGAGGAGAAATTGAACCTGATCCAGGAATTCAAAGAAGGTTTTCTTGAGGAAGTGATAAAAGCTGACATGTGAAGTTTGGACAGGAATGAATTCACCTAGAAGGAAATGGAGGACCTTCCAGGTTAAGTGAGTAGCATATTTGAAGATCTGAGTGGGGAGGGGACATGGGAATGATAGAGAGTACCAATGTGACTGGGGAGAAGAGGTCCCAGCAGCCTGGTGATAGTTAAGGCAGGAGAAGAGACTCAGACAAATGGCTCTACGGTCAGAGTAGGATTCTGGCTTATCCTAACAGAACTGAGGACCATGCACCATTTATGGGTTTATCATAGTGCTATGTGTGGTGAGGAAGAGGGTGCATGGCTGTTTGACGGATGGTATTAAATGGGGAAAGCATGTTCCCCTTTCTTCACCTACCACTGCTGTCCCCCCACCACTGTGCCTTTACCTTAGCACTTCCGAGATGCCCTATTTCTGCTTCTCACCCCTTGTTCATCCTGCTCCTTACTCTGGAGCTCCTGACACATCTTCACTCTGGGTCTCTGCTTCTCGCCATTTTGGTTTCCTCATTGTTGGGGCTCTTGCCCTCTTGGCCTCAGGCCACAAGAACCCCACCAACAATTCAGAGATAAGTCAGGCAAGGACAGGTAGGTGAGGCATCTATTCAGACACCCTGAATTAGAATTTGAATGTATTTCCTCACAGACTCAGCAGCACACACATAGTCTTGACTGTCTACTTTATCTATGGCATGGATAACTTGGTTTTGGAAGGCTGTTCTTGGAGCCTCACATCATGGGATATTGTTTCTATGGGGAAAAATGACCTTAACAAACAACTTATAAGTAAACTCTCAAAGTCAAATGAATTTTCTTATTAGGAACTGCATTTATAGAAAGAAGTTCTTGTGCGGTGAGTACCTTTAGTGATATTTCCCCCACTTTATTTCTCATCCTTTGCAAATTGAACTCAAGTGTTGACTTTGTAAGAACTAACCAGGGAACCTGATGATAATCCCAATGAGAGGTTTATTTTCGGTGGTTGTTGTCACTGTTGTTTTTCCAAACTCCAAAAGTTGGTTAAATCAACAATTTGAATTGTTAGTTTGCAGAAAGTAGCCAGATTTGAAAAAAAATTTCAAATTAAGTGATGAATGGATATTTAACTCATTGCGAGGTATGAATCTTTTTGCAATTACTGAACTTGCAGGACAAAGTACATACTTGTGTTTGGGTTATGGTTATTCTTCTTGCCCACTTTTATCAGCTGTCATTTTAGCTAGGCTGTCACTGTTTCTTTTTCAATAAGGAATTCTTTTTAAAGCCCCATTCCCTATCTTCCCACACTGGGGGCAGCGAGGGATCCTCCTGGATGAATTGCTTGTTCAACAGATATTGTGCACTTACTAGATGCTGAACACTTAAGGTCCTGTGCTACCATATGAAAGACAGATGTGGTCTTTGTTCTTATGGGCCATAGAATCTACAGCTGTGCCGTCCAGTAGAACTTTCTGTGATGATGGGAATGTGTTATGGTTATGCTGTCCAATACAGTAGCCACTAGCCTCACTAGCTACTGAGCCCCCATGAGACTAGTGGCTACTGTGCACTTAAAACGTGGCCAATGTAACTGAAGATCTACATTTTTTGTTTTATTTAATTTTTAAAATTATTTTGTTTTATTTTTTCACCATGATAAGTATACTCTTTAGTCTCCATCCCCTGTTTCACCCATCCTCCAACTTGCTTCCCCTCTGGTAACCATCCATTTGTTCTCTGCAGTTAAGAGTCTGTTTCCTGATTTCTCTCTCTCTCTCCATTTTTTCCTTCCTTTGTTTATTTGTTATGTTTCTTAAATTCCACATATGAGTGAAGTCATATGGTGTTTGTCTTTCTCTGACTAAATTATTTTGCTCATCATTATACTCTTTAGCTCTATCCATGTTGGTGGAAATGGTAAGATTTCATTCTGTTTTATATGGCTGAATATGTACATATACAAACATACACACATACCACATCTTCTTTATCCATTCATCTATCAGTGGACACTTGGGTTGCATTCATAGTTTCACTATTGTAAATAACACTGCTATAACCAGGAGTGTGTGTGTCCCTTTGAATAACTGTTTTTGTATTTTGGGGGTAAATGCCCAGTAGTGTGATTACTGGATTGTACGGCAGTTCTATTTTTAATTTTTTGAGAAAACTCCAGGGGGAAACTGTCTTCCAGGGTGGCTACACCAGTTTGCATTCCCACCAACAGTGCAAGAGGGTTCCTTTTTCTCTACATCCTTGCAAACTCTTGTTGTGTCTTGTGTTTTGATTTTAGCCATTCTGACAGGTGAGGTGATATCTCATCTTAGTTTTGATTTGCATTTCGCTGACGATGAGTGATGTTGAGCATTTTTTCATTGTCTATTGGCCATCTGGATGTCCTCTTTGGAAAAACGTCTGGTTCATGCCTTCTATCCATTTTTTTAAATTGAATTATTTGTTTTTTGGGTGTTGAGTTGTATCAGTTCTTTATATATTTTGGATGTAACCCTGTATCGGGCATGCCGTTTGCAGATATCTTCTCTTATCCAGTAGTTTGCCTTCTAGTTTTGTTGATTGTTTTCTTCTCTGTGAGAAACTTTTAATTTTGATGTAGTCCCAATAGTTTATTTTTGCTTTTACTTCATTTGCCTGTTTTATTTAGTTTTCGTTAATTTAAATCAAAATGGAAGTAATGGCCATTGCATTGGATAGTACAGGTTTAGGGGTACAGAAAGACAGATCTATTAGTGTCTAAAGAAGGCAGACAGGCGGAACCTGGGAAAATTGCTCACTACTTACACTTTGTAGAACTAAAGGAAAAAGTAACTGAGTTCCAGATCATTGCCATTTTAAATAGGAGAGAAGTGAGGTATATGACATGCACACGGTCTTTTGGGAAATAAGTTAAAAAGTCTTAATAAATCTGAAGCCCACTACAAAAAAAGATGTTTGACCATTCACTGGCTCTTCTCCAAATCTACACAGATGCATCTATCTATTGCATTCCCCTTAAAAAGGACCATGTGAGGACTTCCAAAACCAAATGCTCAAGCACTTTGAGCATTGTGGAAGTCATAGGGGACCCTTACATTATCATTGTGCTAGAAACCATTACTGAACCAAGCAGTATAATAGGAAAGAAGTTGAGCTTTTAAGGATAAATGGGTCATGCAATGATTTAAATCACCATTGAAAAAAAATCTAGCATAAAACGTTTTGTTCTGGAAGAATATCACCCATTTTAGAAATCAGTTCAGAGGAACTCTTTGGCTAGAACAGTCTGTATCAGAAAGAGTTGTTTAAAAGTTGTATGTTGGGTTACTGGTAGCAACAGGCTTCAGAGATGTTTTGTAGTGGAAAATTATCAGACCTACCTTGCAGCTGCTAATCAAAGAAAGAATTAGGGAAAGAGGGAACATTTTCCCTCATATGCTGAAAAGAACAATGCCAGGAGAAAGCTTTCTGTGACTGGGAGGAGTTGGTCATGGTGGTGGTGGGGGGTGTGTGTCTGCAGAAATAGAATTTGTGCTCTAAACGTTGGTGATCAACCTGTGTGTCTCGTATGCGTGGAGGGACAGTTGAAGATAGAACCTGCAGCTAATGCACTGGGGTTGGAAAGGAAATGAAACCTGTGTATTTAATTGTTTCTAGAAAGCTAATAAGGGGGAAGTGACTACATTCAGACAGTGAGGGGCACCTGGGGTTCGGCCCATGCAGGATCTGGCTCGAAGGCAGGGGATACAGCATGAATTAAAAAAGCAGCCTAATCAAGTCTGGGGGGAAGGCGAAGGTTAGATTCAATGGTGATAGAGACAGATTTCTGGGAAAAGTACCGATGAAAAATTCAACTTTATTCTATTTAAAAGTTGTTCGAAATGCACTATTACTGAAATAATGGGCTATATATTTTAAACTTCGTTGACTTTGGCCCACTTGTGTCTATCACAGGAGTCTCAACTAAAAAGAAAGAAGTCACCTTTTTGCCTTCCACCACCTGGTGACAGTCTACATTGACTATATTTTCCCTAAACCATTTTTTTTCACCTCTATATCTATTTCCTTATCACTAGAATAAGGGTGTTAATATCTATTTCTGCCTGGCTCCCAGAAGTGACAATCAAACAAGATAACAAGTGTAAAACACTTGGGAAATAGAACATATGCAAATATAAGCAATTTCATTTATTATTTGAATGGCAAATGATAGCTCTGGAAGTTAAATCTGTCCACTCGCACTGAGCGTGATTACAACAAACATCGGGATGTGATTTGCTCTCCCTACCGGCCAGGTGAAGGAAAATGGGCAATGGAAGAAGCCAGAATATGTGTTTCCTTGGGGGGTGGGGGCGGGGATGTGGGTGTTGGCTCAGTAGGTGGATTTCTGAGTATTTCAGCAGCTGGACTTGTGAGTGAAAAGACTGGAATAGGAACATTAGTAAGGCCCAAATTCTTTTCTGCCCATAACGTAAATCTAAAATATGTATGTGTTTTTAATTATGGGGTAAACTTTGATGTGTGCATACTGTTAGTTCCAGACACACACATAATGTTTTGCCTGTTCACTAAGCAATTCTAGGTGAAGGTGAGAAAATAAAAATTACCCCAGCTCTGTGATTCACAAGAGCCAGGCTGTCCTCTGGTTATTCGACTCTGAACCATTTACTCACTCCTTCTGGGGTATGATAGTCTTACATTTAGAATCAAGTCCATCCAAGGTCTTGGGTTCAAGAATCCCAAGATTAAGAGCACATGAAAAGCTGACTTTAAGAAGGCTTACTTAAGGGTGCCTGAGTGGCTCAGTTGTTTGAATGCCTGACTTCAGCTCAGGTCATGATCTCACGGTTGGTGAGTTTGAGCCCCGCGTTGGGCTCTGGGCTGTCAATGTGAGCCTGCTTTGGATCCCCTACCTGCCCCCCTCTGCCCATCGCCAGCTCATGCTTACTCTCTCGTTCTCAAAAATAAATAAACATGTTTTTAAAAAAGTCTTACTCAAAAAAAGTAGTTGGAACACGGCTGGATTTTTCAACTCTTTTTCAGATTATTCCCTTTCTCTTAGTCACTGTAGGCTTCAGGAAAGAAGGTGAGGCAACTCCCGTTTCCTGAGTTCAAGCCCCACGTGGGGCTCTGTGCTGACAGCTTGGAACCTGGAGCCCGGTTTGGATTCTGTGTCTCCCCTTCTCTCTCTGCCCCTCCCTGGCTTGTGCTCTGTCTCTCAAAAATAAATAAACATGATTAAAAAGAAAAATGAACAAAGAAGGCCCGCAGCGCTCTGGTGAGCATCACATGTACCTGAGGGGTCCGAACCCAGGATCTCAGAGGGAATTTGCCTGATCGCAGAGGAGCAAACTCACATATATTAAGTGCCAACAATGTGCAGAGACAGTACCAGTCGCTTTGAATGCTATCATTTATCAGCTGGGGAATAGCAAGAGTTGAATGATATCTTTGTGCAATTTGGCTAGAAAGTGAAGTCAAATTCTGCCGGGTGAATCCAATTTCCTATTGACTTTCCCCCACATCAGACACCATCCGTGTGGCTGCTTGGCTGTCCCTCTTTCCTGGAAGTGTCACTTTTCACATGGGCAATTATCTTAGCAAATTTGTGTCACCTCAGTCATAACCAGGATTCCTTGAAGGGATGTCGTCATCATCTGCGTGTTCCAAATACATATTTTCCCTGTAAGTATGTGGGCCTTAAGATAGTGTCACTGTTTCCAGAGCCAGATACAAGAAGACCACGTTTGTATTTCAAGGCTTCGGATCCTAATGTCTTCATTCCTAGCTGGATCCTTGCTGCCTGAGTTTCCACAGGGAGAGGGAAGCTTTGGGATGAGGGAGGAAATAGGAGTAAGGGATCGGCTGGGGCGGTGCATCTGCGGGGTCCAAGTCCAAAGCAACACGCAGGCTTGCCCTTCCGGACTGTTTCTTTGCAGAGTCTCTAGAATACTTGATGTTTTGTTTTGTGTTGTTTTTTTTACTCTCTCAGCAGCTCCCTTTATGAGGACTTGTTCTTCTCGTCCACAGAAGCCCTTTTCAAACAGTACCAAGAAGACTGATAAGAAGGAAAAGCATTCACTGAAGGGTTCCCAGAAAGCAAGCATTCGCTTTAACTGTAGGGCCGGGCAGCTCTGATTAGCACGGCCCCGCTGACGGCAAGGTTGCCAGGCAGCACTTGCTCCGCCAAGGGTGAGAGTGGAATGGGAGCGACCATGTGGTTTGTGTTACCATTTTTCAGCTTTTTCAGGTTTGGAGAGAAGAACGTCACTGGCGATGATGACTCCGTTTGGAATGAATACATTTTCAGCACGGTGTTCGGCAACTGCTGATTTGTTTGAAATCCTCAAGTCCGTACGCACGTTTTACAACGTGGACAAGATAAAGCACAGGATATGTCGGGATCCTACCAGATGCAAATAATGACGTTTCTGGCCAGATCTTCTTTTAGAGAAGGGAGGAAAAAAGAAATAATTTAAAAAAAAAAAGCTCTCCAGCATGTCTAAAGCTGCTACTTAGAGCCTTTATAAAGATAGCACAGGAAAAAGAACCCAGAGTCAAACAGTAAAGCTAAATTCTGCTTTCCACTTACTCACACCATCTTCTCTCAAGTCAGAGCTGACTTTTTTTAAATGTCTGGAGTCAGCTTGCCACAAAATAATCAATTTGTGTAAGCTTCTGTTAAACCCTAAAATGCAAATGTTTTAATTTGTCCTTTATTACCTACATTTTTAGGTTTAAAAGAAGAGAGAGGGATCTGGGTTTATTCACACTTGAAATGCTCCTGGGTATTCTTGGAAATATTCTTCTCAGAAAGTCTGAAACATGAAATTGGAACAAATGATTCAATTCACAGACAAATTTCCAAAGTCATGGTTTGCTTGCATTGAGTTGAGTCAAGCACCTTATGAATTAAGCCTTTCCTCAAAGACACACATCCATTGCCCTCTCAGTGGGCTACCTCATGGCATTGCTTCTAATCTTCATCCCTTAAAGAGACACATTTAAAAAAAAACTCATATTTTTCAAAATCATTTTAGCAGAATTCAGGTACTTCATAGAATGCTACTGCCTTCTTATAGCATTTTAAGGATTCTGGGAAAACCACTATGATATCATAGTCCTGCAAGCAAGATGATTTTGTCAAAGGTTATAAAGCAGCAGAAACCAGAAAGAATCCATAGTTGGTGCAGTCATACATTCTTCAAAGACTTTCCAACAAAGAAAAAAATGTAACTTGTCGGTCAGGATGCCCTGGTCTAAACAAAATGCAATTTTGCATCAAGAGATGCTGTCAAACATAGTCATTTGGGCTCCAAAATTATGCTTCGCAAAACACTAAATTAGTTTTGTCAAAACATAACCTTGGTTCTCAAAACATTGTCAGAACTTTCCAAGTTCAATAAAAGAAGGCAGCGTTTGTGGTTTAGGTGGACATTGTCCTCTGCATTTTTTTCTACATAGTATCCATCGAGCCATCCATCTGTTTGTCCATTCGTCTGCCCAACAAGCATTATCAAATTTTTATTACGTGCCAGGCACTGTGCTGGACCCAGGACACAAAGAAAAAGACACATTCATATTCTCAAGGCTAGTAGTCCTAGTGAGGGGATAGATGGGAATAATTATTGTAGTCAAATGCAATGACCCCTTTAATGGACAGCTGAGCAGGTGAGATGCAAGGACTATAGTGTTGCGTTAGCTCAGGATACTCTGTGAGCTAAGGGGAAGACAGTCCATTCTTTTCAGATACTCTTAAATATCCACAGAAGATCTAGTGCCTGAGATCACTTCCTTTTTCTTATGAGATGCACAATTAATGATACTATCCCAAGAAACATGCCACCATAGGGATATACAACTAAGATATCCAAACCCATGTGTTTCAGAAGAGGGAGTTTTCCTGGAAGGGTGAAGGAAGACAAGGAGAAACTTTGGCAACCGTTGATTGGTAAGTTATCCCCCACTCGCTAGATCTACAAATTTTTCTCACCTTTCAAAGAAACAAAAGAGGATGCAAATGAGCGAGTGACATTGTGTGGATAATCTATATCTCATCCAATTTACTTAAGAGCAAGTATTTTGAAAACTCTTATAGTTATAACTTAGGCCTGGAAATTTTCAAATAGATGGTGACTGTTGGGCCATTTCACTGCAGTTGACAATGACTTATTTCAGAAGCTTGCCAAAGACATCCTTGAGGAGTTTATATTCTCCCATGGTTACATTGCTGCATATCAATACATCACTTTGGGACCAAACTAGAGCGAATAAATTTGATTTTATGATTTTATTTTTATGACTTTACGTGTCACCAACCAAATGAATGGTGACAACAAGAACTGCCCTCCTACTTTCCCAACATTAAGAATGAGAAAATACGGTTGGGCTCAACAGTTATTTATGGCTAGGGGGGTACCCACTTTGCCAGACAGCACTTTAGCAGAGCCCCAAAGGGAAGTTCTGAAGGCAAACCTGATAGTTTTAGGGCAATTCTTGTGAAGGCCTTTGACTTCTAACAGGGCATGTCAAAGTATGGAGCTGAGTAATTTATCCATTAGGCCAGCAGTAGTGATGGTGGTTGGGGTGGGGTGTTCTCATCCTGGAGTCTGTAAGCTCAGGTGACATCAGGACTAGAGGATATGCCAGACAAGGCCATATTCTCTTTACAAGATAGATTAAAAGTGTTGCATCTGTATACATGATGGAGCAAACTGTTGCAAAACCAACGAATAATTTAGAATTTCTTCTTCTTATCTTTGCACAGTCTATTCAAGACCAGTCAGTTGGGGCATTTGCTGATCTTTTTCAGTGACTAAGACTGGAAATTAAAAAATCCTAGATCAGTGGTATTTTGTTCTACTTTTCTCCTTTGAGTCACTGAGATACCACTGATATTTCTAATAAATGAACTATCCTAAAATCATTAGGAGACTTTAGCATTTACCAAATTAAAGGTAGGAAAGAAATTTATTCTTTCAAAATGTGATTCTTTAAATCTACTGGCCATCTATCTCAGAATTTGCACTGAATGTTTGATGTTGGCCATAGTCACTTTGACTTCACATAGTTAGGGAGAGCTCAGTGGTTCAGCACATAAGCACACTCAGCTCTGGGAGGAGGTGGCTACTTCCTGGCAGGGATCAGCAGGTATTCTGGATGCATACTGCAATAATCCTCTTGGCTATTTTCTGTTTAGAAGTCCATAATCAGTGTCTATTCATTTAACTCATATATTTTTTAAGTTGAGAAAACAACCAATCAATCAAGCCTCTTGGTTGAAGATTCAGTCCACCAATGGACTGTGAACACTTACCATCTATTGTTGTCCTGGGGGGAGCCCTGTGAAGATGTCTGGCTAGGACCATCAGAACTGCCCCTGACCATGTGGTGATGAGAACAGCCTTCTGTGTCTTCTGACTGGATGAGGTAGGTTTGGAACAGAATGGTGAGTCTATGGATACAATGTCCTAAATAGGAAGACCTTTTTTCCCTTCTCTACTTCTCCCGATTTTCTTATGTCCAGAGGGGTGCTGGTCTCTTCTAAAGCTTGTAATTTGGAGGCTTTTCTTTCTTGCATATTCTTGAAGACCTCTTTCTTTAGTGCTAGTCTTTGGTCCCCCACATTAGCTTATTCCTACACAGGACCTAGCTCTGCCATGGGCACTCTACAGCTTGGGAGCTGTGTCCCTTTCTTATTTCTTAGACTGAATGCCTTTGTATCAGGAGCCTTGTTGGGCATTGGTCTGAACCAGCCCTGCTGCTCTATCCATTGTCCTCACCTCTTTTTCTCCCCTGGATTTACTCCAGTGTTTCTAGCTCTTACCTGGCCTCCCTTCTGTCTTAGGGCTTGACCCACCTGCCAGCTTATTTCCTCTATCTCTGTTTCCTTTCAGTGCCTTCCAGCACAATGGGGTTTAGTGCTGGCAACAGGCACCTTGGTGTGAATTGTTTTATTTGACCCTTGGTTGACAGCTGAGATTGAGAAACAGAGAAAATGGAGATGAGAGTTTTGGAAACTTCTACGGTGAAGCAGGGAGAAGGGGAAGGCAAGTCCTGAAGGAGAGGTGGAAAGACAGAGGCAGCAGATTAAGGGGATAAAAAGCAAATTTGACAATCGTCCTTTAGCTTATTCACACAGCCTTTGAGCTCTGGTGTCTCCAAACCTGCCGGGTGGTGCCTTGTGCTATTATTTCTGTGCACATCTATGGCAATTCATCTATGCATTCTAAAAATTTCCCTGATTGCTAACTCTGTGCTGGTCATATTATAGTCACCAAGACTACAATGGTGAATAAACTGCTCTCCTGTAATCTAGTGGGAAAGAGATGTGAATCAAATTATCCATGATAAATATATATACAGGTGGATGAGATCTGTGGTACGGAGAGAGGTTGTAATAATGGAATGTGTCCAGGTCAGTGATGTCTAAAAAAGTACAACTGGGAAAGTAAAAAAGTTGCTGAGACTTAGGGGAAATATAGGTTAAAACTCAGTGAACAGAGAAAGAAATACCTTTACTGGAGAAAAGAAGAGTATGACCAAAAGTCCTGTGGTAGAAAGGAGCATGAAAATTCACATAACTGAAAGAAAGCCTGAATGGAAGGCAGAGTGGTGGGATACGTTAGGGGGTGGGACTAAGGAGCTGAATAGAGGCTCTTACAAGCACATGAGGCGTTTTGTTCTTTGTCCTAAGAGCAATGGGAACTTATCTGCTGTGTAGCAATTTACCACAAACTTAGTGGCTTAAAAAATAATAATCACTTAGTATTTCACAGTTTCTGTGGATCAGAAATCCAAGGGCAGCTTGGCTGCGCAGTTCTGGCTCAGACTTTTCATGAGGTTGCAGTCAAGCTCTCTTGTCATCTGGAGTCTTAGTTGCGGCTGAGGGTCTCCAAAGTGGCTCCCCTCCATAACTGGCAAATTGGTACTGCTTCCTGGTGGGATGTCTTAGCTGTTCTTTACATGCACCTATCCACAGGGCTTCTTAAGTGTCCACATGCCACATCAGCAATCTTCCCCCAGAGCTGCTGATGAGAGAGAGAGAGAGCTATCCTTTGCAAGACCTAGTCTCAGAAGTCACCCAGTATTTCCATCACATTCTGTTGGTTAGAAGTAAGTCACTAATTCCTATGAACAATGAAAGGGAGGGCAATTAAGCTCCACTTTTTGAAAGAGGTAGTGTCAAATCGTTTGGGACATATTTTAAAATCACAAAACCATTAACAGGTGTTAAGCAGGAATGGTGACATGATCAGATTTGCTTTTTAAAAAATTACTCTAAATGAAGACAAATTAAATAGGGCCAATATTGGTTGATAAATATTAGAGTGATCCAAATAGAAATTGCTGGTAGGGTGGAATAGGATGCTGGTGAAGATGAAGAGATGCAGAAACAAAAGTTTCAAGATACATGTAGAAGGTAAAGTGAATCTCAGCAATCAATTAGACTTCACAGCTGAAGAAGAAGAAATATGTATTCCTAGATTTCTGGTTTGCATAGGTGGATGTTTTGGCATTCAGTGGCACAGACAATGCTAGGAGAATGCCGATTTTGGTCTATCAGAGGTAGTGGGGGTAATCATGAGTTTTATTTAAGATGTATTACATTTTAACTGTCTTTGAAATATCCAGGTACAGTTGTCAAGTAGTTCCTTGGTCATAAAACTCTGGAACCAAGATGAGAATTTGACACTAGACATGTAAATTGGTGAATTATCCATAGATCATCCATAGATAGGAAGGAAATCTCTGGGTTTGATGAGACCACTAGAGAAAGATAATGATCTGAAAAGATAAAAGGGCATTGGGGGATAGGATTTTTGGCTAGCAAGTGTTCACTGTCTTCTTTTCTTCCCATGGGAGGAGTCTACTTCCCTGTCCCATTGGTGCTGGCCTTGGCACTGTGATTTGGCCAGTGAGGTGTCAGTAGGTGGACAGTAGCAGGTGCTTAAAATATGTAGAGGAACTTCCCCTTTTGTGTTCTTTCCCTTTGCTTTGAAAAGAACATGCCTTAGATAGCCACTGGTTCATGGAGAGATTAGTAGACTTGCATCCAACCCAAAGTTTGAGGCCAAACCCAGCTAAGCCTGGCCTATATCAGCTGAGTCCAATGTACAGAAAAATGAACAAGAAAAAGTGCTTATTTTTGTATGCCAAAAAAATGTCAAGGTTTTTAGTTTAGTTATGTAATATTGTTTTAGGAATAGCGGGCTGATACAAGGGTCTAGGATCTAGTAGAAAAGAACAGTCTTCTTTAACGTCCTTGTACATGCATTTTAGAAAGAACAGCATTTATCTTTGATACATGATTGGATTAGCAAAACCTAACATAAAGGCTTGGTCAAACATCTCATGAATGCAAGCCTGGACCACAATCTAATGTAGGTATGGCTGTCTATCTACCATGAATTTCTAGAAGTCATGCACATATATTCCTAAAACAGCTCCTCCAAACATGTTTCCTAAGATAACACGAAGAGTTCCACCAAACTTGGATACAGCAGTCATCAAGATCAAACTGCCTCCTTTCCTTTTCCCCAAATACTTTTTTTATTACGTGTTGTAAAAAAATGCTTAAGAAAATTGATGCTCTATCCATATACTATGTTAATATTTTAGACCATACTTTACTGTTGTTGTGAAAGCAGATTTCAGGAGAACAAATTAAAAAAAAGTTATTAGTGGCAATAAATAGGCCTGTAAATAGTGTTCCAAGGGAATGAAGGCAATCAGAGTGGCTCTTTGGCTACTAACGTTTTCATAAAAGCTTTGATTAGTTATGAGGTAATTGTGAGAGATGATGAGTTAGCCTCAAAGAAAGAAAAATACTTTCTCTAGTTTAGCAGCTGTGAGATTTTTTGGTAATTGCTGGAATATTCCTTTTTAGTCAACTTGAAGCTTGCTTTTTTATGGCACAGTGGAAGGCTTCATCTGAAATATATATTCTAACTTTATCTTATTTATAACCATCTTCTTCAGTGTAACTGTAAACTATAGTTGAGAAGAAGCACTAGGATTTATATGTCACCTCTATTAAAAAGGAAGAAAACTCTATAGGGAGGGCAAAAAGGAGGCTGCATTTAAAATATTTGAGTGTCATGTTTTGGCATTAAAATGTGATCCTCCCCCAACCTCCCAACTCATCTTAAATGTACTTAAAGGTACTCATCTTAAATGTCCATAAAAATCGTGCGCCTGGTGCACACAGGACAAGTGTGGATGTCCAGTGCTTATGGGAGACATGTTAAATTGCACCTTGCCCAGTCTGACCACGGTGTGAAATTTTAAAGGATAAACATGATCAAGAAGAAGAGTGGCTTCAAAACCAGAGAAACAACAACATTCCATTCTCCCAGAACCTTTTCAGTCTCTCAGTCAGACAGCTGCCCCCCACTCCCTTCTCCCAGCGGTCACTAGAAATAACATCCAATTCCCCACCCCATCCCCCATCTCAAAGTAAAGGGCACCATCAATTTTGAGAAAGAAATTGCCCAAACAAGAAAACTTATTGAAGTGGATAGTTTCTCACAGAACCTGCCAATCAGCTACGAATGCAAATCCGCCTTCCATATCCGTCACCCCACCCCTGAGCAAGGGAAAACAACCTAAACCCCCAGGAAAAACTTCACTTTTCAGCCAGAGAGTAATAGTAACGACATGGCCATCTTGGGATATTTTCCTTGACACACACACAGCTGTGTGTGTCTGTGTGTGTCGTGTCTTTTTGCCTTTTCATTTTGTTCAGCTTTCAAAAAAATGTCACACAAACATGGTTAAAAAGAGCAAACAGAAACGTATGAAATTAAAATGAAGTCTTTCCCTCTCCACACCAGTAAGCCCTGTTCCCATTCTCTTAGACTTTCAAACAGCGCAAGTTGTGTGAGTGAAAGAGGGTGTGTGTGTGTGTGAGAGAGAGAGAGAGAGAGAGAGAGAGAGAAAGAGAGAGAAGGGGGGTGGGAGGAAGAAAAAAGTGTTAATACTGTCTTATTTTTAACTTAAGAAAAAATATATATCACACACATACACACTCCTCCTTTCATGTGTCTTTTACCAAAACTCAAAAAGCAAATTAAAAAACCCCAAACCTCTGCTATTTAGAAGTCTAAGTGAATTGCTGGTTAAAGGTCTTTCAGATTAAGCTCATTCCAAAGACTTTCCAATATAACCAAACAATAAGAAACGCTGGTATCCAGCCAGTCACAGCCCCTGCCATCTCTGATTTAGTGTAATTTGATGATGATTAACTCAAAGAGGAGACAGAGATGGGTTCCTGTAATAGGAAAACAAACAGACAACAGATCCCCTCCATTTATTCATATTTAAACTATCTTATTTTTATCTATTATTTTAGGAAATAAATTCACGCATGTTGAGGATGATTTTGTTGATAGGGTCAAGTCTCTTGGACATTGCATTTTCTACTTAATTTTAAGGGTTTGTGGAATATTCTCTGAGAACAGAAACCCTTCTTCGAGGAGTTGTTTTTCCTAGAATATTAGGAGGGTCTCTACTAGGTAAGCAATGATGTCAGTGCAAATGTTTTAAGACTCTCCTTTCCCATCCAAGTTGGCTTAATATGTTTTAGTTCTATTACTTGACTGTTTTTAAAACAGATTGAAAAATTTGCTCACTGAGAGAACAATGATTAACTAAATCTGTAAACTGCCATTCACTTGCTATCAATAGCCTAAAAGAAAATCTAAATCCATGACTAATGGTCTGAGAGTCAAGTACTTGCTTTGAGGAGCCTCTTCAAAGTGTTATTTTTGAGATGTATTGTTTTTTTTGTTTGCTTCCCCATGTCATTCTACCTTTTAAAAATATGCACACTCTATTAATAATAAAGGAATATATTCCCAGTTTTCTTTCTCTTTTTAACTACACAGTTAAGTGTCTATAGTCAGTCTTCCTCTGAGGATCTATTCTTGGGTTTGCCATGAGACGGTACTGGTTAAGAATGTGGGCCCTGGATGGGGCGCCTGGGTGGCTCAGTTGGTTAAGCATCTGGCTTCGGCTCAGGTCAGATCTCATGGTTCGTGGGTTCGAGCCCCGCGTCGGGCTCTGTGCTGACAGCTAGCTCAGAGCCTGGAGCCTGTTTCATATTCTGTATCTCCCTCTCTCTCTGACCCTCCCCTGCTCCAGCTGTCTCTGTCTCTCAAAAATAAATAAAAAGCATTAAAAAAAAAAAAGAATGTGGGCCCTGGAAATAGCCTCTCCTGACTCAAGCCTTACAAGCTACATGGCTTAAATTAACTTCCCTAATCTCTTTACACCTTAGTTTTCTCAACTCAAAACAGGCATGAATTTATAATTATAATGTGCACTTGATAAGGTTGTTGTAAGTATTAAATGAGAAAATGTAAGCAAAGCTCTTAATATACTTCTAGACCACAATGAAGCTCAGTGAAGGGAAGTTTAAAAAATAAGATATATGAAATGAAAAATATTTAACTTTCTAAAAGTCCCCAAGTGAAAAAAAAGAAATCAAACTAGGTGGCCTTGGATAAATAAAGTTTAAATTATATCTCCAGATCTTCCTATATCTTAGTCTGTGACATTGAGTATGAAGACATATTATGATAGTCAATTCTGTGCCAGACAGGAAGTAACTGACAATCTGGGGATGCCCATGACAGTATACTGGACTTTGAATGTGGAGGACAAAGTCAAAAGAAGTTATATAGATCATAGAGAGATTAAGCAAGTGACCTAAAGAAAAATATGTATTTACAATTGAATTACTGATTGGCAGGAACCAAAAAAATTTAACTAGTATTTGGAGCTTACATATTGTCGCATACAGAGACAGAACTCAGAACCAAAGAGATTATCAACTACTTTCCCTCTTTCCCTTTTGATCTGAAAATTTTAAAACCCCAATAACCAAGACTATATATCAAAGTTGTAGCATTGATTCTCATCAGTTCCAAAATATGGCATTTTGTCTAGAATTGGGGCATTCATTCCTTCTGTAAAGGATCCGTGTATGTCCTTTTTACTTACCATGGCCAAGCCTTGTAGTCCTGCTCTCAAGGCTATTGAGGGAACCTGTAATTTCAACAGAGTATTTTGGGGTATTATTGGAGCCCTTCAGGGACATCAACATCTGAGACCATTCTAAAAAAGGAATAACAGCAGAATTAAAGGAGAGAAGAAGGAGGTAGTAGACAGACAAGATGAGCAAAGGTGTAGAAGAGATAGATTGGTTGATAGTTGGAGATGGATCCAAGGTCAAAGGAGGACTTTTAATGAATGAGAGAAACATGGAGATATGTGCAAGTTTGAGGGGGAGTCAGAATAGAGACAAAGATTAAAGGTACAGGAAAGGGGAGAGCAAGTTCTCAGAGGAGGTGGTGATAGCCTTTAACCAAAGAAAAATACCCCACCCACATTCTGGGGCTAGAGAAAAGTCAGATGTAGGGACAAACACTGATAACTATTTTTTACTTCACTCTTATTAGAAAATAGGTTTTTCTTTGAACAGAAAAACCTATTTGTTTACTTAGAATTTTCCTGAATGTAAAAGAAGTAGGAAAAAAAGAAAACAGGGAAATGAATTTTATGGTTAAACGCCTGTCAATTCTCTATGTGGAGGACATTAACTTCAAATTTGTTTTCCTGTTTCATCCATATTGCAAAAAGATTTGTTTAGTGTGGGTGTCAGTTGGCTGAAAACATTTTACATTTTTTATAAAAATCTGAGTGGTTTAAAAACTTGTGTATACACAAGGCAGGGGCATTCTTCATATTATCAAATATTTGATTTCCTGTGAGGTTAACATTTTTCATATTTTTATTTCTCTCTTTCATGAATTGTCAGTTTTGTCCCCTGAAAGAAGGCTTTTTATGAAATACCTTCAAGCTAAAATAAAAAGTCTAGGATCAAGAGAACTCAGGATGTTCTGATCTAGGGTGGATGAATTGGGAAAGTGGGAAAAAAATAACCAAGAAGGAAAAAGCTGCATGGAGATATAGACTCTCACATATGAAAGGGACTTCAGCAGTTCCTGGTCTAGTCAGTATCAAATGAATTAATTTGATGTGCAATTTCCTTGTGGAGTATTCATATATCATCAGTTTGATCACTTCTAGAAAGAGGAAGCTCCCTGCCACTTGAGGCTGTCCATTCCATTTTGACTAAATGCTGATTTCCAAAAATATCTTTGGTGTGAAAGGGTGAGGATTATTCATATATAATATGAATAGCTAGTACTTAGAGGACTTCCTATTGCCTGTTTAGTACTAAGTATCTTACATATATGAAATAACTTAGTGCTCAGAGATTCATCTTATGAGACTATCATTACCCCCATTTTATAGATGAGGTAAATGAAGTTTGGAGAGGTTGGATAGATTTATCAGTCTATCCAGTAAATAATAGAGCAGGGCATAGGACCCCAAAATTCTAGCTCTGGAGCCCATGTGCTTCACCTCATCAATGTTCTTCCTTTCATTGAGTGAATGTTCGGAAGTTTTTCTTACCCTTGGATTGGTCAAGTAGATTCTAGAGTCACCCACTCAGTTTTTTCCCCTTCTTTGATTTCCAAGAGCTGATCTGCTGTTGTCAGCATATTTGTTTAGACTTTGGTGGGGCGCCTGGGTGGCTCAGTTGGTTAAGCATCTGACTTCAGCTCAGGTCACGATCTCATGGTTAGTGAGTTCAGACTCCATGTCAGGCTCCGTGTTGACAGCGTAGAGCCTGGAGGCTGCTTTAGATTCTGTGTCACCTTTTTCTGCCTCTACCTTGCTCGCTCGCGCTCTCTCTCTCTCTCTCTCTCTCTCTCTCAAAAAATAAATACACTTAAAAAATAGACTTCAGTGATGCAAAATCAAGAAAAGTAAAGAAGAATAAAAAGCAGATGGGCTAGGGGAAGACATTTCTGGGGAATATGGCACAGAACCAACAGAGTATGAAAAAAATGTTGGAGGGATAAAGGCAATTCTAAGAAGCATCACTGGAGATTATATACTTCTTATTGTGCAATAAATGCAAGGGATGAAATGGAATTATTATGTTACTTTTTGTTAGCTGGACTTTGTCTCTTGTTTATGGTGTCATTCTAACACTGGACTATGTGGAACATGGACTTAGTAGGGTTACATAGCTGTAAAACCCACATTTTCCTCCCTGTTATGTTCTTCTAGAGCCACCTGGTTCAGAGAGAGCCCTTCAAGTTTTTGAGGACGCTTATCCTAGTCACCTTAATTTTTCTTTTCTTGGTTAAACATTTCTATCAGTTACTTCTTTTTTCCTTTAAAAAATAGCTTATTGAGGTATAACTGACATACAAGTAAATTAAACACATTAAAAGTGTGTAACTAAGTTAGTTTTGACATATGTATGTACCCACAAGTCATCATCACAGTCAACATATGGATATGGACATATCCATCACCCTCAAGACTTTCCTTATGACCCTTGTTAATACTTTCCCTCTTTGTTCTATGCTGTCTCAATCTCCAGGGGACCACTGATCTGCTTTTTGTCACTTTAGATTACTTTTTACCTTCTAGAGTTTCATATAAGTAGGAGGGAGGGTAGATTGGTACGTCTGGCTTCTCACAATCAGAATAATTATTTTGAAGTCTATTCATGTTGCAAAACATTCTAGTATATTTTCTGTATTGATGAATAATGTTCTGTTGTATGAATATACCTCAATATATTTGTTCATTTACCTGTTGATGGAATTTGAACTTTCACCAGTTTTTTGTTATTACAAATAAAACTGTTCTGAACATTCCTGTACAAATCTTTGTATCTATATAAGATTTCATTTTTTTTTGGATAAGTAAGTAGGATCAAAATGATTAGATCATATGTACATTTAAAATTAAACAACTTGATTACAAATCAGTTATTTATAAATGTAAACTCTATTTTTAACTCCATTTCACTGATTTGTCTATCCTTACATGCCTATCATATCATCCTGATTACTGTAGTTTTATAGTAAGTCAATAATAATGTCTTTTATAAAAGTAATATAAAAAGTCATTCATAATAAGGAATCAGGTAAAATTAGTCCACCAGGTTTATTCTACATTTTCCAAGCTTTCTTGATTATTCTAAGTCCATCACATTTTCATATACTTTTGGAGTCAGCTTGTTAATATCTACAAAAACCCTTCTGGGATTCTGATGGAAATTGCACTGAGTCTAGACCAATTGGGGGAAAATTGACAACTTAATGGAGGATTGCTATCTTTTCATTTATTTGGGTCTTCTTCAATTTCTTTTACCAATGTTTTGTAGATATTCACACATCAGTCTTGTATGTCTATTATCAAATTTATTCCTATAAAATTTATATTTTTAATTATTCTAAATGGCATTTTTCAATTTTTAATTTTTCCCAGTGTATAGAAACACAATTGACTTTTTATTTTGTATTCTGCAGACATGGTAAATTTACTATTAAGTGTAGCAGCCTTTTTGTAGATTTCAAGGGATTTTTTACACACTCTGTTTTTCAAGAAATTTGTTCATTTCATCAGTTTTTGAATTTGTTAGCACAAAGTATTTTCTTATTTTCCTTTTATTATCTGTAGAATCTGTAGTGATGTTACTTCTATCATTTTGTCATTTGTGTCTTCCCTCGTTTTTCTGATAAGTCTGGTTAATGGTTAATCACTTTTATAGATTTTCTCCAAGAAGCATAGCTTTTATTTATTCATTTGGTTTTCTAAATTTCACTGAGCTTATTGCTTGTCTTCTCCCATCTACTTTGGGTTTAATTTGCTCTTCTTTTTCTAGTTCAGGGGTGAGTAAACCTTTTATGCAAAGGAATAAATGTGGTATTTTAGGCCTTTGTGAGCCCTATATTCTCTGTCCAGCTACTCAGTTCTGCCACCACAGCATGTATGCTGCCATAGAATATAGAATAAGCATGGCTGTGTTCCAATTAAACTTTATTTCTACAAAAACAGGCAATAATCTTGATTTGGTCCATGGGCCATAGTTTGCCAAGCCCTATTTTGGTTTTTTATTGTTGAAACTGATTTAATTGGTTTGAAGCTTTATTTTCTAATATAGTCATTTAGTGTTATAAAGTTCCCCATAAAAATATTTAAGAAGCATCTTACAAATTTTGATATGCCATATTTTTCTTTTCAGTTTAATATGCTTTTTAATTTGCATTTTAATTCTTCTTTGCCCTTTGGATTATGTAGAAGCTTGCTATTAGTTTTTGGAGATATTTCTCTTACTGATTTCTAATTTAATTCTTCTGTGGTCAGAGCTGACACTTTGTATGACCTAAAGCCTCTTACAATTATTGAAACTAGTTTTATGGCCCAGAATATGGTTTGCTTTGTTAAATGCTCCCTCTGCACTTACTAAGAATGTGTATTCTACTATTATTGACAGAAGTATTCAATAGATGTCAATTAGGTAAAATTAACTGTTAGAGTTGTTTAAGTATCCTATGTCCCAGATAATTTACTGTCTACTTGTTTTATCAAATACTAAAAAAAGTAAATATTTATTTATTTATTTATGTTTTTATGTATTTATTTATGTATTTTTAAAAGTTTTAATTTAAATCCCAGTTAGTTAACATACACTGTGATTTTAATTTCAGGTGTACAAAATAGTGATTCAACACTTCCATACATCACCCAGTGCTCATCACAAGTGTACGCCTTCATCCCCATCATCCATTTCCCCTGCTCACCTCCCCTCTATAGTTAAGTGTTTGCTTCTTGGTTTGCCTATCTCTCTCTTTTTCCCTTTGCTTGTTTGTTTTGTTTCTTAAATTCCACATAGAGGGAGGGGTGCCTAGGTGGCTCAGTCGGTTAAGGGTCTGGCTTCAGCTCAGGTCATAATCTCACGGTTCATGGTTTGTGGTTTCGAGCCCCGTGTCAGGCTCTGTGCTGACAGCAAGCTCAGAGCCTGGAGCCTGCTTCAGATTCTGTATCTTCCTCTCTCTCTGACCCTCTCCTGCTCACGCTGTCTCTCTCTGTCTCTCAAACATAAAAAAACATATAAAAAATTTCACATAGAGGGAAATCATGTGGTATTTGTCCTTGACTGACTTATTTTGCTTAGCAAAAGGTTCCCTTTTCTCCACATCCTCTCCAATTCCTGTTGTTTCTTGTGTTGTTGATTGTACCCATTCTGTTAGGTGTGAGAATTGTAGTTTTGATTTGTATTTTCCTGATGATCAGTTATGTTGAGCATCTTTTCATGCGTCTGTTGGCCATCTGTATGTCTTCTTTGGAAAAAAGTCTATTCATGTCTTCTACCCATTTTTTAATTGGCTTATTTGTTTTTTGGGTGTTGAGTTTTATAAATTCTTTGTACATTTTGGGTGCTGAGAGAAATAAACTTAAGTCTCCAGCAGTAATTTTTATTTCTCTATGTCTTCTTGCAGTTCTATTAGATTTCACCTCATACATTTTGAAGCTCTGTTATTAAATGCATAGGTGTTAACATTTTTCTATCCTCTGGATGAACTGGTCCCTAACCATTAAGAAATTATCACCTTTTATCTCCCGGTACATGTTTTGATTTGATACCCACTTTGTCTTATATTAATATAGCCACTTCAGTTTTCTTTTTGGTAAATGTTACCATACTATATACCCTTTTCCGTTCTTTTACTTATAGCCTATTTGGGCCTTTAAATTTAAAGGATGTTTCTTGTGGGTATTGTATAATTAACTTTTATTTTTTGGTACAATTGGACAATCTTTGCCTTTTAATTGGGGTTTTCATTTCTGCGAATTCTAACATCTGCTATTAATTCTAGGTATGTTTCAAGGAGTCTCCCTCCCCTTTTTTCTCTTTTTGGCCTTATTTTGTATCAATTATTTTTATGATTTCATTTTATCTCCTTTATTGGCTTATTAATTAAAACTCTTTTGTTTTTAGTTTTTGCTTAATGGTTTGTAGTATGCAATTTCACTTATTTTAGTCTATGTTTAAGTGATTTTTACTAGTTTATAAATAATATGAAGAACTTAATATAGTATATTTCTACTTCACTCCTCCTGATCTTTGTGATATTGTTTTTATACACTATATTTTTCTTTTTTAAATTATTTTCTCTCTGCTTTATTTGGGAAGTTTCTATTGCTATTTCTGCAAGTTCACAAGCTTATTCATTGTATTTTTATCTAAGACATTATATAGTTCTTATTTCTTAAAGTTTGTTAAACATCTACATAATTTTTTGTAACACATTGAATGCATTCATAATGACTGCTTCAGTGTCATTTTCTGCTAATTCTGACAACTGTCATTAGTTCTAAGTACACTTCAATGGAGTTTTCCCCTTATTTTGTCATATTTTCCTTCTTTGCATGTCTGGTAATCTTTGGCTAAATACCAGACATTGTTAATTTTACTTTTGTGGGTGCTGCATAATTTTGTATTCCTGAAAACATTCTTCAGCTTTCTTTTGGGACGCAGTTAAATAATGTGAGAATAGTTGGCATCTTTTCATTTTTCTTTTAAAATCTTTTAGTCAGAACCAGAGTAGCAGTTACTCTGGGGCTATTTATTTCCTACTACTGACTCAGAACCCTCTGAATTTACCCATGTCCTAAAACTTTTAAGATGTTCTAGTCTGTTTTGTGGGAACAGGCACTATTTCCAGTCTGTTATGAGCACTAGAAACTGTTTGCTCTTGTCCTTTCAGATTGTTCTCTCCCTAATATCAAGTAGTTTCCTCACATGTAAACTCTGATTCGTAGTCTGCTAGGTACTTGAGGAAGATCCTCTGAAGGTCCAAGGAGTTTCTTTCTGTTCATCACTTTTTTCTCTAGTACTTTGTTTCATAAACTCTAGCTACTTTGATCTCCTTGGACTCTCAGCTCTGTGTCTCCAACTCAGGATGCCATTAAGTTTCACCTCATCCTGAGCCACTATCTGATATCTTTCTCAAAACAATAGCCTGAAATAATCTTAAAATTTGCCTTTTTCCCTCCCTAACATTTTTCACAAATCACTGTCCTTTGTTGCCTGATGTCCATTGTCTGAAACTTTTGTGTCACATATGTTATCTAAGCTTTTGTTTTTTGTTTTGGGATAAGATGGCAAACCGCTCCCTGTTACTCCATCTTGGGCGGGACAGTTTATCTGTTATTTCTTGTTCATTACTTTCTGCATTGGAAATTCTCTAGTTTGCCTTTATACCTCCTCAAATATATTACCAATACCAGAAGACAATATCACGGGTAACTTCTGAAAAATGCAGAAGAAATGAGAACTTTTGCTGTTATAATCTAGTCTTGATAGTCCCATCAATGAAGCATAAGAACACATCGCTTTTCATCAGACTCACCATTCTGTGGTCTGTCAATGTGCCTGCAAAGAAGTAAAACTCCTTGGTATTTCTTACTTGTGTAGCTATAAGCTATGTCCCTGTCTTGTGTTTTTGCAATTGTATATATATTTTTATTTCTAGTTGTTGAGTCTTAATTTATTTTTTAATTTAATTTCACTTGGTTAGATTTTAAGCAAGACTCAGTAATTCATAATGGAAGAACAGATTTTAGGAGGTATAAAGAATCAAAGGCTGGAGAGAGAAGTAGGGAGAAAATCAGATTCCCAGGATAGATCTTAGGAAAGATCAACCAAGTTGATGATATATAAGAAAAATATGAAAGAAAGAAAGAAAGAAAGAAAGAAAGAAAGTAAGAAAGTTAGTTTACCAGAAGCCTTCAGCTGGTAAAGTCTTAGCTAATGTGAACACTTCAAATATCTTAAGGAAATACTTCACTCTTGGTGTGGAACTGGAATGTACTAGTTCTCAGGATTGAAAACAAGGACCTAGAGAGTCCTTGGATTAAAGTAAAGTGATGAAAAAGAATTGCTGGAAAGAACCATTAATGTTTTGAACCTATGCCAGGAGGACTATATAAATGTGAAGACTGTAGTTGAGATTTTCTATATCTTATCTATGATGACTGTCTGTGTTATTCAACAGAACTAAAATTTATTTGTATAATATGAAGCTGTTTATGATGGGTGGTAGGAGACAAAATTAGAGGACATGTTACTCCAGTAGAGAGAGTGGGGAAAGGATTAGACCCAGGTATACTATCTTAATGGAAGCAGTGCTATTCTTTCCATTAATCTGCACAATATCAACTCAAGTTGACCCATGAGTAAACAATAAAATGCAGGAATTTATCTAAGTGGTAGATGAACATGTGTATTGAGACTATTTGGTGATTTGGAGGCAAGCATTTCAACTCTTTGGGATATCAGGGGTATCGGTTTTTATTAGAGTTACATCTGAGAGAATAAGGTTTAGGCAGGTAGAATACTCCATGTTTCAGCAGAGGCTAGAATACTATTTTAAGAAAAAAAGGGTGGGGAGGTGGTTTCTTTCTTTCCTTAGATGTTGTAACACTCCTCTTCATTTTTGCTTTATTTTAATTTAAAAAAATTATTTTTTAATGTTTATTTTTGAAAGAGAGAGAGAGGGAGCACAAGCAGGAGAGGGGCAGAGAGAGAGGGAGACACAGAATCTGAAGCAGGCTCCAGGTTCTACGGATCAGCACAGAGCTTGATGTGGGGCTCAAACCCACAGACCGCGAGATCATGACCTGAGCCGAAGTCAGATGCCACCCAGGTGCCCCTGTTTTTGCTTTTTAAATCACTTCTTGAAATTTTTGTTTCTTCCCCATTATTTTTAGTTTTATTTAAAAACTTTTTTAATGTTTATTTTTGAGAGAGAAAGAAGGATAGTGTGCAGGTAAGGGAGAGGCGGAGAGAGAGGGAGACCCAGAATCTGAAGCTGTGCTGACAGCTCAGAGCCTAACGCAGGGCCGGAACTCAAACCCTGAGATCATGGCCTGAGCCATAGTCGGCCGCTTAATCGACTGAGCCACCCAGGTGCCTCACTTCCCCATTATTTTTTAATATTTTTGTCTCTTCCTTTATTTTCTCTTTGTCTTTGTCTTTTTTTTTTTAATTTATTTTAAAAAGTTTTAGTACCTTCTTATTATGTCCTTCTAATAACGTTTTACCTGCTACCACAGCAGACATGGTCCTAATGGGAGCAAAGGGGATTTTGGACAGGTAGAAGGTGAAGAAGAAATGAGGCCGTGACTGAATCTGCTTTTTCTGTGGCAACCAATATGCACTGCATGGAATGGGGAGACGTTTTTGTAGTGGTCATTTAGGCATGATCATGATGGGGCCATTCAGAAGAAAAGGAAACCAGAGGTGGAAGAAGAAAAGCTGTGCCTGCTGCAGAGTCATTTCCCCTACTTGCTCCTGCAGCGGTAACAGGAGACTGTAACTGATAACTCAGGGACATTATATTTTGAGTCACGGTCACCCCCAACTTTGGGAATTTTCCACCCTGCCTGCCCACAGCAGCAAACTTCTCCCACCCTTCTCTGTGGACTAATACAGACACAAGTGGCAAACAGGATATTCTCCCCCATACAGAATCGAAGGGAATTTCCCTTCAACAAATATGTATTAAGCATCTACTATGCCCAAGGCACTATAAGGGGTGGTTAAGTTTAAGGTTGCACAAACCAGGGTCTTTAATTTTTAGGCGCTGTAATCCAGGTAAACACATAAAATGCAATAGTGAAGGTGGCAGAGAAATAAAAGCAAAACAAAAATAAAGACCGTAAGAAACAAATGTAGTACAGTGGGGGTCTAGAGGACCGAGCAGCTATTTCTTGCTTTGAGGTAGAGGGAGGCTTCATGGAGGAGCTAGAATTTCATCTGGATTCCAAATAAGGATAAAGACTGAGAAGGAGAATGTTTATGTAAAATCTTAGACATAAGGAAATGTGTAGGATATTTGTGCAGTGAGTGATAGAAACACAATGACATTGGAAGAACATTTCAGGTAAGATTAGGAAACGTGCTGGAGTCTACACTAAGCAGCCTGGACTTTGTTCTATAGGCTAAAGGCAATCATTGATGGACTTTAAACAGGCATGACGACTGGTGTAATCTACTTTGGTAGCTGTGTAACGGTGGGCTGGAGAGACTGACGGCTGGGAGATCCACTAGAGAAGAGGAAGAGGTTAACGGCCAGTTCTTAGTGAGAGGTGCAGCAGAGCACCGAGTATCTTCATGATGTGCCTCGTAATCCTGGATTTATAAGCCATGACCCTGGGGAAAGTTTCTTACTTTCTCTATTCTTTAGTTTTCTCCTCTATTAATCAAGGATCAAAATAGTAGTTATTTCATCGAGTTGTAAAGATTTAATGAATTGATACATATAATGCCCTTAGATCTGTGTCTAGCAAACCATAAGCACTCAATAATGCTATGTATTTTTAGTAAGGCAGTAAGGCAGTGATAAGAAGAGACAATAATGAGTGGATTTGAAAGTTATTATACTATGTAATTATGTCATTATTTATATTGGAGCTATTTTCAGCCATTTGCCTACTGAATGTCATTCTATTATTTAGTAAGCAAAGCAAGAAATCGAGTAGTCACCATAGTATTTATTATATTTTGTTTATTTCTTGTGATTGATTTCTTCGAGAATATGACTCAGACTTTGAGGTAATATATGAGGTTGCCCCTGACATACATTCGTTTTGAGAAGAAGCTTGAAAGACTCTTAAATACAGAGAATAAGCGGAAGGTCGTGGGAGCGTGGGGGAGAGGGAAAAATGGGTGATGGGCATTGAGGAGGGCACTTGTTGGGATGAGCGCTGGGTGTTGTATGGAAGCCAGTTTGAGAATAAATTTCATTTAAAAGAAAGAAAAGGAACTTGGAAATGTAATAGGGCTATTTGTGCTATGTGGTCAGTGTTAGTCTTTATCATCTATGTTCATCTATCTATGTAGGTATGTTTGTATTTCTACTTTCTTACATTGCACCTAACCTATGAGAACTTAAAAGATGTAAGATCTTTTGGAGATAGAACCATGAAAGCTTCATAATTTCTTTGACGGAGAGTATATTAAGTAAGGTTTACACTGATCCTTCTTAGTGGAAGAAGATTGTTCCTCCATGCTCTCTGTGAAGAAAAAAAAAAAAAGGAAGAGACAACAATGGAAGATAAAAGGGGAAAGAGGACTGCCCTGGCCTGCTTTTCTTTCCTCCTTCTGTTCTTCCTCCACTACCTAAATTATTGCCACAGAACGAGGGAGCTCCTCTCCCCGAGATGTCGCCCAGAAGCCACGAGGGGAGCCGGAGTGGACCTTCTCTGCCAGGCTTCTCTGCTTGCCCTGCCTGCTGCTTTGAGATCTTGGGGAAAACACATAAGGCAAAAGGAGGCTGACAAGAGTGGACAAAGAAGCAGCTCTCTTTGCCCAGGACCAGGGAAAGAGGAAAAGACGGGGGGAGATAAGCAATCTTCCTTTACTGTTTCCTATGCCTTCTGAAGTGGACTTATCTATGGTCTAGACCACACTGAAAATATGAAGGTCATGATAACAGAGACATCGGAAGTCAACCTCTAACTGTAAAATGTTTATCTTGATCTACTTTGGGCTTTCATAATAATCCAAGATGTCGGAAAGGAACCATAGGGAGTGTCAGTGGGATGGCAAAATGACCAAAACATCTCTAAGAGGAGAACAGGAGCATGGGGTGTTCCTGTGGTTCAAGTCTCCTGAGCCCCTTCTCTGGGCACACTTTGGCCTTCCCATTTCAGGAACACCTTCTTAGCAACAGATACCTGGTTGCCTCCTTTCCCACCTCGGACAGAGGGTGAGGTTGAAGGAGCAGGGACTTGCCTTAATGCTTACCCTGAATGCGAGGTGAGTCAATGGCAGAGGCAAAGCACTTAGGGGATTTTAGACATGTCTCTGATGCTTTCGTCTCAACTCTGCTGAGGAGGAGTTAGCCAGCATCAGAAAGAGATTAATTCACATGCAGCCTTTAAAAATAAATATGGAGGAATATTTCCTGGCAGGGAAATTTGTTCATGAAATGCTGTTAAGTGCAAAAGCATGTAACAAACATTGTGTACAGTATGATCTCTACTTGTGAGCCAAACCAAATCAACCATACACATCACACATGCACACTGGGAAGCTTCACCAAGTTTAACCTTGGCCTCCTCTGCTGGGGAGAAAATAGGGGGTTAGCTACACAGTACAAAAGTGCATATGTGTGTTTAGTTTTTCTATCAATGAAAATCATTTTTAGTTTTCACAGTAACAAAGACACTAACCCAAAATTCCACAGCAGCTACATGGTTAGAGCCTCCCTAGATATCCCTTAGATGCTGATATACAGAAATGTGAAGAGATCTGGGAAATAATGCAGTCTTCATTTTTATTTTCTTTTTCTTTCTTTCTTTTTCTTTCTTCCTTCCTTCCTTCCTTCCTTCCTTCCTTCCTTCCTTCCTTCCTTCCTTCCTTCCTTTGCACAGAAAGCATGGAGTAGCAATCTTCTTCCCCTAAGAATGATCCTGGAGTGTAAGTGACTAAACAATCCAGAAAAGAAGAAGAGACACTCCCCCCCTTTCCCTACACTTCCATGTGCCAATCAGCTTCCTGCCAATATCCCTTTAGAAGGAAGGGAAAAACCAGACTGAGCTCCTAACCCTTGGAGAAATATCCCATTCCCTACCCAGGTGCCTATTATTTCAGTGGAAGTGTTGAGTGGGGGTGTGGAGGGTGCGTGCTGGAAGAATCTGTCCCTAAGATGTGTCTTGTTCTAACCTAACCACTTTCAATCAATAATGTCACAGGGTTAGTCAGCTTCCAGGCTTTTGCCTTCCTTGGCTTTCTATGACCAGTGGCCCGTGTGCTTGCTGTGATAATTTTTTCTCTGCAAAGCTGACTTTTAAACCGACAACAAAAGCAACAGTTACACTTACCCAAGAGAAGGTGAGGAAATTTCAGGCAGGTTCCCGTGTTTGCTCATCAACTGACATTATTTGGGCCCCTTCTGAAGAAGGAAAGAAACAGCAGGCCACAGTATAATTTAAACAACAGTGACAAGGAGCCGGTCAAAGCCAGAAAATCCTAAGTGGGGTGGAACGAAGTGTGGGAAACTCTTTCTAAAATTTCACTGATTAACCATTGATAAAATAACAGAAGTCTATTTTTCGCCTCTCAGGGCCCCCTTTATTCACAATCTGAATGTGAAAAGTAAGAAATCCAACTTACCTAAGCTTTACACTGTGCTAATTGTGTGCGAGGCGCTGTCATTTGAGATTGTGGCCTCAAATATCTTTTCTGAAGGACTTGGTGCAGAGCAAGTGCCCTGTCACCTTCTCTCTCCTTTGAGGAGGTTGTGAGGAGCATAACAGTGCATTCTTTCATTCTCACCATTTGTTTTAGGGAGGTATGGGGCATTTGTTTTTTGGGCTCATCTTCCTCAGCTTCTGCACCAGCAGGGCTCCTGCCCTCCCCATTATCTTCAGGAGGCACATTTCCATGTCAAAGACCTCTCTGGAGAGAAAGCTACATTTTCCTCCACCCCCTGCCTCCGTGTTTGTGCCTGACTCACCTTAACTCCATCCTTCCCAGCCCTGTTCTACCTTAGTGATAGCAAGGAGCAAAACCTTATTTAGAAATCAAAGCCACAGAAAAAATCCGCTTTTTTTTCTGTCAAGGATAAGAACAGTTTAATTGCCCTTGAAAATATCAACTTGTAAGAAAGATTTCTCTGTCTTGCAGTAAACAGAAAAAAGTTATTCTTCAATGAAATGATAGGTTTTCCTTAAGAAAAATGGAAATGTTAACACTATTATATGCAACTAGGTAAATCCATGATGGGCTAATGGAGAAGAATGTATAAGGAATGAGTGAGTATGAGTTAACTTGTCTTGCATCTATGGACTGTCTCCTGATGTATTCATTCAGTAGAACTAACAGCTAATTTAGTTGGACACAGAGAAGGCCATTCATGTTCCTACTCTTCTAGGGTTGGGGAACCTTGTAACCCATTACTCCTCTTGTCCTTCTGGAAAATCTTGGGAATCCAAATCTATTTATTTCCTGTCATTTGTTTAGATAGAAGGCACTCATGGTAAAGCTTCACTTGGGAGTGATTCTCTAGGGTTGGATCAGTGTTGTTTGGACCCAAGTAAGACATTCTCAGGAGACCACCAAAAGTTTATGAAATTTGCACTGACCACTCTGCCTGAGGGACTCAAGCTCATTAACCCTTATCTGACAGTGGCATAGACACATTCTTGGGTTTTGGAAAGCCCTATAAGATGGTCTTAGAGCCAGGAAAAGTCGAAATCTTCAGGTTCCTGTCTATTTCTCATGCCCCAGAGCTTGCCCTCTCCCTTCTATACTAGATCTGAATCATACTGAAATACTGAGAGTTCTTGAACAGGTCTGCTTTTTTTCTTCTCCAAATATTTCACAAAATATCCCTTTTCTTTGTAACTCTCTTCCCCCTCTTTGTTCCTGGCTGACTTCCAGTTGGCTATTATGTCCAATTAACTCCTGAGTCTTTGAAAAGTGCTCCTCTATTAGTGTTACTCCTATATAATGTCACAACTGGCAGGAGAAAGAAAACAATCATGGGGAAGAAATACAAGTTCCAGAAAACCCTCCAATTTCTTGCCTCTTACTTCTCTTTTCTGATGCAGGACTTGGAAACACTAATGACCTTTTCTTTTATTCTTGAAAAAGTTGATCCATGTCTCGTTGAAACCAGAACAAGAATCTAGGTCTAAATGGAAGGAGTCTGTACTAGTAGGACTTTTCAGAGCTCCATATATAAGCCAGTTAAAGAAACACAGGAGGTGATTTTCACTGTCAACCTAGAGTATTTATTTCCAGAAGATATCTAGAAGATATACAGAAGTATACAAAACCTTGGTGTTAAAACAGTTTACAGTCTAGCTGTGGAATACAATGCTTATATTAATTTCCTATTGCTGTGTAACGAATTATCCACTAATTGGAAGCCTAAAACAACACCCACTTAAAAGCCCACAGTTCTGTAATTCAGCAGTCCTGTGACTCAACTGTGTTCTCTGTGTCAGGATCTCATACTCAAGGTGCTGACTGAGCTCCTTATTTGGAGACTTGGAGTCCTCTTCCAGGCCCACTCGGTTGTAATCTTGGAGGCAGTTGTAGGACTGAGTCCCTCTTTTCTTGCTGACTGTTGGGGAGTGTTCTTGGCACTTAGGGGGCACTCTCAGGTCCTTGCCATATTCTCCCCTCTATCTTCAAAGCCAGGATCAGAGAATGCCCGGTTGGTTCACACCCCTTTCACATTTCAAATGTCTTCCACCTGTCCCTTTTATGGTCTCACTGAGGAGTTTGGAGGAGGTCAACTGTGAATAGAATATGACCTAAGCATGGGAAGGGTAGCCCACCATATTCAGGGAACTACCCACACTCAAGGGAAGGAAATTATATAACAGTGTGGGTCATTGTGGGCCATTTTGGCATTCTGCCTACTTTAGTACTCAATGGATAAGACAGAGTAAGGTAAACTCCACTTGAAAGATATAAAATATTATATGGATGCAGAGTTAGGTAGAGAAGCTTCCTATATGTGTTTAGCATATGGTAAGTGTCTCAGTGTTTGTTAATATGTGAAAAATGCATATATATCCCAAGAGCATAATCATGTATTGAACTGTGTTAATTGGAGCGAACTTCTTCAGTCAAGCAAAAAAACCCACTTTTATCCACAATGTGGGTAGCTTGTCAAGTTTCTGGGTTTCTGGGTAGGGGAGAGTGAACCCCAGAAGGTAGCATCAAGGGAGGGCTGGGCAGTTAAAGAGGGTTTACATATCTGGGCGTTTTGAACCCTTCTTGGGGTGGGGGCAGGACCTAGAAGACTTGAGATACAGAAGTACAGCTCAGTCAGGAGCCATAGCAGGTAGCTGGGAACAAAGGCAAAAACAGAACCAGACACAAGCTGACCGATGTTTTTCTTATTCAGTGAGGTGCTCCACTTACTCAACATGGGTTACTAAATTCCCATTCAATATATCACTCCCTTTGAAAGAGTTGATGAGCTCCTCTAATGTGCTAATAAACGAACAGCTAGGGAGATAGACCTACCCAAACTGGAGTTCAACACCCAGCCATCCTGGCAATATCTTCCAGCATCTAATAAGAGATTGAACTGTGATTATTGAAAGTGCTTTTCTGGAATCACTCAATAAAAACAACAGACGTGCTTCCTTCTTACATAACTCCATTTGAAGCAATTTCAGAATCTTATGGACAGATCTGTTTAGAGCTGTTCCCATTCCTGTTTCACAAATGGAAATAAGCTGAGGTATTCTGAAGGAAATTGACTTGCCTAAGGTCTTAGTAAATCACTTGAAACAAAGGAAAGTAAATGCAATATCCCCAAATAGTTTGAAAATTTCTCAACTGTAGATAACAAAGCTCTGTTGACACTCTATATTCTCTAGATTGATGTCTACATATTTAAGTTGGGTATTAATTTTGTATATTTCATTAACAATTCTGTCATGGCTGCCAAAAATCTCTAATATTGAAATCTTTGCATCTATGCCTTATGCAGAAAATCTAGATATTTTATAAAACAACTTAGTTGTCAAAGATTTAGATAAAAACTAACTGAGGATGTATGCTTGGAGATTTTTAGGTTTAAACATTTTTATTTTATTTAATTGCTAAATATACAAGTGAGCTATTTGACTGAGGTGAGCTCTCTGATTATTTCAGTGTTAAACAAGAAGTATTAGGAACTTCCTCTGCAGTTCTTGGGAAACGATATTCAAACCTTTGTTACTTCTTATAGCAAGTCCAGCCTAAGCACTCCGGAGTCGGTTTAGAAACCCTCTGCCACTGCTTACCACACTCTTAGCTGTTAAAGGAGAAGTCAGAGAGGCACATAAGTAGAAAAGGATGGTTTATATAACGGAAGGAAATGTAAGTGTAGTCCTAGTAAAATTTCAGTTCGCCACAGCTGAAGCTCTACTGCAGAGTAAACAAAGTTACATCTCGTTATGTAAGAGTAAGGGGTGAGTGTAGAGAAGGACTTGGAAATATCTATGGCCTGTATCTGTTTTTCTCATTCCGATGATGGCTCTAATTCCCATGGGAGTATCACTTCTGTAGATACTTGGAGTTGTTTGGGTGAGGGCAAATATATTTAGGGAACATAACAGGATGGTATTTAGGGAATAACATCTTCAAAACGGACCATAAGTGACATGGATGTTGGATATTTGTGAAGTAAGGTCATAAACCATTAGTTTGTATGTTTTTACAACAAATTGCTATTTGGGGTATTTTCCTACATTAAGTAGGAGGACATAAGACATTTTAAAATGGTGAGTTTTAAATTAGGAAACAACAGCAAAGTATCTAGAGGGACAGAATATGCCAAAGGAAACCCACAAACCACAAGGGAAGACATTGTTACCATGTGGACTGACCACGGCAAAATGCTTACTCCCTGTCCCCTCACCCCCGCTGCTTTCAGCTCAGTACCAAATATCATCGACATAAAAGAGCAGGGCCCTAAAAATGTAGCTACATTTTCCTCTTTGTGTTTGTTTTCTTTCTTGCCTACTACAATCCTATGTGGCAAATGAGAACAAAATGTGACCCTGGTTACCGTAAATCCGGAGCCAGAAATGAAGAGAGACTGTCTGCTTTAGAATGGCACCCAAATCTGGTGGCTGTTGTTATCTTTCTAGTGTCGGTACAAGAGCTAACGGTCATGCCAGGATTCACTTTTAAACAAGCAAGTCTCGCCTTGCTCAGAAAATTAAATGCATAAAATCACCATTTTACTTTTTATTTCTTTATGGTTTTTAAAATTTATTTTTGAGAGACAGAGACAGTGCGAGCAGGGGAGGATGAGAGAGAGAGGGAGACACAGAATCCAAAGCAGTCTCCAGGCTCTGAGCTGTCAGCACAGAGCCCAACTCGGGGCTTGAACCCACGAACCATGAGATCATGACCTGAACTGAAGCTGGATGCTTAACCAACTGAGACACCCAGGCACCCCCAAATTGCCATTTTATAGTAGAGGTTCCAGAACTGTGCTGGCGTCATGTCAGGTTTGGAAGGATCTTGGTTGGGGAAGAAGGAGCTCAGCAGCAGGAAAGCAGCCAAGCCCTGTGCAGTTCTCTTTTCTTGTCTTCATCATCTACCACGCCTACCATGGCTGGGAGCATAAAATGAGAAGATCAGTCTGTCTCAACAGTTCTAAGTTCCAAGGATGATATCCTGGAACCAAAAAACATCTAAAATGTAGTCTCTCTCTTCTTAAAGTACTAGATAATATCTGTAATGCAATTTTTACCTATAGAAATCTGTGAAACTCACATTAATGAGAGATATTTTGCCTTAGAGAGAGATGTGTGCCTTGTGTCAGATGTATTCTTTGTGTGCAAAGCTCGTCTTCCAGATTGATATGTAGCTATTTCCCTCTTGTTATGTAGGTCTCTGTCTATATGTCATTACCTCGTGAGGACTTTTCTGACCACCCTATCCAGTCTCCCTGTAAGACATGTTTTATTTTTATCAGAATATTAGCCACTACCTGCTATTTTCTTTTATTTCTATTTTGTTCATGGTCTGTCTCCCTGCCTCTTCTTGAATTGAAGGTCTGTGTAAGCAACCACTTTGTCAGTCTGGTTCATTACTGTTTCCCTGTTTCTAGAACATGGCAAGCCAATGGTAAGTTCTCATTAAATGCTTCTGGAAGGAAAAAATGAGTAAATGTGCAGCAGTAATGTGAAAATGCATGATGTTGTCCATGTGGAGGGGTTTACATAAAACTTTTTCTGTGAGCTTAGTAAGACTTTATCTAAGAGAGAAATACGATTATCAGAGAAATTTACTTTTAAAATGAATAAATGATAAAAACTAAAGATTAAAGTTATTTTTAAAAAGACAGAATATGGGGCGTCTGGGTGGCTCAGTTGGTTTAACGTCCGACTTCAGCTCAGGTCATGATCTCGTGGCTTGAGTTCCAGTCCCATGTCAGACTCTGGGCTGACAGCTCTGAGTCTGGAGGCTGCTTTGAATTCTGTGACTCTGCCTCTCCCCCACTTTCACTCTGTCTCTCTGTTTCTCAAAAATAAGTAAACATTAAAAAAATTTTTTTTAAAGAAGACAATATAGCTCCTAGGCCTGTAAGATTTGGTTGATAACAGACATGACGTATTATATCAAAGAAGAAGCAGCAGCAGAAGAAAAAGAAGAAGAAGACGACAACTAAAGCATTCATTAGCCATGAAAACAAAAAAATAAAAAGTCTCGGGTCATCTGGGTGGCTCAGTCAGTTAAGTAACTGACTTTTGGTTTCAGCTCAGGTCATGATATCCTGGTTTATGAGTTGGAGCCCCACACTGGGCTTCGTGCTGGCACTGTGGAGCCTGCTTGGAATTCTTTTTAACTCTCTCTTTCTCTCTCTCTGTTCCTCCCCCACTTGTGCCCATGCTCTCTTAAAGTAAAGAAATAAAATTAAAAACGTAAATAAAGCATCTTAGATGCTAACTTGCCAGTGACTGTTGACACATCCAAGTGCGGTGCGTCTGGGGAGAGAGAACTTGAGCTCCCCTCTGCTCTGTGAGTTGGTTGTATCTGGCCATCTCAGCCTGATACCAGGAAGAATTTGCTTCCGTAACTCTTGGTTTTGCTTCCAAATCCCCCAGGCAAACTTGGCAGCATGATTTGGTTTTCCACAGAGATGTGCCCACCACAGGAGATGTACTAGCGGCATGGACTTGAAGACTTCCAGTCCCTGTGATGGCCATTGCTCATTCCACACAATTAATAAGTTGCCTTCAGGTTTATATATCTACCCTGTGAACTTGGTAAACATGAATTGCCCCTGCAAGAGATGTGCTGACAATTCATGCTTCGGAGCTGGCTGGATTCCGGGCAATGCTCTGGGTCCCGGTAAATTCTTCAGGATGATGGATGAAGACCTTGTGGCACAAGCACTAAGCCAGAAATGGTATTTGGGTTTTTGAATTAATGTCCATCTCCTATCAATGAAATTAGTTACTTAACTAATTAGTTACTTAATGGAGCACAGTTTTCTCAATCTTTCTGTCCCAAGTGGATGAGTCTATGTTGAAGTGCAAGTTACTATCCTTCCCTCTTGGCGGAAGATAGAGGTAAGGAATTTGGGGGACTAGTATTGAAAGTTCAGGCCTTGAGCTCATTAGTCATTTTAAGGCATCTCCCGGAATAGGTCTTAGCACGGGGATGCAAGGAGAAAGAGTGGAGAGCGGAGCCCTGGCTGCCTGTCTCTATCTTCACAGCTCTTCCTCAGGGCCTGTGCCAGAGTCTGAGGTCACAGGGCCCAGATGGGACACAAAGAGCCTCTGGATGCAGCCTCTGTTTACCTGTGTTTGGCTGCAGAGAAATATGACCAGACTTGGCTAAAAAGCCAGCTTAGTGATGTGTTACCTTGGCATCTCCAATTTCTGTCTTCTAAGTCCTTTACACCAGAGGTGGTGTCCTTCCTAGTGTCAGTACCTCTCATCTTGCCACTTATATGTTGATCAAATCTCATTCACATTGATGCCTTACTTCTCTCAAACTCCCTTTGTTTAAAAAGTATTTTGTCTTTAATTTTATGTTGGGACCAGGAAGCCAACAATTAGGAAAAGGATACTATTTCTTTGTGTCAACATTCATGCTGTAGTTTGGCATAAGTTAAAGCAAGATGGCAGATCTGAGTGTCTTTTGTGAAGGCAGTAGAGTGAAGTAGTTCTGAATTTTGACTTGAATTTAGGAAAAGCCGGTTTCAAAGCCTTGTTTTTTCAGTTACTACCCATTTGGCTTAGGGCATGTTTCTTATCCTCAGTCTTCCCATCTGCTAAATGTAGTAGTGTGTTTGTAAGGATTAAATAGAATGAATTTAGGGTTTAGTATGGTCTCTGGCTCATAGTAAGCCCTGAACACACACTACTATTATTGTTCTATCATCTCAGCACTCACTTTTAGATCCCTTTCAGTTCTTCTCAGAAGAACCCTGCTAACCTTGGCCAGTGAGGACAGCTCCTGGCTCAGAGGGACTTGTAAAAACTCACACCTATGTGACCTCCCCCAACTCTTCGCTTTCCCATCTTTTCTCTTTGCTTTTCTCCTAGCCCCTACCACATCTCACCCTATACTTCTACCTCTAAGGATCTGAACCCCTTTTCACTGTGCCTTATCTCTCTCTCTCTCTTTTTTTTTTTTTTTTGTATACTCGAACCAGAGACTAATAAAGTAACAGTTCTGCAGACACCCATTTGATTTAGCAGAGAAGCCATGAACTGATGGACAGTTTCCATAGACTTGAGGCCTTAGCCTGGAGTTTGTGGACAGACACCAGGAGGCCATGGGCAGGGCTGCTCTGATGAAGGGGAGAGTCTGGCAATGCCAGAACTGGGGAGACAAAAGGGTGGGAGTGGAACCCAAGAAATGCCAGCCTTGGATGTTGGGGGCTGGGAATGAAAAGTAGAGAACCCAAGTGGTTGATGATGGACACCATGCCACCATTTTCCTATGTCTGTGGCACCCTGCACAGTGTTTGACATAAAGCAGGCCCTCAAATGTAGTTGGGTAATAATTACTAGGGGGTAAAATCTGGGAACTACGTTGTTTAAATCATGTTTGTGATTGGAAAGCCGTTGCTTCGCCTGAATGCTGGTGATAGCCTCTCTAAAAGAAAGCTAAAAACAACACATTTACTTTGCCTATGTAAAAATTACATAGTGAGTGATATTTATGTAAGGCGCTTATAGTTTATTAACACCTAGCACCATAATACTTATTACACTTGTCATTACATTTGTATCAGATTAACTTTGTTGTAAGTCTTGTTCGATTGCAATAGCCAACTTTACTTATGCTTAAGATACATTTATAGAATAGGGAGCTTAATCCACAAGTAACAACAGAAGCCCTTCTCAGTTTTACATAGAAAACAGTCAGTGGAAAACTTGAGACATGAAGAATATGAAGTATTTGGAGAACCCCACTGACCACACGGAGCAGTGAGCAGTGAGGCAATGAGGAATAGCATCATGAGACCACTGGAAATCTGGAAGCAGTCTCCTCTGCTGGATATGAAGGTAATCCCATTCAGATCCTACTAAAGAGATATGGATTTCCATGGGACCCTATTCAATGCCCTAAATTAGGAGTAACAAATCTTGAACAGTTTAATGATCAAAAGACTCTTGTTTCCCCCCACAGAGAGTTTATGGAAGAATAAAAATTAGATGTGTAAGATTAACATTCTACCCTAATAGCATTTGTCTTTTTCATTTCCCAAATACACATTTGTGAACATAGGTTGTGCTGCACTAAATATTTTTCTTTTAGTTCCTGTTAGTTTCCCACATCCGACCACTTGCCAAGCTCTGTACATCACATTCTTTTTTAATAGCTTTCAAATCTTCTGTTTTAGGACAGGTTCACCAGAAGGACATCTCAGGGAAAAGTCATGTGTGAGTGATTTATTAAGGAAGTTCTTCTAGCAGAAGCAGGTAGGGGACTAAGGAAAGTCAAGACAGTCAATGGCCTGGTTTTACCTGGTACCAGGGAGAACTTTGAAGTGTGACTTATGCCTGGGAATTTGTCCCAAGCAGAATCAAAGCAACTAGGCTTTTATGTTTTCTATTTTATAATCATTGGCTGAAGACTGTGGGATTTGAAAGGTTAGTGGTGGGGATGGGGGTGGAGAGTAAATCTGTAGTCACTTTGAGCTCCCAATGCCTGTGGACAAAGCCCCTCCAGTGGCCAAGCAGTGTCTCTAAAGGAGAAGCACAGGTGGGGAGGGGGAATATGAGCATCGGAGCCTGAGTGCAGCTACAGGGAGTACACAGAAAGTTCTACCAAGGATGACAGAGGGTCAGGGTGGACACAAGGAGTGTCCATGATTCTCTCTGCCTACCACTGTCCTCCTTTAGTTCATGCCTCTGTGATTATTTCTCGTCTGGAATATGTAATGGGTTCCCAATTTATATTTTCTGATCCACACAGGTCTCCTCTAGTAAATCCTTGTATTCAGCGATCTTCCTAAATTGCAGATTTAGTAGTGCTGGTCCAGTGCTTAAAGTCTTTCAGTTATTGCCTCCTTAACGTGACTTGCCTTAGCTCTTGATCTGATCCTTGACCCCAGACACCTAGGACTGCAACCTGACAGCCCACGGTAGTCCATGCTGCTCTCTGACCTCTAGGATTGTGTAAAGCTATACCCGCTACCTGGAAAGAACTTCGTCCACCTACTGGTCTACCCCTCTGTTATTCTCCTCTGAAGATCCAGCCTAATCTTCATGGCCTCTGGCTTCCCACTCCACCCTGGCCTCACACTGTTAGACTTGCCACATTCTGTTTTCCCACTAGACCATTCTTTTCCTATGAGACGTTTCTCTTTAAGAACGTCCTGTGCCCTGTTCATCTCTGATCTCGTTTTTGGATTTCTGACAGAAGATAAGATGAAATGAAGGAGTGGGGATCTGTCTTTGCAAGTATCAGCAGAATGAATGTGGTCTGCAGGCTTCAAAAGCTTCATTCTTTATTTGTTAGGTCACCGGAGCCAGGCAAAGGCTTGGTCACCTCTATGTGCCAAGTAATGAGCTTAAGGTGCATTGTCACATGCAGTCTCCTTGCATGAGGACTGAGGGGAATGTTATTATCCAAGCCTACGATGATCACATTGATGTCTCTGGAGATGAGAGGATAAGTTCTCTTATCAGAGATTTTCTGGCTTCCTGATGGTTCTACCTTTCAGAAAAAAATGTAGATCTTGTGTTCAGTTTGGCTGACATCTATACTGAAAGTGGCAGAGATATTTAAGCTGATTAAACATACATTATTGAAGGTCTTGGACCTCAGGCAAAGAGCTGGCACTGTGCTAGGTATCAGGTATGCATAAAGGAATAAAGCCTAGAACCTGATTGTTCTGATTTGAATTGTGCTCCCCCCCCAAATTCCTGTGTTGAAGTCCTAATTCTCAGTGCCCTCTTCAGAGGGTCACAGCAGATGTAATTATTTAACATGAGGTCATACTGAGTAGGGTGAGCCTCCTACCCAACTGACTGCTGTCCCTGTGAAAAGAATGGAAACAGACATACACACAGGGAGAGTGCCACGTGAGCTTGAAAGCAGAGATGGGGTGAAGCATGTACACACGACCGTATATTAAAGATCACCAGCAAGCCAGCAGAAGCTGGGAGAAAGCATGGAACAGATTCTTTCTCACAGCCTTCAGAAGGAACCAACCTGCTGATGCCTTGATCTCAGACCAAGAGCTACAAGACCATAGGTTTTCGTGGTTAAGCCGCTCAGTTTGTAATAATTTGTTATGACAACCCTAGCAAAGGATGATACTGATCCCAATCAACTCAGAGCTAGACATAAAAATATTGTTATCATGTGAGGAGACCAATAGTAGAGATCGGAACAAGAAACACACGCAGCCCAGGGAAGGCTGTGAGTTTTGTGGAGGTGTATACAGGTGGGAGTGAACAGTGCACAGTGAAGGTTGCCTCGTGGAGGAACTGCTGAGCTAGGTTTTGAAAGCAGAAGATGATTCAGACTGATCTCCGTCTATGGCAGTTATGGCATTCACAGATAAAGCCAACCATGGTGCAATATTACCCCCCATTTCCTGTGAATAATTTCTGGTGGGAGTTGTGCAGAGGCCACAGTGGATCTAGAAGCAAGAAGGTGCCTTGGGGCCTGACGGTAGCCAGTAAACAACTTAGGGTCCTGCACCAGTGGACTATCATCGCATTCCCCTTTCCCACCTCTTTGTAGCACACCTTTTGTTCTCGCCGCTCTTTTTTCCTTTGAGTAAATTTGTTTACTGCCCAGAAGAGAACAGGGAAGGAATAGGCCGGTTGCCTCGGGCAGATGGTGCAATGTTAGTAGATGACACACTGAAAACAGAACTCCTGAGCTCCTATCGGTTTTTCTTTTCTTTTCTTTTCTTTTTTTCTTTTTTTTAACAATTTCCAGCAAGGCTCTTCAAACTGAATAGCATAAAACAAACATTAATAAAAGGAAATTGAAACAGGAGTCAATGGAAAAAATAGTATGGGAACTCTTGACTGATTTAAATGATTCTACGTCTTCAGATCCAAGTGAATTAAATCCAAATAATCAAAGAACTTGCAGAAATGACCAATAAACCATGGAGAAGAAATTAATTTGAAGTGTTGGGGTTTTTTTTTTTTTGCCTCTGGTTCATTTTTTAGAAGTTTTAGATAAAATGTGCCTGAAGCCGGGAGAAGAACAAATGTTGTTCTCATATTTAAAGAAATATAAAAGATAAACTCACAGAAAGTACAAGTTCATGTTGAATCTTTGCAGATTAAAAAAAATTATTTTACCTATCCACCTATAAAAATACAAAAAAGAAAGGAGGCAGGAAGGGCAGAGAGAAAATGAAGGAAGAGAGAATTAGAGAGACAAAGAAAGGAGAAGGGAGAAGACGGCAGGAAAAAAACAAGAAGAGAGTATAAGAAGTTCCTTCAATTTATGGAAATTACCTCAAGTTTACAGAGTACACACAACTCAACTTGCCTACAGTTGTGACCTCAATAATCGTGCAAAATTTCAGGACAGGCTATTAAATAAACATAATGTACGCCTTGACAAAATAAAGGAGATGACTAATAAGAATCAGAGAAGGTTAATTAAAAAAAATTATGCTCCACTTGGAGCTTCTTTCCTTTTCAATTTCCTTTGCTTTGTCTCTTCTCATTTTCTCAGAGTGGAATCCACACTCAAGTCACCCAGAGATGCAGCACCACCCACACCAGATAGAATGCAACAGTCTCCAAGCTACACACACTGTTCTCTGGAAGTGAATCCTAGGAGGAGAACAGTCAGTGCTGGTTGTATTTTTTGCTCTCTAAGCTCCTCATGCTGATGTCTCCCTCCCTGTCTTTGTGTCCCCTCAGTACCCATAAATTTTGGTCTTCTGAGTTAGCTACTGTTTGGAGAATCTTGCCCATCCAAGGACTGGCTTCTGGTTTGCTTTTGTCCATTGATTTTTCTAGGGTCCATATCCTTGATTGATGGGTACGACCAGGAAACCTCTGGGCAGAGGCCTTTATAGACTACACTTATTTTGGATTCTTATGTTCTTCTCCCCCATTGGGATCATTCCTGCTTCTTAAACTATGTCCCTGTAATTCCTTTATTCTATGATAATTGGACACCAGCTCTCTGAAACACATTATTGCCTTAGGGTTAAGAGAATGAGCTTCAGGATAAGAATGATGAAGATGTTTATCTCTAAAAAATATAAGTCAGATCATTTCTCTCTTACTTCAAATCTTCTAAAGGTTTTTCATCACATTTGGAATAAAATCTCAACTCTACCACCGTCTGCAAAGATCAACATAATGTGGCCACTGCCTATCTCTGTTCTTGAACAAGTCAAACTTGTTCCTGCCTCAAGGCCTTTGTACTTGCTTGCTCTCTTCCCTTAGATCTTCACGTTTCTGGATTTTTCACTTCACCCAAGTTTCAGCTTAAATTTAAACTCTAAGAAGAAGCTTTCCTGACTACCCTGTGTAAATCAGCTCTCTTTTCCCACCATCAGTAAGTCTTTTTCAATGTTGTGCTTTTTTGGTCTTCCTAACACTTAATACTCTCAAGAATTATCATGTGTATTTATTTGCTTTCCATATTCATTATCCTTTTCTTGACCCCCAGAATGCAAACTTCATGAAAGCAGGGACTCTGTCCCCAGCACCTGGACAGTTTCTGGTATATGCTGGGTGCTCAATAAATGTTTGAACAAAGGAATGAACAGATTCTTGTTCCATACTTACCTGCTACATGGCCATGAACTAATTGCCTCTATGGCTTTTAGTTCTTGGCTTTACAATGTGGTTAGCAATTCCCATCTCATTAGGATTTGGTGAGAGTTGAATGAAATTAAACAGGTAAGGTATCTAGAGCAGAGCAGGGAATAGAAAAGGCACACAATAACTCCCAGCTGGGCTTATTATGACATGCTAGTCTCTAAGAAAGGCCATGGGAACACAGAGATGATTCTAAACAGTCCCTTTTCCCAACGTGCTCAGTAGCTTTGTCTGAACAAGGATTAGAGACATTGCATGTTTTGGACACCACGCCTCCTCTGGCCTGCTGAACCTCTTCTGAGAGCCAGGCGCTCCCCTGGGCCTGTCACGCCCAGTACTTGGGTCACATTCTTGGGCCTGATTATTCACATTGGCTTGTCTTATTGTGAGCCAAGGTGCAATGACAATCCCCAAGATTACAAAACTAACCTAATTCCCTTTAATGGATGAAGCTATTAGACAAGTGTTTCTAGGTATATTATAGAGAGTATCTCTGAATTTCAGTAGAGAATATGACAGCTTCTTATGATTTTCAGTGTGAATGTTACAGATAAACATAAGATTATGTGTCTTTGACATCAAAGACAATTTAATTAGATAAACCTAAACAACTCTCAGTATTTTCTAAGATCCAAAAGCACTCTTAAGGTTACAAATTATTGTGAAGATTCATAGTCGGAAGACTGTATCCCCAAATTGACCCATCTGTATAACCACACTTGATCATGTAAGGCGTATCTAATTCATTGATGTCCCTATCAATCAGACTCTGCCACTTCATCCTGGAGGTGATGAGCCCCTGAGCTCTAGTATCTCTATCTCCTAGTTCATTGAACAGAGTAACAAGGCTACAAAATGGTGTTTGCAGCATGCCACCATTATACCATAATGCAAACTATATATTCATGCACAGGAGAAAAATAGCAGATGGACCTATGCCAAAATGTTAATAATGGAAGTGAAATTTTAGGCCTTTCTTTTCTTTTTGTATGTTTTTCAAACTGTGCTGCCTTTATCATGCATGACTTTTATCAATAGAAAACAAAATTATACAAATCGACAACGCACATACAAGATGGGGGGAGAGACAGCAGCTTGTGAGTTTTTGTGGTGGAGGGAGTTTTTGGGGCAAGGAATCTTCCAGACCTGAGCTGACTGTGCGTCCCTGTGGAGCGTCACCTGGGACGTGGGCCAGTGCCCCCAGAGCAGGTGGGATACAGGCGCCCATGGTGCAGTGGGCACAGGTCTCAGTCCCATGGTGTTTTTCTTGGGGGGCTTTTCTTTTTTAATGTTTGTTTGTTTAGAGAATGTGAGTGAGGGTCGGACAGAGAGAGAGGGAGGCAGAGAATCCCAAGCAGGCTCCGCACTGTCAGCATAGAGCCCTCCCCTGGGCTCAATCCCATGAATTGCGAGATCATGACTTGAGCTGAAATCAAGAGTTGGATGCTAAACCGATAGAACCACCCAGGTGCCCCTCAGTCTCACACTTTAAGAGATTCATTTTGAAGTTACAGTGAAGGAAAAATGACTGAATTTTAAGAATACATTTCAAATAAGTATAGCCAAGAAAAAAATGACCATTTCATTAGATTGTAAGTTCCACATTCACAGGCGGCATTCCTCTGACAGAGCTGAGAGAGGATTCCTGAAGACCATGTCTCATGTTGCGTAATAGTCTGGAAGCTAGGCTGATCAAACTGGTCACTTTTACTTAATCATTAAATCGCAATAGCTCCAGGAGCTGGGTGTTATTTTTTATCCATGAAGAGACTGATGCTCAGATAGGTTAAATAATTTGCTAAATACCCCAGATCTTGTAGGTTTCTGAGCTGGGACTTGAGCTTAAATCTGTTTGGCCCAAAGCCCCAAACTTTCTGTAGTGACATGCTATTATTCTAACACCGGTTCTGTGCTCATTTCCTCACTCTTTTTCATCTTCCTTCTGTATATTTCCTCACTTCTTTCCTTTCCTTTCCATGACTTATGCAACAATGGCATGTGGTAATATATTTGGCTTTTATTTAATTCTTGATATTGACATTCAATGGCAAAGAAATAGAAGATTCCTGGGTAGTAGTACCACTACTTATTATTATTATTACTACTATTTTGACAGAATTGAAGAGGTTATAATAATAAAAAAAACCTTTTAGTGACTGATTAGTGTCTAGGAAAATGTTAAGATTGTCTAAAGATCACTGTTTTTGAAGTGTACAGTATGAGGCTTTCAGTAAGAAACAAATGGGAGACAATGGAACAACAAATCAGAAGTAACATGATTCAGTGCTGTCCTAATTTTAGGTTCTCCAAATTTCATTGCTACCTTCTTTTTCTTAAGGCTTTGGTGAACTGACCCCTTGACAACCTCACATGGAGGCCTTTATGTTTGATTTATTACATTAGTCAACTTGACAAGAAGTTGGGGCTGCAGACTCTTGCCGTCAGGAGATTCTGAGGCCTTCCACGGAAGTCAAACTCAGGGCAGAGCAGGTCTTGGCCATGTAATTTACAATGCTAGGATTTTCTTTCCCCCCACTGTAGTTTGTTATCCATAAAATGGGGTCATAATAACTATTCATAGGAGTTTTGTGACGATTGAATGGTTAATGATACCAAAACAATGATGTTGAAATAAACAGGGAAATAGAAGCCAAATAATGGGTGAAAATCCCCAAACCAAGGCTCTGCTTCACAAATCTTAATGCTTGATTTTTGCACTGGTCAAACAATTCTGAACTGTTATGGAGATATGGTCCTAGCCTCATTATCTTGCCAAGCTAAGAAGAACCGCTTTCCAAATTGAGCTCCCTGATATAAAGGCCAAAACAAAAACAAAAGTAAAAACAAAACACAAATAAACCTGTGGGATTGCACATGGAAAGTAAAGGCAACGGAAATCAACAAAGCCGATTAACAAACAGTAAATCACACTTACATTCCGGGAGACACATCTTTGCACTTTATTAGTCATTCTGTCTTCGAAATTATTGAGTTTTATCAAAAAAGCATAAAACCTGAAATATTTGAGATGGAAAAATAATACACTTTTCACGTTTTCAACATGTCAGTGTCAGATTGGCAATGAGGGTAGTTATTAAAAACCTTAGCTGTGCTTTCAAATAAGAAATGAAATAAAACATAAATTGCTTTGTGAAATAAAGTTAGCTAAGTGATTAATAGTCAATAACGTGTTATTTATTCTACCATGGAGCAAGGGACAGAGACGTTTGAAAAGGACTGTGTAACTATCGGCCCATTTTATTCAATAAGTGATAGTTATTTCCTACATTAAACAAAACTCGGTCTACGTACCCAGAACTCACATTTAAGTTTCAAATCCAGCTTTGGCTGAATAATCAGAAGCCATCATTGTGGACCAAAGCAGGGAGATTTTTGGTGAGGATTCTGTGACATGGCTAGATAGAAGTCCAATTGGATTTGGTTAAGGCTGGATTACTTACACAAAGTCCAAAGATAAATTTAGTTGAAAATTGGTCACAGGTAGCCTTGCAGTCTCAAAGGGCATTTCTGACTAGACAAACAGCATCTCCCAACATCCCTTCCACTGAAATAAACAGCCAAGTGTTCCCTTGCCACAGGCTGGGTAAATACGAACTAAACTGTCTGCCTGTATGCCAGTAGGAGCAACACTCCCAATTTTTTAGCAAAATATTTTTCCACTCTGGCCATCCAAGAAATTCTCTAAATCCAATGCTTTTCAATGGACTTTTAAAGCTTCTCTATTTTTCTCACTATTTATAGCTTTCAGATGTTGGCAGGTAGAGAACTGCATTTTCTTCAGAATAAACTTATAAATGGTGGTGATGGGAGTTTCATCATCTGCCACATGGTATTAAGTAGGTATGAAAACAATCCTTCTTCCTTATGAATGTAAACACTGGTAAAGATGAGAAGTGAAAATAAAATCCTCACAGATATCATATCAAAATCATGTCAATATTGTGAAGGGTTTTGTTCAGTAAGGACACTGGGGCGGGGCCCAGAGGCGAAGCCCAGGCTGGGTTAGGGCTTCGATGCTGGAGGACAGAAGTCTAGGATGCTGAGATCTGAACTCTCAGTGCAGCTACAACTTGGGAAGGCTCATAAAGAGAATCTCGGATTGCTTCATGGGGTGCCTGGGTGGCTCAGTTGGTTGAATGTCTGGCTTTGGCTCAGGTCATGATCTCACAGTTCGTGGGTTCGAGCCCTGTGTCAGGCTCTGTGCTGACAGCTCAGAGCCTGGAGCCTGTCTTCGGATTCTGTGTCTCCCTCTCTCTCTGACACTCCCCCTGCTCATGCGCTCGCGCGCGCTCTCTCTCTCTCTCTCTCTCTCTCTTTCTCTTAAAAATAAATAATAAAAACATTAAAAAATATTAAAAAAAAGAGAATCTCAGATTGTTTCAACATGTACAGTATTTAATAAATGTGGTCCTTCTAACAATCCTGGGCAGTAGACAAGGTAATTATCCATTCTGATTTAAGGATGGGGTAACTCAGTTGTAGACAAATGACTGGACCAAGGTGTCACAAAATGTGACAGCGCTGGAACCAGAGCTAGGTCTTCTGATGGCTAATCCTGTGTTCCTTCCACCCTGGTCCACGCTGCTGCTTTAAGTATTTGACCTACAGAATTTTACAGTCTCCCTGGGAGAACAATCTATTCACATGAAAGAGCTAGTGAAGAATAAAAAAGGAGAAATTAAAGGGATTTACTTAGAGAATGAAAGCCAGAATTCCAGTTGCTAGTAAAGGATTATGTTTGGCTGATTAGGAAGCAGTAGTCTGGTATAACTGAAATGTGGAAAAGTTGAGTTTCAATACTCAGTTCGGTGTCTAGCAGCTAGTTTACCTTCAGAGTTCTTATCTGTAGAGCTATAAGCCACCCTCTTAATCCCCCTGCCCCCCACCCCTCTCTGGGAATTGTAAAATCACCAAAGATGAAGCCTCTCTGGGGCTGCCTGAAAAAGAGCAGCTGTTTTCTGAAAAGCACCTGTGCCAGGATTCATCATGGAAGCAGGATTTGGATGAGGGGACTATAGCTCGATGAGGAAAGGTGGAAGGGAAATACTCGAAGGGAAAAATAGGCAAAGTTATGGCGGCAAGGGCCAGTATGCTGTGCATATGGGACAGCAAGGGGACATTTGATAGATAGATACAAAACAATATGTGTGGGAAGTTTAGCAGTTATGAAGTCGGTCTTATCCTTGTAGTTAGTCAGTCTGGACATTTCAGGTTAAAATCTACTCTGATTATAGAGATAGTCATCTGAAGACTTTTTTTTCCTTATCTCCTTCCTCCTGCCTCTCTCCACTTCCTTTTTCCTTCCCTTGCTCCTTTCTTTCTCCTCTTCTTCCCTTCCTCCCTGCCTTCTTCCCTTCCTCTCTCCCTCTTTTCCTCTCTCTCTCCCTCCTTACCTTCCTCCCTCCCTCCTTTCCTACCTGTCTTCCTTTCTTCCTTCCACCTCACCTGTTTGTAGACAGACTACTTTGGAGTATATTTCAGGAGGGGTGGATTTATTTGTCTAAGGCAGGGAGGATTGTCAAATACAGGTCGTGCATACTGCCACACCCCTGCCTGACAGACAATGCTAATCAATCACTGCTCTCTGGGCACAATATCAGGATTCATTTCAAGGTGCATGGGTTGGTTAGAGTTGGCACAAGTGATGAGAGCTATTTGCCGAGACAAATCTGGGACACAAATGGATCAAATATGGCTTTCCATTAAAAAAAGGATAAAAATACATTAGAAAATGTACTTCCTTTACTCTTTTCAAAGGTTTCCCTCTTGCTGTGTGGTTTTTTTTTTAAGTTATATTTTTTATTTGTTTTAGAGAGAGAGAGAGAGAGAGAGCAAGCAGGTGAGGGGCAGAGTGTGTGGGAGACAGAATCCCAGGCAGGTGAGATCATGACCACTGGCTTAGCCTCCCAGGCGCCCCTCCCCCCCTGCTCTTTTGATCTCAGCAAGAACCTCAACCAGAAATAGACAAATGTTTTTTGAAGTCATAGTCTAGTGCACTGAGAGTCTAAAAAAGATTTTTTAGATGCCAAATATGTCTCATGAATGGATTTCGGTTTTTGAATATTTGTCAAACAAATTGACTTCTGGACATTTTGATATTTGTCCTCATGTAAATTTGAATTTCCCTAGTGATAAAATTTGGTTCCTTAGTTCTAATGCAAATGTATGTGTACCTATATGCGGAGATTATGAGCTCAGTTTCTGGAACCAGAGTTGGAATCCCAGCCCTGTCTCTCTCTATCTGAGTGCCTTAGAACAACTTAACTTGACCTTTCATAGCTTCAGTTTCTTTATATTGAAAAAGGAAACAATAATCATTCGTATCTCATATTGTTATGGTGAAGAGTAAATGAGATCATTTATGTATAGCACTTAACATAGTATCTGGCATGTAGTAATAATACATGAGAGTTTGTGTGTGTTATATAGCTGATATTATCTAGGGGTGAACTAAGGACTCTGATGCTCATTAATTGTTTGGTGAGATGCTGCATTTCTTTGCTTTTGTGGATTTAAGTTAGAGTTTTAATGCTATTTGAATTCATGATTTGTGTGTGTGTGTGTTTGAACTCCAAGCAAAATGCCCCTCTTTTGGTAGCTGATATATTCAAACCACTAGAGCTGGAAGAAAAATGATCTGTCATTGAAGTAGATGAGAATTGACATGACAGACTGTGCACTCTATCTTAAACATTCATAACATGCATAATATGGTCTCCATGGAGTGAAATAACTCCTTTAGAGTCTTTGCAGTCCCTTGTATCATGGCTTTCATAGAGGGAAGCCATTATAATTCTAAAATAGCTATGCCTGTTTAGGGAATAAACCAGCAGGAAGAAAAGGCAGTTCACACACATAACAATTGACACTTTTGTTTATAGATACATGTGCATACATGTGCACAAATGTACATGGATGGGACATGTATATATTCATTGCGCGTAGGTGTTTGTGGTGTCTTAAATCTGGTGTTTGCCCAATTATAACTTACTGGCTAGAAGTAAGTTCTTTGGAATCTGAAATACTTGAATTTCAATCCTGACTTTACTCTTTTACTGCTCATGTGATATTAGGCAAGCTCCCCCTCCCCCCTCCCCCCACCAATCTTAGGTAAATATTTAAAATAGGGATAAACATACTTTTATAATCTTTCACAGAAAGGATTCATGTGAAATATTTCAAGTAAAATCATAGCAAAATGTTTAACACGTATCAACCTCTCAATTTATAGAGCTATTAATAATAATAAATAAAACAAGTAATTAAAATAATGTCCGTACAAGAAAAACTGGCTTTCAACTTCATTATTCAATGTCCTGCTTTGATTTTTATTTTATAGAATAATCATTTGGTAGCTTAAGTAATACATCATTCCTTAATTATAACTGTCAGGTGAAAACTTTACTATTTCATGACTCTTCTGAGAAGTATAAGCACTTGAGCAAATAAATAGCAAACTTCTTGACCCAGAGTTTCCTAATCCAAGAATAAATCCACCTCTTTGTGTTTTGGCATGGCCATTCCTGTTGAAAGGATGCAATCAAATAATGGATTTTATAGACTTACAAGCACAAATTGGCCATTTAACTGGAGAAAAGTTATAATCAAATACATGTTTATTGACTGACAGGTAGCTTCTCTAAAGAAGACTAGAATTTTAGTACAGACAAATAGCCCATAGCAGGTTGTGATTACTAAATTTGCTAGTTGCTTTTCTCAGTTGGAAGAATTGCTTTGTATTTGTTTTTAATAAGAAAGTACAGTGCATGCTAAATTTCACATTTGAAATTTATTGGTTTGGAGATAAACAGTATTCCTAAAAGACCTCTTGATCTAATAACATGTTAGGCTATGTTCACAGATCCATCAAGATGATATATTTCCATGTTAGGAAACGTTCACAGATCCATCAAGATGATAACATTTGGTCAACATAGTCTACTTAGAGAAACCAGATACTGCAGGGTCTCTATTGATCATGCTACTGTGTGTGGGACCACAAACACAGGTTTCACTAAATGTTCCAGAATAAACAGCCTCTCTGCTTGTCAAAATTTGGCACTGCTCTGTAGAACAGAGCTATTTCAATCCTCTTCATTCTTCCAGGAGGGAAGAAATCCAATGTGATTTACCTAATTTTTCAATGAGAAACAATGAATCAGTCTAATGGTTTAATTTTAAGAAGAGTGAATTTGGAGTTACGAGACAAATCTACCATTTACTTGTATGCATCTGTGGGTTTTTTAAGTTTATTTATTTCTTTTTGAGAGAAAGAGAGAGAGAGAGATAGCATGAATAGGGGAGAGGCAGAGAGAGAGAGAGGGAAAGAGAGAATCTCAAGCAGGCTCTACACTGCCAGCATGGAGCCCAATGCAAGGCTCAATCTCATGAATCATTAAATCATGACCTGAGCCGGAATCAAGAGTCCAATGCTTAACTGATTGAGCCACCCAGGTGCCCTGCATCTTTGGACATTAAATTTATTATTTCTGCCTGCAAACCCAGGCTAATGATAACTACTTCACAAGATACTTATGAAAAATTAGTAAAGTTGCATGAGAAATTGCTTTGTAAATCACAAATTAAGGTAAATTTGTAAATTAGTAAAATATTATCCTAGTCATTCTTATTTACCACTGAAGTTGCGATCAGTGTGTGGTGTTTGCAAAAGGTACCTTTAATCAGTAATTCACCCACCCATGTTAAATTTAGCCTTGAGCAAAACAACTCAAATATAAAGATACTTATTTTCAGTTGCGTTAAAAAACGAGAGCTCAGAGATATTTTCTACTGTTTGCAGGTCCTGATACTATATGGTTGGGGGTTTGTTAAGTAAAAATTTCCTCTCTCATCTCCCTTGTGATATGGAGAAATACAAGTGGGGCCATGGCAAAACATGGGCAAGAGGAAAATGAGCGAAGCATTATGAAATAATAGTTAAGAGCAAGAGAGATGTAGTCATCCAGACTTAGGTTTTAATATAATCTCTGGTACTCACTAACTCTTACCATTTGTAGATTAAATTAGACAATACTTTTTTTTTTAAATGTTTTATTTGTTTTTGAGAGAGAAAGACAGCATGAGCATGGAGGGTCAGAGAGAGAGGGAGACACAGAATCCGAAGAGAAGCTCCAGGCTCTGAGCTAGCTGTCAGCATAGAGCCTGACATGGGACTGTATCCCCCAAACTGCGAGATCAGGACCTGAGTGGAAGCCAGAGGCTCAACCGACTGAGCCACCCAGGCGCCCCTAGACAATACTTAAAGGCCTTATCAAATCTGTGATAATCTGATACCACCCTACAAATATCACATGAAAAATTATGTGAAAAAATATTAATATTCAACTTGGACTCTGCTAGCATCAGAATCCTCTTTTTCTTCTACAAAGAAAAATGTCTCAGTTTTAAGGCAGATGGAGTGAATCAACCGGTAGAGAAATGAAAAAGAATAGGGATATTGTCACAATTCTTTCATGGTGCTTGAGACAGATTGGAAGTGTATTTTGAGTATATTTTGGAAGTATATTTGGAAGTATATTGGAAGTATATTTTGAGAGAGAAACATGGAAGGGACAGAGAGAGAGAAGGAGAGAGAGAGAGAGAGAGAGAGAGAGAGAGAGAGAGAGAGAGAGAGAGAGAGAGAGGGAATCTTAAGCAGGCTCTGCATTTTCAGTGCAAAGCTCAATGTGGTGCTCAAACTCAGGAACTGTGAGATCATGACCTGAGCCGAAAACCAAGAGTTGTATGCTTAACCCATTGAGCCACCCAGGTGTCCCATGCAGATCTTTTATGATACCTATAGTACAGTACTGTAAATGTATTTTCTCTTTCTTACGATTTTCTTAATAAAATTCTCTTCTCTCTAGCTTACTTTGTTGTAAGAATACAGCATATAACAATACATCTAACATATAAAATCTATGTTTGCTGACTGATTTTGTTATCAATAAGGCATCTGGTCAACAGTAGCTGTTAGTAGTTCACTTTTTGAGGGGTCAAAAGTTAGTAGATTTTCAGCTGTGAGGAGGATCGTAACCTCAGTGCTGTTAAAGAGTCAATTATATATACATAAATTGTTTTTACTGAAATATAATTTTGTATCAAATAATTTACCCACTGTACTATAGTTTAATGACTTTTATGAATCTTATAAATTGCAACCATCTCAAAAACAATCCAGTCTCAAAACACTTCTGCCACCACAAACAAAAAATTTCTATGGGTCCTTAAGTTGTCATTCCCAGCTCCAAAATATAGCCCTAGGCAATTTGTGTCCATAGTTTTGCCTGTTGAGAAAGACAATATAAAAGGATTCTTACAATATGTAGTCTTGTGTGTGACTTTCAATTAGCAAAATGGTTTGTAGGTTTATTTACATTGTAGATATATCGATGTTTATTCATTTATTTCACTGAATAATATTCCATTGTAAAGAGAGCTCAGATTTTCTTAATCCATTCACTAGATGATGAACGTTTGAATGGCTTCCAGTTTTGGGTTATTATCAAAAGTGCTGCTATGCACATTCATGGGCAAGTATTTGTAAGGACATCTGTTTTCAATACTCTTGGACAGATATCTAGGAGTAGAATTGCGAGGTTATATGGTAAGTGTGTTTAGCTTTTTAAGAACCTAGCAAGTTATTTTGCGATGTGTCTGTGCCTTTTGTTACATTTCTCTCAGCAACCTATGAGGATCTTATTGTTTTCATGTTCTCATCAATGCTTGGTAATGTCAGTCTGTTGGATTATAGCCACTCTAATAAATGTGTAGTATAAACCATTGTGGTTTTAATTTGCATTTCCCTAATGACTAATGATATTGAGCATCTTTTCACGAGCTAATTAGTCATTTGAATCTCTTCTTCTTAAAATATCTATTCAAATCTTTTGTCATTTTTTAAAAATTTTTATCGCTTTGTATTATTGAATTGGAAGAATTCTGTACGTATTTTTTGTACATTTTTTAATAAAACATATGATTTGCAGATATTTTCTCCCAGTCTGTGGTTTGTGCTTTCATTTTCTTAATGGTGCTTTTTGAAAAAGCAAGTTTTTATTGATAATGTCATTATATATTATGTTTTTCTTTATGGATTATCCTTTTGGTATCATATCTAAGAAATCTTTGCTTGACAGAAGTCACAAAAGTTATCTATTATATCTTATTTTATAATACTTATAGCTTAAGCTCTTCTATATTTTTTAAAACTTAAAATTTTTTAAATGTTTATTTATTTTTGAGATAGAGAAAGAGACAAAGAGTGAATGGGGTGAAGAGCAGAGAGAGAGCGAGACACAGAATCCGAAGCAGGCTCCAGGCTCTGAGCGGTCAGCACAGAGCCCGACCCGGGGCTCAAACTTGCAGACTGTGAGATCATGACGTGAGTCAAAGTTGGACACTTACCTGACTGAGACACCCAAACGCCACCTCATATTTTTCATTACTCTTTAGGGTGAGTAGCGGCTCTAAATTCATTTTTTAACATATGCATATCCAATTGTTCCAACACTGTTGAGAAAACTGTACCTTATTCATTGAACTGTTTGATAGGTTTGTCAAAAAATCAGTTGGCAGACGTAAGGGTTTATTTCTGTCTATTCAGTTGCATTGATTGATATGTCTCTCCTTAGGCCAATATCACATTGCCTTGATTATTGTAGCTTTATCCAAAATCTCAAAATCACTTAGTATAAGTTTTCCAATTTTGTTCTTTTAAAAAATTGATTTGTTTTTTCTAGTGCTTTGCATTTCCATATAATTTTTAAGATTACCTTGTCAATTTTCTCAATAAACCAGTTGTGATTTTGATAGGGATCTCTGCCTCTCTCTTTCCCTCCTATGTTTTTAAGAATTCTATTACATGAATATTATTATGCTTGGCATTACCAATAGTCTCTGACAGTACATTTATTTGTCTTCAGCATTTTTCATTTTAATTATTATCTTTTCAATTCTTCAGTTTCCAATTGCCATCTTCCCTTTTTTTGTAGGGCACATTTTTTTTTTTACTAATATTCCTTATTTACTGGAACATTATTCTGATAGTTTACTTTAATTCATTGTGTAAGAATTAATCTCAATGCTTGTGCCCACTCAGAATTAGGTTCTATTAACTACACCTCCCCCTTCCCCCCATGCATAGGTCAAATTTTCTTTGATTATCTTGTAATTTCTGGCCCCAAACTTGACAACTTACACACTGTAATTGTAGCAACTCTGGGTTTTGATTTACTTTTCTGATTTTTTTTCCCCTTTTTGTACTTTGTCTGGACTTACAACATAAAATCTCTCCCCCTACAGGCATCTACTAGTGTCCCCACTTAAGTTTTTTATTCTTACTTTGATATTTTTAGCTGGCTTCATAAATGTTACTCCTGTATCTGCATAACTCAGGGGAGAGACAATAATTTATCTAGAGTTTATACTCAAATACTGTCAGCCCATAAACATCCACCATCTGACAATCACCACGCGTGTGGTTTGGGGAGCGTGTTCATGCGTCACCCGTGGTTTTCATTTCTAACTGGGCTTGTCTCAGGTTTCCCTTTTGTGTATTGCAGTTTCCCAGCCACCCATGAGCATGTAAAGGGCTTATCTAGTCTGTCAATGGTGCTCTCTTTCCCAGGATGTCCCCATATAATTTTTGTCTATTCATTACTTGCCCCAAACAGGACCACAGTCTCAAGCTAGTAGAGATATGGATTTTTCTCATTTATTCTTTCTGTTGTTTGCCACAGCCCTGAGTTTATCCCCTGTCCCAAATCAAGTTTCCCTCTGGTAGCAAAGCTGCTGATTTTCTACCCTTCCTTGAGCAAGGGAAGAGGGCAAAAAGGGGCATATACCCCAGGCAAGAAGGTCACCGACTCCAACAGTTTTTACCCAACGCGCTAGCAGATTTTCAAGAATATATGCTTCCCAATTTGTTGTCTGCCTTTGGTCACTTCCCAGACCTCTGACATGGTTGTTTATGACAGTTCTGTCCAGCTTATAGATGTTTTAGGAAAAGATTCTCTGATTTCTTCAGGCTACTCTAGCTAGAAATTTCCTTTAAGTCTGAAGTATATTTTTAATTTATAAATATCTGCATTTTAAGATGTGCTATGCATATGCATTTTAATTTATGTGTGTAAACTTAATATTTTAAAGATTATCTGTGTAATATTTACTTTGTGCATGACCCACAGTGACTTCATTCTTAATATTATTGCCTGATTATGGCTTTTGACTCCTAACAAAAGTGCATCACAATTAGAGACATTGGGTTTAATATGTATTAACTTTTAAATGTTTGTAATTTATAAGCAAATTAAATCTATATGAGTTTAATTTGATTTTTGTTATCTGTCACCTTATGCCATAAATTCTTTCCTGTCAAAAAGCAATTTTTCCTCCCTCATTTCTAACTTGATAAAGCATTCTGGGAAAGGATACTTGGTGGTGATACCTCAGGAAATATATGATACCTAAAAAAAGTGTTTTCAAGGAATGTTTAAAAGCTATCACCTAGTATATCACACCACTATTACCACATTTTCTTACTCTATTCAAAGTGATGGATATTTAAAACAAGTAGAGAGGGGGAAAAAAGGTTCACATTTGTTTAAAGTAGTGCTATAAAGTACAATGTTTTTCACCTATTAACTATTAATAAATTGTAAAAAAATTATAAAATAAAATACCAATGAAAAGTCCAATGATACAAATAGTTTCATAGATGAGCAGTAACAGAATATTAGTTTTAAAAACCTATAGAGCCATACCAACAAATTGGATAACCTAGAAGAAATTAATACATTTCTGGAAACATACAAACTACCAAGACTGAAATATGAAGAAATACAACATCTGAACAAATTTGTAACTGCTAAGAATATTGAATCAGCAATCCAAACCCTCCCAACAATGAGAAGCCCAAGACAAGATTGCTTTGCTGGAAAATTCACCCAAACATTTAAAGAATTAACAACAGTACAGTTCTTCATAAACTCTTTGAAAAATTGAATATGAAGTAATACTTTCAATTTCACTCTAAATGGTAAGCATTACCTTGATACCAAAGTTAGAGGAAGACTTACAAGAAAACTTTAGACCAACATCTCTAGTAAATATTGATGTAAAAATTCTCAGCAAAATGCCAATTTTTTTACTATTTCTAATATTTTAGTATGCTAGTAAAATACTAGCAAACCAAATTTGACAATACATTGAAAGGATCACACATCATGATCAAGCAGGATTTATCCCTGGAATGCAAGGATAGTTCAGCATAGGGAATCAATTAATACAATACACTATATTAACAGAATAAAAACCAAAAATTACATGATAATCTCAATTGATGCAGAAAAGGCATTTGGCAAAATTCAATACATGTTCTTTATTGAAAAAGTCTACAAACTGGGAGTAGAAGAAAATTAACTTGATATAAAAAAGGTCATGTATGAAAAGTCCATAGCTAACATCATATTCAATGGTAAAAAAAAAGGAAAAACTTCCCTCTAAGATCAAGAACAAGGCAAGGGTGGCCCCTCCCATCGCTTCTATTTAGCACAGTATAGAAAATCTTATCCACAGTCATTGGGCAAGAAAATGAAATAAAAGACACCCAAATTAGAATAGAAAAGTAAAATTATGTTTGTGTGCAGACAATCTAATCATATATGTAGGAAACTCTAAAGACTACCCTCCCACACAAACACACACACACACACACACACACACACACACACACACAGAGTAAGAACTAAAACAAATTAAGCAAAATTTCAGTCTACAAAACCAGTTGCAATACAAAAATCAGTTGCATTTCTACATATTTACAATTAACAATCCAAAAAGGAAATTACGAAAACAATTCCATTTATAAAAGCATTAAAAAGAGTAAAATACTAAGGAATAAACATAGTCAAGAAGGTGAAAGACTTATAAACTGAAAACTATAAAACATTGCTGGAAGAAATTAAAGAAGACACAAATAAATGGAAAAACTTCTTATGTTCATGGACTGGGAGACATAATATTGTTAAAATGGCCATACGACCCAAAACAATCCACAGATTCAAAGCAATAACTATTAAAATCACAATGGCACTTTTTAAAAAATGTTTTTTATTTATTTTTGAGAGACAGAGAGAGACAGTGTGAGCAGGGGAGGGTCAGAGAAAGAGGGAGACACAGAATCCGAAGCAGGCCCCAGGCTCTGAGCTGTCAGCACAGAGCCCAACACGGGGCTCTAACCCAAGGACCATAAGATCATGACCTGAGCTAAAGCCAAACACATAATTAACTGAGCCACCCAGGCGCCCTTCAACAGCACTTTTTTGACAACCGGAGAAGAATTCTAAAATTCTTAAGGAATTTCAAAGGACCTCAAATAGCCAAAATAATCTTGAGAAAGAAAAACAAAAATTGAGGCCTCATACTTCCTGATTTCAAAACATATTACAAAGCTTTAGTAATCAAAACCATATGGTACTGGCATAAAGACAGACATCTAGGACAATAGAATAGAATAGAGAGCTCAGAAATAAACCTTTATGTATACGATCAACCTGGTCTTTGGCAAGGAGATCAAGGCTACTCAATAAGGAAAAGATAGGCCATTTGAAAAATCATGTTGGGTAACCTGGATATTCACATGCAAAGGAAAAAGTTAGACCCTTATATTATACC
>NC_043706.1:120699680-120712066 GCF_006229205.1 Suricata suricatta
AGCAAGACCCCCTCACAGCACTGGCAGAGGATGGGGAACAATAACTATTGTGAAACACGTCTCAGGCTTTGCCATATCAAGGGCCTACTCTCTAGGTCAAAGGTCATTTTGCCAGAACACAATTCTGAAAACTTATCCCAGATGTTGGAAAGAATTCCTCCCCATTCTTACTTCCACCAGCCTTTCTGTATTACCATAAGGAAAAAAAGAAAACTTAGTCAACACAGGACATGCTTCAAAGAATCAGACTGGGAACATTGCAGCCGGAGAAAAGACTATGGGGCTTGGAGATAAATCCACAGCGTGGAGCAGAGACCGACTTTTGTGAAGCTACAGGCTAGAGACAGTCTACTGGAAGACAGACTGAATCGAAAGATTATTGTAGAACTCTCTTCGTCCCCCACACTCTGTAGTGTCGGGTGGATAATATAAGCACAGAGGTGGAAACTCTAGGAAAGAATGAAAGGGATATGAATAAGTCAACTTAAAAATAGGTTAATAGAGACTTCCCGCACTGTAACACAAGGAGAGAAAATAATGAGGGGAAAAAACTCAGAAAAACAGAAAACTCAAGAACTGTGGGACAATATCAACAGGTGTAACATAAACATAATTGGAATACCGGAAAGAGAGAGAGACAGAAAGAGAGAGAGACAGACAGAGATAGAGAGAAAACTGGATAAAAGAAAGATCTAAAATGATATTGGAAGAGAACTTTAAAAAATTAATGAGAGACACCAAACCACAGTTAACTGAAAGAACTCTCAATTGCCAGATACGAAATCACTTGAGCAAAAAATGTAAAATAAGGAGGTTTATGTGATAATCCAAAGTATAAAATAAAATGCCTGTAAACCCACACTGATAGAAATAATTACTGAATAAATATGTAAGGTGGGTGAATGTAGACCCATCTTCCATATGGAATAATTCCAAATAACTTATGCAGCCCCTTTTCCATCAAGGCGGTGGAGCATTTGGTGCAGGCTGCATATGGTGATTTTCTTCCAATGAGTATAGTCTGGGAAGGAGGAAACAAGAGTAACTTTACAGTGGAGAAAACTGGCAAACACGACCTCCTCCATCACATAGCAACAGCAGTAAGTCACGCTAGCGGCGTGTACGACGGATACTCTGTGAGGAGAATGGCACTTTACCTCTGTGGTCTTCCTCCTCAAAACCCACAACCCCAGCCTAATCATGCCAAAGACACTGGACCAATCCAAACCAAGAGGCAGTCTACAAATGACCACTACCCCTCAAAATCGTCAAGATCATCTGAGAAACTGTCACAGTCTAGAGCTGCCTAAGGAGGACCCAAGACCAAAGGTAATGTGGCATCCTGGATGGGATTCTAGAATAGAAAAAGGATACTGGGTAAAAACTAAATAAATCTGAATGACATATGGACTTGAGTGAAAAACAAATATCAGTATTGGTTCATTTATTGTTATGGAAGTTTACAATTAAAGATTTTAACAAAAGAGGAAACTGGGTGTGGGCTCTATGGAGAGCTCTGTATTATCTCTGAAGCCTCTCTGTAAATTAAAAACTTCTCTGTAAATTTAAAACTATTCTAGGGGCACCTGGTGGCTCAATCGGTTGAGTGTCCGACTTTGGCTTAGGTCATGATCTCACGGTTTGTGGGTTCGAGCCCCGTGTCTTCAAGGGCTTCCATTAGAGACTGCCTTCTGATTCTGTGTCTGCTGGTGTGATAGTGAAGTGGTACAAACTTTTAGAAAATTGATGTAATATCTAAGAAAGCTGAAAACGTGGGTACTTCTAGGCAAAAACCTTGGAAGTCTCATTTAGGGTATATATAGCATGCATGTATAGGAATGTTCCCCTAAACATTGGTTGTAAAGGCAAAGAACTGGAAATAGTGGTTAAATGTCTATTGTTATTAGAATGGACAAATTGTTCTCTCTTCATGTGTGGTGAAAATAAACAAACTCAGCACATCAAAATAGATGACTCTCAAAAACAATTTTGAATGATAAAAGCCAGTCTGAAGGCTTCATACAATGTGATTCCATTTATATAACGTTCAGAAACACACCAAAGCAAACTTACATTGTGTTTGGACACATATAATATGGTAAAATTATATACGTGTTGGAATGCTGAAGAATTTGAATGTTCCACATACATATTTTTTGAGGATTTGTAGCTAAATTTTATAGGTTTTCTGCCTCTGCTGGATATAGGACGTTAGCTTTCATTTTTCATTATGTTGAGTATGCTTCTAGCAGTACTCCCCCGTGCCCCTGCAATTTGCTACATTTTATTTTTGGTGGCCTGGGAAACCAGGAAACCAAGCTCGCTAAAATGTTGCAAAAGACAAGCAGTCTCCAGATTTGGGCCTAGGGCACTCCTGTGAGCAAAATGCATGACCTTTTGTGCATAGGCAATGTAACATTCATTTATTTAACAAACATTTAGCAATTTCCTATCTCATGCCAGAATCTATTCTGGGTCGTAGAAAAATACAGCAATGGACAATAAGACAACATTTTGGATTTATATAATTTACAGTCTAGTGGCTTCTTTTTGGGCTCTTGCTGCTTTCTAAGGCCAGTTTCAGTGAGTGAGGCATTTATATAAACACAAACACATGCGTTCCAGTGTGCACATGGAGAAACACAAAGTCTGTAGCCATGTAGGCTTAGCTTTATGTGTAGGACGGTAGACGATGAGTAATTAATAACCGATAGAAGTGATAATGATATTATGTGACGGTAGACTGCTATTGTAACATTAGAGATGTTCTGTATCCTAGACGCTGTTATAGTCTAACCAAACAAACAATGGCTGGTAGTAAAGCAAAATGTTTAAGGGAGTATTATTGGTATGCAAAATAGGCAATGTTTCTAAAGTTGACTTGCAAAACATGAGAGGTGACATCCCAGAGATTTAGGTTATGCATTGATCGTCTAAGGGTATATGACATTGTGCTCTTAAGGGCAGTGTAAGAGTTTCTTCTCTATACTTATTTGTCATTCATCACTGATGTTGGGTAAGTTTCTCAGTCTTTATTTGGTTTCTCTTAGCTAGTTCTTTACTTCTAAAAAAATTGTTTTCATTTACTTCTAAATTTAGTATAATGAAACAAAGAAATAAAACATGGCCATTCATCCAGGATAACATATTATGATCTATATTTGTGATATTTATTAGCTATCTAATGGCAATATGAAGTTGTTTTGTCTTTAAATTCAAAGTCGCCCATGGATCATTGTTCTAACTTTGTAACTTTGTTATCTGGCTCAGAGACATGAGTTGATTTCAAATGTCCATTTCGGTTGTCATTTGAAAACAGCTCCTTTTTTCACAATATTCAGACACTAGTAGTAGTCTGGAAAGCATTTGAGAACAAGAAGACATTTGAATTTTCTCACGGTAGGAAAGTGTGTGGCCTCTGGACCCATATTCTGATTTCATCGGGTAAAAATAATGACTAATCAATATGAGGGGCTAGGTGGCATCATAGGTTAATTCACTAGGAGTTAGCATTCCGACCTGGGAGTTTACATAAACATCTGTCTCCAAATGAGTCCAGTGCTTAGATGTTTGTGGTAGGCTAGCTTCCCGCTCCCTCCCCTGGTTTAGAACAACACATACTTTAAATAGTTTGATTCAAGTCAGATGATGGTTGTTTCTCCTGAGGAAAATCCCAGCACCGGGTCAGCAGGTGGGTTACAGATTAGTGCTGTTGGGACATGCTGACAGCTGCATGTTGCTGGTATCTTCCCTCCCTCCCCCCAGCCGCTCCGGGCTTGTGAGTCACCCCTGGCGTGGCTGCTGGGGCTGTCATTTATTAACTCACTCAAATTGCAGTTTTGAGAGGCAGTGAAATAAACAGAATCAGTGTAAGCATGGAAGGCACATATAATGTATAAGGCCTATGAATAAAAAAGAGTCTCCACGTTAGAGTTCTAAGTGATTCATTTTATGCTGCTTCACAAAGTGAACGTAACGTGGAGGCCATAATGAATGAATCCCTAGATGTTTATTAAACCCCTACATTTAAATTGCATTCTAAATTGTTTTGCAAATCTGTTGGCTCACCTAATTAAATAGGAATGACTCTATGTTGCTACAGAGGAGAGAATATTGACACCTTTAGGGCTCATTTCGAATTAGCTCTCCTTCTTGATCAACGAATTTGGCCCATTCAGGTTTTTTGGTGCTGTGAAGTAACGTTATATTAAGGGATGGTGAAAACAAATGCTTTTCAAAATATGCAAAGCATAATTATGAGTTTAGAGTGTTATACGTAAAGGTAAGAAGTACGTTTACTTAATTTGGAGTTTCAATTTTATAATTAAAAAATCACACTTCTTATTCTTACACATTTTGAAGAAACAAGTAAAATAAGTTTTAAAATACTTTTTCACATAGAAAAATAAGAAATATTCATTTATATTTAAAGTGTTATAATAAAATATTATTAGTAGAAATACACAAAAGGATTGATATCTTGAAATCTCAATAATTTTAAAATAAAAAAAAATTTGGCCACATACAGATAGTCCAACATCAAACTCTATTCTACAAGAAGATAAAGTATGAACAAGTCTTATTCTTACTTTCATAGATTTTTATTATTTGTTTATTTCCACTTATAATCTAATATTCTATCTAAAAACATTTTGAAAAAAGTGGCATAAAATAGAAACTATGGATTTTATTCTTCTGACTAACTCATTCTCCCTCCCCTCCCAGGTTTTGCAACTTCCTGAGGCTTGTCCTCTACTTTTGAAAAAAAGGAATACAGAGGCCATGGTTTATATCTTGTGAAAGGAGTTCTCCAAGGTAGCTGTGTTTTTAATAAAAAATTTTATAATTTAAAAATTCCTCAGAGGAGAACTAGAAAGGAACCGTTTTTCTTTTTGTAGATATTATCTATTGTATTCCCTATTCTTGTCCTGTTAGCATCGATGAGAACAGAGTCTTGGGGTACAGAGGTTGCCAGCATACCATTTGCTTGTAAGAGATTTTCCCCTCAGAGTTTCATTAGGAATGTTTTTGATGGACTGAAGTCATTTAGTAATGGATAAAGGCAGCTGTGATTTGTGTCTTCGACAAAGAGAGGTATTATTACCTTGTAGACTAATAATTTCCTTATCATTTTGTTAAGGGAAAAGCATGTTAAAGAAATGAGAAGTAAAACTACTACTTCTGCATTCTCTGAAAATGTATATCTACGTTTTCAACTCTTATGATCATTTCCTAAGACTAAGATTCAGAAGAGGAAGCAATTGCTGTTTTGTATGTCAATTACAAGAGCTAGTGAATTTTTTTTTCCAAGGGCCACCAGGAATCTGAAGGTCTGGGGGGTGGGGGGAGGGGGAATGAAAGGATTTTTTGTTATTTTTTTATTTCCCTTTGAGGAATTTTTAAATTGAAAATTTTTCATTGAAAACAAAAATACTGTAGAAAACTCAGCTACCTTGAGAAAAATCAACTCAGATCACTATAGAAGAATTTTTACTACTCCAATACGTTGAAGAAATTTGAACTGCCAGAATTCCTCCAAGGGAAGAGTTTTTGGGGAAAAAAAGAACAGAAAAATAACATATATGTTACTCAAGTAACAAAAGACCTAAATGAACTTCTAAGAAAGTGGGTCTTGTTAAGCAGAAGTCTCCGTGTTTTGTGGAATTCCTTGGTGAGTTGGGTAGGAAAACTGAAAGACAGTAGCGAGGCCACATAGCTCTGAAAGAAGGGATGGGTGGATGGGAAATGAATTAAGGCATTGCTGAGGAAAGGGAACATTTGGAAGGGAAGAGAGGAGAAACGTGGTTGCGTACCATAAAAGGGAAAAGAAAACATCAAGAAAACCCTAGTGCAACTTGGCTGAAGCAGTACTTAGAGAGAGTGATATTTCTGCTAAAGTTTTAAGTTGCTTGCAGAGAACAGTAAGAGTTAATGGCACCTTCTTCCTCCTCCAGTATCTCCAGTAAAGGCTGCATTGCTCATTGACATTAGAGCAAATGCGTTCTTTTGGGTGAAATCAAGTAGGTATTGAGTTCTGCACGTGGATGTGGATGAAAACAGCAGATACAGGACCTGACCTTGGGGAGTGTGCAGCTGACCTTGGGGTCATACTAGAACTTACCCTTTTCATGTGACAGAGCACACTTATTTAAGGTGGAAGGCTTTTAAAAAAAAGTGATTTATATAAATGAGTTTGAAATATCTTTTTCTTCATGTACAGAATTATATTGCATAGCCAGTTTCTAAATGTAGACTGGAATTAAATGACAAAGACTAGTGTCCATTTATATGGAGATCCAGCTGGACAACCTGGAAAGCTATTCACATTTCTGCTGGATGTATGACAGTGGGATATGAGTAGTTAGGACCTTTGGTTTAATAGGTTTGGAGTTAATTTAATATTGGTAGTTTTAGAGGAGCTGAAAAAAGTAGATTCAGGGCTTGCCCCATTTATGGGGCTGTATGGAAGTCCAGGCTTAGCTTTATTGGGTAGGAAATAAGGAGTGTGGGTCAATGACCACGAAGGTCCCATTCAAATCTAAAGTGGTGAGTTTATCATTAGATAAGATTATTCCATAAGTAATGGTAAATGTTGCTTTGATCTTTCTCAAGGCCTTACTTTTCCGAATGGTGTATACATTCTAGAAATACTAATGAAGTAGATCCATGGGCAGCTCTTCATTCTAAAGTGACCTGTCAGCCACAGTACGACACTTTTGTTTTTTTTTTTTTTTTTTTTAGTACGACACTTTTGGAGTCTTTATATTCTCTTTTCAGTGGCATTTTGTTTTCACAAAAAAACATAGTATAAATAATTGAAGGATAAAATCTAATTAATGAATGTTATAATAGTTCTAAAATGCTGAGTTGTGAAGGCAAAGATACTGACAGCAAACTATGATGATAATCATAGTAATAAACCTAATCATAGCAAATCTTTGTACTGACAGCACTTGTCATTCATAATAGAGCTCTAAAACATTATGGCTATTTGAAAAGTGATCAAATTGAGAAGTTTCATGACCTTTTAGTTACTGAAAAAAGTCTACTGAATAATGAGCTGATATGCTTTCATTCATTCATTCATTCATTCATTCAATAAAGGAATACACTGGTAAAAAAATTCAGATATAGTCTCCTTTTCATGAAGCTTACAGTCATGTGAGAGGGTAAGATATTTATCAAACAAATACCCAAACAAACGTGACATGGCCACTGTGACGTCAGCAGACCCTTCAAGGAGAATAGGGAAGGTGTCCTTGAGAAAGTGACACATGGACTGACACCTGAAGGAAGAATAGGAGTTAAAGAGGACAAGATGGTAGAGTGCTCCTAGCAGAGCTGCCAGCGGCAGGTTGAAGTCAGTGAATCAGATGAACCGAAGAAGGGGGGTCTGTGCCTGAACAGACCAACGAGGACCATGGAAGCATGAGGTTGGAGAGGAAGGTGAAGGTTAGACCATCCAAGGGCTTGTACACCACATTACAGTGATTTGTCATTATCTTAATAGGTATACTAAGCCACTGAAGTTTCTAAGCAATGGTTTGTAGCAAGGTGGGAGCTGATATAATCACAGTCAAGATTTGGAAAGGTCATTCAAGCTACAGTTTGGAAAGCAGATGGAAAGGAGGCCAGTTTGGATGAGGAGAGATTAGATAGAAGATGATTGCAGAACTCCAGGAGAAAGGTCATAGAAATTTGGACGAGGAAGGTGACGCTGGATGTCAAAAGAGGTGGCCAAATTTCCAGGGCTGAGGGAGTGATTCGATTTTTTTTTTTTTTTTTTTTAGCAAATACCTGGGAAGGTTTATGTGTATTTCATGAAAGCAACTTTACTGGCAATTCCTACCCCTAGTAACTAAAATCTCTTTCCCATGTTTGGACTCTCGATAGAGTAGGAAATAAAATGAGTTCTCCACAACTTTATTAATCACTTTTGCCTTCTCCACTTTGGCTTTTGGACATGAGGGGCGGGGGGACTTTGAGCCAACATTGCTCCGGGTTTACTTAGGCTGATCTGGCTCTTCAGAAGCTTCATGATGAAGCTGGGCTTTATTATCTGGGTGACCCTTGGTGGTTCTTTCCATTTTCGGGGATCCGTACACTCTATTCTGCCCAGATTGGGCTTAGTTGTGTGCTTTTTATAACCGGAATTGTTGGAGTATGTGGAGGTAATGGAAAACCTTGGAGAACATTATCTTTTCTGTGAAAAACAAAAGCTAAAGAAAACATTTACCCATGAACTTTCTACTCTTCCTTCCTGGCAACAGTGTTTTCTCTTGGCAGACATGCCTGATTAGTGTATCCCTTCTACCTAAATCTGATAATAGGACACTATTACCCTAAATTGTACAAAGTAGGAAGAAGCTGTTTTTCGTTTTCTCTTCTTTTTTAAAAAAATCTCCCTCCTGTTTGAGCTGTTTGTTCCAGAAGAATTCCCCTTAGGGAGATTTTTTTTTTCCCCCTAAGAAAATACCTTAATGGCTCTCCTGACTATGAAAAGTAAGCCAAAGGCCCTCATGTCAGTCTAGATGGGAGGGAACTCTATGAAACAGAGTATCAACTGCTCAAATATGGCAGGAATTTAGGGCTTCTCTGTTGTTGGCTCTGGAAAAAATGAAAGGAGAGGAAAGTTAAGAAGATTTGGGAAGAAGGGGGGGGTCACAGCAACCTGGCTGTAGAGAATAACCTCCCTTTTTCTAGTCAGTGAGAAATTTCTATGAAGGGAGGACAAATAGGTTTCTAGGAAAGCTAACATCTGAAATTCACTATGCAAATGTTTTCAGCTCTGTGCTGTAATTATTCCTGTTATCCTTAAATTTTGGTAATGTAAAAAATCCTTAGACTTTGTTATGCAAAACAGCTTTGTATAGAATTTCTCTGAGGGAGCAGGAGAGAAGAGACTGTGTCCATATTTGTGAATATCAGATGAAAGAGGAAAAAACAACTCAGACAGAAGGGGGATGAGGAGCAGAGTAAAAGGAATGGAGTTGGGAGCAGAAATTCCCAGTGAACAGCGACGGAAAAACATAAATGCATCCCCAAATCCTACGCCTCAGACATGTGAGAGAGGGCACCAGAATTTCCACAGTTCCAGGAATGGGGGCTTGCGTCACTTTACTTAACTCTTTAATAGAGTTACACCAGAGAGGTGGAGAACTGGGGGCCATCTTGGTTGTAATTGGTTTTTAGCTGTTCTGGGGGTGGAATCAGCAGGATGGTCCAGCTCCCTGGACCCCAAATTGCCTGGAGATAGATGGTTGGGTGATAGTTCAGGAGGTACTGGGTATAGACACAGAACTTGGAACTTATGAACTTTCATATATATATTTGATTGGTAAACCGACCCCTTCCCAGATCCCATTAGTACGAATTTTCCACAAAATCATTGCAGATTGCTTACCACTTTTCTTCGCTTTGGTTATTAAAGGAGGTCATGGGGCACCTGGGTGGTTCAGTCAGTTACACATCTAACTTCTGTCCAGGTTATGATCTCACAGGTGTGAGATTGAGCCCTGTGTCAGACTCGGCAATAACAGTTGGGAGCTTGCCTGAAATCCTTCTCTCTCTCTCTCTCTCTCTCTAGGTTCTTCCTCCACTCTCTCTTTCTTTCGAAATAAATATTTAAAAAGGAGATTGTAACTTTTCAAGCAAAGTAAGAAAATGATATGCAACAACACTCCAACAAGTATTTGCTCTGCTAGACACATTTACACACCTGTTTGAAAGTTTTTGCAGTAACTTCTTATGTTAGTGTTATCTCTATTTTGCAGATGAAGAAAATTAAGTTTAGAGAAGTTATATAAATTTCTACTTGTGTGTTATGGAAGCTCAACCTGAACCCAAGACTTGTGACTGCCAGTCCAGGGCCCTTTTTATCATGCCAGTTTTTTTTTCTTTTTTTTTAGTTTATTTTACCCCAAAAGCATTTGAAAGGAGGATTAAAAAAATTTTTTTTTTTACTCTGATTATTCCCATGTTCAAAATCCCAGCTCTGGGTACAGAAGCATGCTACACATCTAACTTGGTGACATTATTATATTTTATATTAATTTCTTTATGACCATAAAGTAACAAACAGGATACAAAACTAAGAATAAGCTGAAGTTTTTTAATTCAAAATTTATTTTCATGTTCAGTTAATTTTTTCCACGGTAGGTAAATAATGCATCATGCTTGAGAATTGTAAGAACATTCTCATTATAAGTAGTACTTCGAATTTACAAGAGGTTTAGAGGAATAGCTTTTCAATCTGGTAATTCCTTTTATGTATTCACTTCCTGTTGCCCCAGGAACTCTGCGAAATGCTACTTGTTCCCTGGAGAAATTATTTCAGATCTCTGTATTGATAAGACATCACATATATGCAGGTTTTCACTTAACATATTAATTCCAGAGAAATAAGAACAAAGCAATATGCAATTTCATTAAAACTTGGCTTTATTCCTGGTTTCATGGGCTAGTGAATGACCTGAAAGATCACCTCCTCCAGCCTCTGCCTCTTAAGTTGTATGGTCTCGACATAATTTAAAATTCCCCAATTTACCTTGGTAACCCAAATCCTTATGAAACCACAGTTTATACCCTAAGCATATCTATCCCTCCAACTTAAATTAATCTTTTCCCATTCTCATTGGGTAATTTCAACCTGGAACTTTGTGTCCTGTCTCCCCTGGAGACAAAGTCGGATGGTCAGCCACCCCTGTGCAAAGATGACTCATAGATTCTATATCTATAAGAGGTTAGCTCTCAACCAGACCAAATAATCTCATTTTCAGGGCCATTTATCTTCTGGGTTTAATTTTCCATCCTTAAAGCAACACTAATGGATTTTTTAAAAAAGATTTTTGTGTCCTATTCATTCATACCCAAACTGTGGATTCCAAGATTTTATGTGGCCACGAGTTGGTCTGAGCATGGTTGTGCCAAATGTACATTTCCTTTTGTGTTCTAATTCTAGAATGAGCCAGAAAGACTGAACTATCTTTTTTTTTTTAAGTTTATTTATTTTTGAGAGAGAGAGAGAGAGAGAGAGGGAATGCAAGTGAGCTGGGGAGGAGCAGAGAAAAAGAGAGAGAGAAAATCCCAAGCAGATTCCTCACTACTGGCACAGAGCTTAATGTGGGGCTCCAACTCATGAACTGTGAGATTCAGCCAAGGTCAGTCACTTAACCGACTGAGCCATGCAGGTGTCCCTGACCTTTCCTTTTTAAGACTTCATTTGGAAGCGATCACATCTAGTGTTTAAGGTACTGCCTTTTTACCTGGTAGGGTGAATAGGGAGAAAGCTGCTAACAATGTCCGTGAAGTATTCATTTTTTATTTAAAAATATTAAGAGTCTATTATGGGGGGGCCGGAGAGGAGCATGAATGGAGCAAAATGGCGGATCATGTGCAGATGGTGGAGAGGGAGGGAGCTCTTCAAACTCCGTCTGCCCCATCTATCAAACTGAGAAGGACATTACTCTCATATGCAAGAGCGGAAGGAGAAAATACAGACTCCAGAAAGAAGAGAACCTCAAGGTTACCTGAGTGAGTGAGTGCAAACTGGGGAAATTGGAAAACGGGCCAGCCCAGTACGGGCAGGGGAGGTGGGAGCCCCAGCCCAATGCGGGGCAAGTGCGCGGAGCCCAAGAGACAAAGGGAAGAGATAGAGAGACTGAACACGCTCATAGTACTGTCTCTGGGGAAGAGGTAAAGAACGCTTAACTGCACTTGGAGAGAGAAGCTCACTCCATAGATAACTGCTGGGTAGCCCAAATCCTAAACCCAGGTGGTGCAAGGGAAAGAACAGCTTCCAGCCCTGCGCCATCTTGGCGGGGAGTCAGTGGCCACGTCAGCAGCGGTGGCAGGGGCACTCACTTTGACCTCGGTTTTGGGAGTGGGAGCACGCACCTCATTTCCACAGCGCATCTCGCCCCCAGCATTGGCTGCGAAAATCCTGAATCCCGGATGCCAACAGGGAAAAAACAGCCCCCACCTCTGCGCAATCCCGGCAGGGAGTTGGCGGCGGTGGAGGCCTGGGCATGCGCCCATTTACAGCAGCTCCCGGCGCCTCCAGCAACAGCTGCACACTCATTCCTCCCACAACGCAATCACGATCCCAGCTGGGGGTTGGGTCTGTGACTGCAGGCACTTCACCTCCTGCTGCGCATCTTGCCTCAGGCAGGGGCAGCTGAATTCCCTGCCTGATCCAAGACAAATGGATTCCTCCCCCTAAGAAGCCAGCCACCAAAGCAAATACATCTCATCTGTGGTAGCATAAAAGTGCATGGACTGGAACTTTGAACTAGAAAATACAACTCAGCTCAACTGAGGCACAAGGAGATTGGACTCATTAGAGTGGCCTATAGTGTGTAGTTCAGCAGAGCTTGGCATGCCACCTA
>NC_043706.1:120712166-120742509 GCF_006229205.1 Suricata suricatta
AGAAAGCTGATGCCTAGGAGCACATGTACCCCAGTGTTCATAGCAGCAATGTCAACAATAGCCAAAACATGGAAAAAGCCTAAATGCCCATCACCTGATGAATGGATCAAGAAGATGTGTATATATACACAATGGAGTACTACATGGCAATGAGAAAGAATGAAATCTGGCCATTTGTAGGAAAGTGGATGGACCTCGAGGGTGTCATGCTAAGCGAAATAAGTCAGGCAAAGGACAGAAACCATATGTTTGCACTCATAGGTCTAACAGGAAAACAGGAGAAACCTAATGGAGGACCTGGAGGAGGGGAAGAGGGAAAGAGAGTTGGGGAGAGAGAGGGACGCAAAACTTGAGAGACTATTGAATGCTGAAAATGAACTGAGGGTTGAAGGGGAAGGGGGAGGGGGGAAAGAGGTGGTGGTGATGGAGGGGGCACTTATAGGGAAGAGCACTGAGTGTTGTATGGAAACCAATTTGACAATAAACTATTTAAAAAATAGAGTCTATTATGCACTGGGTACTATTCTAGGGCTTGGGATATGTCAGTGAACACAAGAAAAATCTCTGTTTTCTTAGAGCTCACATGGCAGATGTCCATATATTATATGCTTTGTGTGACATGTACTTATGATCTACTATCTGGAACATTTACACATCGAGAAAGGATCGCCTTCTCATATCCGCACAAGCTGGGGAGCAGGGACCATGGGAACTCCCAGCTCCTGGAGAAAACCGCCCTATGAATACACTTTCATTTTTTCCCCTAGTGTAAAAATTATGAATACACTTTCAAATGAAACATCTGGTGGCTACCTGCGTCCCAATACTTTGCGTGTTCTAAAGGCATTTTGTGGGTTCATGTGATGTCTTACCTTCTTTATATGACATTGTTTCTGTGGAAAAAGTGTTTAGCACCTCAAAAATTGACTTGCAATCAAGCGTTTGGGACATATCCAGTTTATAAATTGGGGATTGTCTGTGCACCTGAATAAATCTACATAGAGAATGGGTATGGGGGTGTTTTTGCCTATTTAAACATACATTCATATAAATATAGCAAAAACAAGATAGAAACTATTCATTAAACAATTATTGTGTACCTATTGTCTACCAAACATGGCGCTGGGCTCTTTCTTTCAGTAAGATTAAGGAGTGCAATGTAGTTGGGATGAGAGATCTTGTTCCCAAATTTGACTTAGATGCTTCATATACTTTCTAGTTGTATAACTTAGGGGAAGTCACTTAACTGAGCTTCAATTTCTTCATCTGAATATTTGGATAGTAATTTCTAAATTGCAATATTGACTGTTGCTAGAATTAAATGAGATTATATATGTGAATGGTACCAGGTACTTAATAAATGCCCAATTAAAAAAAATACAGATCCTGCCTTAAGGAAGAATCAAACATGTGCATATGTTACTCTTATTTGCTTGTTTGTTTTTCATATGTTATTCTTGTAAGAGGCAAGAAGAGGCACAGATACACAGATGCTGGTAGAGTCAAGGGAGACACTGTTTTAGGTAGATATGTCAAGGGCAGGGGTTGACAAACTAGAGGAACTGGCATTTGAACAGGACAGATTTACACACAGGGAAGTGGGTGAGTAGTTTTTTTTAATTTGTTAATATTTATTTATTTATTTTGAGAGAGAGCGGGAGTGAGAGAGAGTGCACAAGCAGGGGAGGGGCCGAGAGAAGAAGAGACAGAATCCTAAGTAGGCTCCCTGCTGTCGTCAACACAGAGCCCGATGTGGGGCTTGAACTTACAAACTGTGAGGTCATGACCTGAGCCAAAATCAAGAGTCAAGATGCTTACACGACTGTGCCACCCAGGTGCCCCAAGAGTAGTTTAAATAGACGTAAGATCATAAGCCGGATGAGATCACAAGTAGTAAACATAGAGAAGCTTAACTAGTTTAGTCCCACGTGCACACATATCCTTCATGTTGAAGAGGATGTTACAAATGTGCTGTCTTCTCAGTGTGTGCTGTGCGATTTAAGACCATAACTTTTGAGTTAGGACCATAGTCAGTTCACCCATCTAAAGTTTAAAAGGACTTGATTTTTCTATCTCACCTTTTATCTCCTAATCCAATTGCAGAATTAAAATCTGAAGAATCTGATTTCAAATTGTCACATATTCTTGAGTGCTATAATGTTTCTCTCTCTCTCTCTCTCTCTCTCTCTCTCTCACACACACACACACACACACACACACACACACAGACACACACACTCACACACACACACACACACACACACACTCACACAGACGCACACACACCCTGCTGACCTCCAGACACACCAAACTAGTTAGGGCTCCTGACCACCTGACTTGTTCATGCTTCTGTGCCTTTACACAGAATTTCTCTCAGCCTGGAATGCCACTCCATTTCCCCCTCTGTTTGCTTAAAGGCCCCTACTCTGCCTTCCTGCCCAAGTCCAAGGCAGCCTTTGTGAAAAGCTGTCCCTGATACCTACAAGGAAAATGGTTCTTTGTGCCTCCATTATTCCTCTATGGCATCTATGACCCAATGCCATAACTCATTTTGTTCCTGACCATCTTCCCTCTTAGGCTGTGAGATCCCTCAGGGAAAATTTGTAAATTTTCATAAAACATAACCTATGTAGTGGATATGTAGAAAATGCTTATTGATTGAATAAACAAATGAAAAAAAATGAGTTGATGTGGGACCTTTGTTTCCTTCCTGTCTTTTCTATACCTAAAATGATTGGGTTCAGTTAAACACGATAGATGATAAAAGGGAAAAATCTGGAAGTGAAGATGAGGAGGAAAAATCAGGTGCTTTGATTTGTCTTTTTCAGGCTATTTTGTAGAAAAAGTATCCAGTTCTTTTTTTTTTAATGTTTATTTATTTTTGAAAGACAGAGAGACAGAGTGTGAGCAGGGGAGGGGCAGAGAGAGAGGAAGACACAGAATCTGAAGCAGGGTCCCAACTCTGCACTCTGCACTGTCACACAGAGCCCAACAAGGGGCTCGAACACACAAACCATGAAATTATGACCTGAGCTGAAGTCAGCTGCTTAATCTACTGAGCCACCTAGGTGCTCCCCTCAAAGTATCCAATTCTTAAAACAGCACACTTCGACCCTGGATTCACCTGGAAGGTTTTTCCAGATGTGATGTCTGGGTCCCAGTGACAGTAACTTTGATTTACTTGGTGTTCAGTGTAGCTCCCTCAGTGATTCTAATGTACAGACGAGCTAGAGACTCAAAATCCTCCATGAAGCAGACTGCTGTTGGTGCTTCTGTCAGAATGAGGCTGAGGTGAGCGGAAGGATGGGGACATGCAGTGTGTGCATGAGTGTGAGCGTGTGAAATAGATGAGGGAAGTGAATTTGTGATGAGCAGGTTAGGAAGGTGCTTTCGAATGTATTAATTTTTTTACAGTTTTGAAATGCAAGTCTAAAATTAGTACGACCAAAGTTTATTAAGTATATTTACAAATAGGGCACCCAATCAGGTCATTTTAAAGTCAAACTGCTCTGGAAGTGAGTTTTCAAAGCCATTTAACTTTTGCTTGAAAGTGGATTCATTTTTAAACTTCTAATTTCAGACTAAATAAACACACAAGTAGATTATCTAGGTAATTGAAGCCAACCTATTTTAGGCTCTAATTAGCCCCACTACTTCAGGTGAAAGGGAGTATTTTGAATTATTTAGTTAATTGAGGACAAAGCACAGTTTTTAATCTGTTTTCTCTGGATAATTTACAAGTATCATTGCAAGCTTAATATCTTCATTTTCTGAGGAAAATGTAGGCACATGGTGTCGTGATGGAAACTTCAGTTTGTCACTAGCTAGCATTTATACTGCACGATCTGGAGTTTTTCTAACATATAAGAATTAATTTTTAAAATGTTGCTTTTAAACAAAATGTTGGCTGCATAATCCTATATTTCAATCCTAGATCCAATTGAATACTTTGAGCCTCATCCAAGATTATCCAGATTACTCAGAATCAATGATGGGCTCCGATTCTCTCCCTTCACTGGAGCCTGAAATCTCTTGGCACCAAACCTAGCTTTAAACTAAATCAAAGGCTGAAGACTCTGAAATGCCTGGATTGGATGGAATTATTTTTATTTCTATTGTTGTTTTAATGTGGAATTCATGAGACCAGTGGCTTTTTTTCTTTATTTAAACTTTTCACATATAAGGAAAATCTCCACGAAGCAACAGTCCTCATTTCAAAGGGTACTCGTATGAAAAGAGTATTTCTGTTCTTTATTCTGTATTTCAATAAAGGGGAAAAAAGCCATGAGAATTTGCTGTAATGATGCCATAGCATATGGTCTACTATCCTTAGAATGCATCATATAGTAGATCCATCTTGGACCCTATCTATGGTAAAAAGGAACTAGGAGATCCTTGCTATTATAATTGTAAGATTCTGAGAAGTATGGTAATATTTGATTTGAGATAAGAAATACAAGAAATAGATATTTGTGGGAACCATTCACTTTATAGTACAAAGTGCAAAATATGTACCTTGTACTGATGATTTTATTTTATTTTTTAATTTTTTAATGTTTTTTACTTATTTTTGAGAGACAGAGAGAAACAACACAAGCAGGGGAGGGTCAGAGAGAGAGGGAGATACAGAATCAAAACAGGATCTAGGCTCTGAGCTGTCAGCATAGAGGCCGCCGCAGGGCTCGAACTTACGAATCGCGAGATCATGACTGAGCTGAAGTCAGACGCTTAACCAACTAAGCCACCCAGGCGCCCTCTTAAATTTTATTTTTAAATCCTATTTTACTTAAAGAGCAGACTTCCATGTTTCCTCTAAATTCAGAATAGAAATATGAAATGATGTATGATTCTTGCTCCTGTACAGAGTTATCTTTAAAAGCAGCTATTTTAATCCCCATTTACTGAAGAATCATGACTCACCAAGAGTTGTTCAGACTGTTTTCCATACATAAACTTCAGCGCACTGATAGCATGACTTTATTAATAAATGTTCTAATATTTCAATCCTTTTAGTCATTCTGGTTTTCACATTTTGGCTAATGTGAGTGTACTTGTTCCTGAGAAATGGGGGCAGCCTTGGTTTCTGTAATCTTCAATCCGGTCTCGGGGGACCTTCCTGAGCAACACCCCCGTCTGCCCCCAATGGTAACTATAATCCTGCTCTTTTGCTAGAAAGTGCCGTACTGTGATGCTGAGACCAAGAAGGATTAGGTGTAGGAAATGAAAAGAATGTCCTTTTACTCTTCTTTAACAACACTCCTTATTAATTTCATTTCAGTTGAAGAAGACATCAGAGTCATCTAATCATCATATATTGATTGCACATTTGCTGCCTTAAATAAAAGTCTTCTTTCTGTTGGTATTTCCCAGTGTGTTTCCAAGGAAATGGGTCTTTGAAAATAGTGCTTCCAGAGAAGTCCTTGACAGCTTTGCCCAAGGGTGGTGAGTAATGGGTTAGTGATTATGATAAAAGCTAGCTTACTGAGTAAACTAGGTGGTAGACACTTTCCTAGTACTTCATATACATGAACTCTTTAATATTCATGACAACCTTAGGAGGAAAGTATTATTATCTTTCTTATTCTCCAGATGAGGAAAAGAGAGGTAATAAGCCCAAGGTCAACAGCTAGTAAGTGAAAGAGGTAGAATTCAAACCAAAGCTTCTGCTTCCAACACTTGGCATCTTTGCTATTATGTCATACTATTCTAGAAGACAGACTGTTGTAGTTAGTGGAAACAAGAATATTTTTTGGAGACTTGATTTATGATGGAGATAAACCTCGTTCCCTAAAGAAACTTTTGAAGCCTCCTTTGTAATTATCTGACATTAGAAGTATTCTAACACCATAGGAACACTGATGTTTACTTTATTAGAAGTAAATTGACCAATGTAAGATCCAGAATCATAGTTTAACCGCTGTCTTCCTATAGATCATGAAAGTGCCATTTCTGGAACTGAACAATTGCACACAGGGCCAGTTAGGGAATAAACTTTAGGTTGAATTGTGATGCTTTCTGTCTTTATCTTATTGTATTTTCTAAAAAAAATGGTACCTTTTTTCCAGGAAGAAAAATCCAGTTAACTTAAGAAAATACATTTTAGAGCATAAAAGTCCAGTCTGATATGTTTTGCTCAAATCCAGAACTGCATTTATTATTTATAAGTTTATTTTTTGCATCATAGTTTTGCATTAGAGTTTTGGAAAAATTTATAAGATATTTGGAGAAATAGGAATGATTTAAAATCATAGTTGTTAATAAATGTAAGGGGTTTTGTTGTCCAAATTCTTTTATCTTAACATCCATGGAAGACATGAGCTGTCTCTATACAATAGTCAAAGTACTTTAATTTTTTAATAGTTGTCTGTTTTTGCTTTTGATTTAAAGGTTTTTGTTTTCTGACCTATTTGGGTGGAAGATACCCATTTAGGCAGTCAAGTTGAAAGTTTGAGCTGCTATTATATTTTGATCATGACACACAGTTGCTGGAAAATTAGATTTTTTTAATGATTTGATTGATGCAAAAATCATTACTTAAAATTTCTGGTGTGTAGTCATGCTTCCTTTTATTTTGATCTGTTCTTTTTCAATTGGACAGTTATTTTAGAACTATCTAACTGTGGTAACAACTGAAATTGGTGGAAATACATGAGTTGATGTTTCTACTGTTCACAAGTTAAGTGATTCTGCTTTGAAATGTGGATTTTGTGTTGCTCTCACCTTTATAAGATGAAGATGTAGCATTTTTCTCTGCTTTCAACCCGGACAAGTATAACATTCCCCACACTTGAGGCTTCCTATACCATTTCCACATATTTGCTGTCTGCCACCTGTCCTATTATTTACTTAATATATTTTTAATTGGCTTATTTGTATACTTAAACATTTTTAAAAGTTTATTTATTTATATTGAGAGAGAGAGGGAAAGAGAGAGAGAGTGCAAACAGGGCAGGGGTAGAGATGGAGAGAGAGAGAGAGAGAATCCCAAACAAGCTTCGTGCCCTTGGTGCAGAGCCCAATGTGGGGCTCAAACTAACGAATTGTGAGATCATGACCTGAGCCTAAATCAAGAGTCAGCACTTAACCAACTCAGCCACCTAGTTGCCCCTTTCCTTAACCATTTTTAAACAACAATATTTATGAAATGACATATTTGATGTTCTAATTTAATGTTTTCCCATTACTTAGTAGGAACATAGGTACTACACTGTTAAAATTCAAAATGCTTCATCTTTGTACCTCCTAAAACCAACTGTAGTACTGATATTTGGGCAAAATTCTCCCGATATAACAACTGGGCACATTTACAGGAAAACGATTTTTAGGGTTTTTTTTTTTATCTTCTTTTCTCTTTCTTTCCGTTTTAAAGCCTGGGAATGGTGAACTGACTTGTCACGTTATCCCTCCAGTCATTTTTCTCTATCTCTGATGCTCCCTTTGGAAGGATGAATGAGAGAGGGCTGTGTGTCCAGACCCAGTACCCGAGCTGTTGGCTGTGGGGCACAAGTATCCCGTACCTCCACCGCTCTCCGTCCTGCCGAAGCCAGTATCGCAGAATGCAAGTGAGGCAACCTTGATTTTCTGTATTTTTAAGAGTAAATCATTTACGAACTCAGTCCTTTAATTACGAGTAGTAAAAAACAATTTCCTCGCAACACGCCCCGCTACTGATTGCAACACCATGCTTGAGAGCCTCTGCTCCTACAAATTAAAAGGTGCTGCCAGAATTTTTATTTCTGCTTTAAATTTGCATTCAAGCAACAGTGTGTGTGTGGGATTATTATTTTTTAAGTACAAATGATTGCTTTAATTCTTTTCTCTTTAATACCTTCTTTTTTTCACTTTCCAAAAGATGCTTTTAATCTCAGAATTCTTTTTTTTAAAGAATACTTTAATAAGAACTCTGGGTGACCTGATAGATTATTATGGGGATGCTTCTTGGTAATTATAGGGTAACTAATTCATCTCAGTTTGCCTGGACTTTTCTGTTTTTAACATGAAGGTCCCACTTCCTGGGAAAGCCTCAGATCTGGGCAAATGGGACAGTTGATCACCCTAAAACAAAGTAACATAAACTGAGAAAGAGAATGGATAGTTGGTAATCCAAATATTCAGATATGCTGAAATCTTGGACTTCAACATAATGACCACGGATAAAAATGAGCCAAAAGACCTCTGTTGCTCAACTCGTCCGTTCTCTAAATTGCTTCTATAATGAGCTATCAAAAGCACACATCTTAATCACATCACTGTATTGCATAACAAGGCTTCCCATTTATTTTTGGATAAGTCCAAACTCTTGAAAGTGACTCATCTGGCCTTGCTTGACTTAGTCCAATGGTTCTCATACTTTACTCAAGTAAGAATCACCTAGAAAATGTGTTTAAAATGCACATTTCTGTGTCCCTGATTCAAAGGAAATGAATCTGGAGAGTAGCTAAAAGCATTAAAAAATAAATGCAGTAGGGAATTCTTTTTCAGGTGGTCCTTGAACCGTGTGTGTGTGTGTGTGTAAGTCTGTTCACCTTGAGATAGAGACAGTGCGTGTGATCCCAAACAGGGGAGGCCAGAGAAGGGGAGAGAACCCCCACCCTGCGCTGACAGCACAGACACTGACGTGGGGCTTGAACTCTCAAATGATGAGATCGTGACCAGAGCCAAAATCAAGAATCAAACGCTAAACTGCTTACCCGACTGAGCCATCCAGGCACTCTTTGGGCCATGTTTTGAAGAAGCCAACCTAGTTCCTATTTTCTTTCTTAAATATATTTCTTACACTCTCCCCTTCCACTTTATTCTCTGAGCTTACTCTAATTTATTTAAACTTTTCAGTGTTTCTGGCCTTCACACAAATATTGGGTCTTCTACCTGAAGCCCTGTTCTACATCTTTGTTTGCCAATCAGATTTCTACCCAGACATCTCCTTCCCCAGGAAGCCTCTGCTGAAGCCCCTAATGGGGTTGGTGTCTTCTCATTGCCCTCCATTAGGAGGCTGCCCCCTCCTGCCAAGTGCATATAGCGCAGTATCATAATTGTTTCCTCCTTGTGGGTATCTCCTTTTAAACAAAGTTCAGTGCCCACAGACAGCTCTCATTTACCTTATTTATGCTTGCGTATCAGTTTTTAGCTCGTTGTTGAGCACATGTTAGAGCTCAGGATTATTTATTGAGGAATTAAATTCCTTCATTATGGATAGATTGATGGGACCCAAAGCCCTGGCTGGGCTGGAACAGAGGTTTAGCTGTATCTGGTATTCGGTTATTCTGTTCCCCAGCCCTCCTTGTTGCTGTTGAGGTGTTTGGGGTTTTTGTTTTGTCTTGTTTGGCTCAAGAAGTACTGAGATTGGGTCGTGGGGGGAGTACAGGGCCTCCTGAGAGGGAGGCAAAGGAACAAGAACTTGCAGGGTTAGAGAAATGTTGCATTCCTGCCCAGCTGGCCCTACGGGTCTGATCTGGAGCATGCGCAGAGAGAGTGGTAGTAGAAGCAGTTTCATCCAAGTCACAGAGGTTCAAGGGCAGAGTAATGCACCTGGAACCTTGGGAACAGGGAGCCACATACATTGAGACCACACACCATACACACACACACGTGCATATACTGCATACATATACTGTGCACTTTACACACACCAGTCATGCTACACACCACACACACACACACCATGCATCATATACAAACATACCACACATGCACACACATACACCCACAAAACACATTTTATACACATCACTCACACAAACACACATACACACTGTGAATCACACACAAATATCACATAGACATTAAAAACACACCCTACTCATACCACACACATATATATGAAGCTTCCCTGTCCACCACCACCAAAGACACAGTTTGGTCCCCTGAGGCTCTGGGTCACCATTGTCAAGATCTGGTAGTACTCTCTCAGAGGGAAACAATACCATAACAAGACAGGAGCCCCTGATCTCCCTGAAAATTCCGTAAACCAAAAGAGATTTAGTGATAGTGTTGAAAGGAAGATTATAAGCTGAGACCTAGCATTAACAAATGGAGACTGCATGCTTTGGTAATTTGGACATTTGAATGAGGCTGAGAAGAAAGGAAATCCAGTATTTCTTTTTTATTGTTTTTTTTTAAGAGATTGTGAAAGAATGCATATGTGTGAGTCAGTGAGGGGCAGAGAGAGAGAGAGAGAGAGAGAGAGAGAGAGAGAGAGAGAGAGGGAGAATCCCAAGCAGGCTCCACAATGTCAGCACAGAGCCTGGTGTGGGACTCAAACTCATGAACTGTGACATCATGACCTGAGCCAACGTCAAGAGTAGGTTAACTGACTGAGCCTCTCAGGTACCCCTGAAACCCAACGTTTAGACAAGGCCCATCACACAGTTTGGCCTCCAGATTGCCAAAACAGGACTTTTTCCTGGGACTGGACTGACAGATCTATGACATGGACCAGCTGACTTTTAAAGTTTAATGCTTTCTGGACTTCTTGTGTAAGTCATTCCACATAAAAGTGTCAGTTCCTGACAACTGATGGAATTCTCTTCCAGGTCTTGAGAAATTTCCACTGAGGCAGGCTACAGCAGGTCCTCCATCAAATCTGTTTTGTGCAATAGGAATTGACCCTCCCAGTAGTGATACTAGTGGGTGCAGCCAGATTAGATGGTGCTGAGCCCCTGTGGGCAAGGAGGGAAATGGGGTGAGAACACACAGTGGGTTTCTGCCTGGGAGAGGTTCACAATGAGAGGTGTGGGTGATGACCAGTCCGAGGTTCAGTGTGAACACTGCACATTTACTTAAGACAGTATTGACACCCCACTGAGTGGTCTGGTGATGCTACAAGGCAATATGCAGAGGTACTCACTTCCTTTACATCAGCACCTTGCCCTATACTGGTAACAAGGGGAACCTAGTATTCCTGTGCAGATGTCTTGAAATATGCCTTAAATCTAGGAAGAATGAAAATAAACATTTAAATAAGTAACCACAGTGGGCATTTCTTTAATGAAATAACACCTAGTAGTCTGGAATTTCATTTCCTATTAATGGAAGTTAGGTTCACTTATATAACTTTCATAGCAAAGTTACGTAATTACAAATTATTATGTTTAGTGCTATTCAAAATGGGAGAATATTATTCCTGAGCAATGGGGCAGGGGTGGGGTGGGGTGGGGACAATGAGATTAGCTACGAAAGACCAACTGGTAACAAAGTAATACATACATTTTAAAAAAGATCACATATTTAACTTTCCTTTTTGAAAAAAAAGGAAAGAGAGTGAGGGAAGTGTTAATGTAAATTTACTGCAATTTTACAGTCTTAACACCAATTAAATGGAATGTTTGAAAGATACCAGAACTCTCATAAATGTATAAGGCCAGGGAAAGCGCATACTTGACTTTCAATTGGGAAGCAGAAAGGGATGCCAAGTGGGATGAGTGGAAACTCCAGAAAACACAGAGAATGAGAGAACTTCACGCTCTGGTTGGAAACTGGATAGAGGATAGTGGTTGGTCTGCACCCTAGCACAAAGGGCGGCAGAAAATGAAGTAGTTTCCAAGACCACGAAGTAGGTGAGTTATAGGAGCAAACTCACAAAAACACCTGGGAGTAAGTGGTTATATGTCAGTGACATGGATAGTTTGAAGCATCTGAGAAAGGGTCAATTGGCTGATTTCTGCCTCTAACGTTAGCATACCCAACCAATGTAATTCTGTTTAATGGAAGAAAATACGTGCCCATCTCCAAGCTCAAGCCAAAAATAGGGGCATGTAGACAAGATTTGGAGGCAAAAATGAGGTACCCTATTAAAATTTGAACATAGGGAAATAACTCTCACAGCTGAACTGTAAATATGTTCAATGAATCTTCCTAGAAATATGTATTGGTGTGTGGGTGGTGCAGTCGGTTGAACGTCTGACTTCGGCTCAGGTCATGATCTCACAGTTTGAGAGTCTGAGCCCTGCATCAGGTGAACTTGAGTCCCCCATTGGGTGAACTTGAGCCCTGCTTTGGGCTCTACGCTGACAGTGTGGAGCCTGCATGGGATTCTCTTTCTCCCTTTCTCTTTGCCTCTCACTCACTCGTGTCCTCTCTCAATAAATAAATAAATAAATAAATAAATATTTAAAAAAGTGTAATAGCCTTTACTGAATGGAAATCAGTGTTAAAAAAGAAGAAATATGTAAATTTATCTTAACTACAGTTCTTTTCTTTTATTAACATTTATTCATTTTTGAAAGACAGAGAGACAGATGATGAGCAAGGGAGGGGTAGAAAGAGGGACACACAGAATTAGAAGCAGGGTCCAGTCTCTGAGCTGTCAGCACAGAGCCCAACATGGGGCTAGAACCCACGAACTGTGAGATCATGACCTGAGCCTAAGTCGGACACTCAACCAACTGAGCCACCCAGGCGCCCCTTAACTGCAGTTCTTAAAAAGCAGTCTTTACCATGACCATAATAGAATGATCTTATTTTTATTTATTTATTATTTATTTATTTATTATTTATTATTTTTAAATGTTATTTATTTTGAGAGAGAGATAGAGAGTGAGAACACAAGTTGAGGACAGGCGGAGATCTGAGGTAAGCTCTGCACTGTCACCTCAGAAGCCAATGTGTAACTTGAGTTCATGGACCATGAGATCATGACCCAAGCCAAACTTATAGGCTTAACAGAATGAGCCATACAGGTGCCCCTAGAATGATCTTATTTTTAAAATCATCTCCATCTCACCCTCTTCTAAGTTCACTGCTATCATTTAGCCACAGTTATTGGTATTAACACCTCATTCCTCTTCAGTATACTGGGGTGGAAAAAAATGTAAATCTCCTTGTCTCCAAGTGACTGAATGGTTGTGGAATTGTCCATAATATGATGAAAGGTAATAAATGTGAAGTCGGAAAGTAATGGATGTTGGTCAACTATAGGAATATTGAAAAAGTTGAGGGACCAAGGCAAACACCAGTGGTCCTTATCCAAGCATGGTTCAGGGCAAGCAGACCTGGGATTGAACTGCCAAGTGCCAAGGGTGACAGTTCTATCCCTGTAAGTAGAGATAAAAGCATACAGCTCTGAGAGTTTGATGAGAGTCCAACTAAATCCTCTTACTCGATCCCATGCTTGACAAATAATAACATTTCTTCTAGTAATACTTTTATTTCCCAGGTAGATAAGTCTCGGGAGTGAACCCTAGTCAGCATACATAGTTTGGTATGGTTTAGGGCCTCAGTTGAAATAAACAATTGGCTATTGTGGTTTTCTGTACATTGGTCTTTGAGAGCTTGGCTACTCTAAATCCACCCTTGTATTAGTCCATTTAAGCAACTATAACAAAATGTCATAGACAGAGTAGCTTATAAGCAACAGAGGTTTATTTCTTACAGTTCTGAATGCAGGGAAATCCAAGATCAAAGCACTGACAGGTGTCTGGTGAAGGCCCACTTCCTGTTGCATAGACAGATGTCTACATCCTCATATGGTGGAAAAGGAAAGTGAGCTCTCTGGGGTCTTTTTAAAATAAGGATACTAATCCCATTTCTAAGGGCTCCACCCTCATGACCCAATCGCTTCCCAAAGGCCCCATCTCCAATACCCTCACACTGGAGATTAAGTTTCAACAACTGAAATTGGGGACAAACATTCAATCTACAGCAACCTTAGAAAGGTCAATTATTTCTTAATGGAATTTAAACCCTCTCCTTTCTCCTTTCTCCCTTTTTGGTTCAGTCCCTGCTGCTGTTTCCACTTTTTCACTTTCTCTCCAGTTGTTTTTTTGGGGGGAGTGCTTTTCCCCATACTCCCTCCACCACCCTCCCCACCATCTCCATCCTCTCTCCACAAGCAAAAGCAGCTCCCTGCCCTCCGCAGCTTCTCTCTCCCTCAGTTCACCACTCTGTGCTTCATACCTGCTGAGTTCCATGGTGTAGGTCATGCAGATTGTTGTGTTAATCCTCAAATCAGTTTTCTAGGTGTGCAGGATGGGTTAGTGTTGATCTGGCTGTATTTCATGGATGAGAGAACAAAAAAACTTCCATGCTGTTCCGCCATCTTGGCTCCTCCCCTCAAAAGGTGAATTATTTCTTAATGGGATGGCAAATTTAACTTCTAGTGCTCATGATCAGACCCTAGACTCTGATGAGTTCCCTAATTTGATGTCAGCTTTGTAACTTCTCACTGAGTGGCATTTGCCCTGTGATATGTGACCCTGAAGGCCTTTTTCTGACACTGCTTTAATACAGTTATGAGTAAAGAGTGCCTTTCCAGAGGGGCACCTGGGTGGTTCAGTCAGTTCAGCATCAGACTCCTGAATTTGGCTCAGGTCATGATTTCATGGTTTGTGGGATCAAGCCCCATGCCAGGCTCTTTATTGAAAGTGAGGAGCCTGCTTAAAATTCTCTCTCTCTCTGCTCCTCCCCCGCTTCCACTCTCCCTCTCTGAAAAGAAATAATCTTTAAAAAAAAGTTCTTTTCCAGATATATAATTCCTAGAGGTTGTATATAGAAACTTGATAAATTTGACTTGTTAGTAGGCCTATTTATAAAATATAAATGTATAGTTATAGTTCAATTTAGAGAAAAGGTTTACTGAATTTTTTCTTTTGGGAAGGGATATGTGATAGCCAGTTTCCAGTGATGATTGGTGTTCATGCCTTTGTATAGTCCCTTTCCAGTGGATGAGAGCTGATCTGTGTGACAAATAAAATATGGTGGAAATGAACATGTGTGGGTTTTTTTTAAGTTTATTGATTTATTTTGAGAGAGAGAGAGAATGCAAGTGGGGGAGGTTCAAGGAGAGAGGGAGCTAGAGAATCCCAAGCAGACTTTGCACTGTTGGCACAGAGCCCAATGCAGGGCATGATCCCATGAACTGTGAGATCTTGACCTGAGCTGAAATAAAAAATCAGATGCTAGCCAAATGAGCCGCCTAGGTGCCCCTGAACATGTGTGATTTTCAAGACAGACACATAAAATACACTGTTTCTTCCATCTGACTCTCTCAGTTCACCTAGTCTGGGGAAAGCCAGCCAGCATTTCATGCAGACACGCAGCAGTCCAGTATAGAGGCCCACGGCGAGAAGAATTAGCTTGACAGCCATGTGACTGGGCCATCTTAGAAGTAGATCCTATAGTTTTGGTCAAGCTTCTGGATGCTTGTAACCCCAGCCAACCTAAGATTGAAACCTCATGAATGCCTCTGAGTTAGAAATGCCTAATCTAGCTGCTCTGAACTTCGTGATCTAAGAAAACCAAAGAGATTAGAAGTGATTATTGTTGTTTTAAACCAAAAAGCTTTTTTTTTTGGTTATCTATGTTTTTAAATTTACATTCACGTTAGTTAGCATATAGTGCAATAATGATTTCAGGAGTGGAATCCAGTGATTGATCCCCTACATATAATACCTAGTGATGTTTTCCCCTACATACAGCACCCAGTGCTCAAGCTAACAAGTGTCCTCCTTAATGCCCCTCACCCATTTAACCCATCCCCCCACCCACAGCCCCTCCAGCAACCCTTCATTGGTTTTCTATATTTAAGAGTCTCTTATGTTTTGCCCCCCTCCCTATTCTTATATTATTTTTGCTTTCCTTCTCTTATGTTCATCTGTTTTGTATCTTAAATTTCATATATAAGTGAAGTCACATATTTGTCTTTCTCTGACAAACTATTTTTGGTTAGCATAATACGTTCTAGTTCCATCCATGTTGTTGGAAATGGCAAGATTTCATTCTTTTTGATTGGCGAGTAATACTTCATTGTATATATATATATATATATATATATATATATTTCCCCATTTTCTTTATCCATTCATCTGTCAATGGACATTTGGGCTTTGCATACTTTGGCTATTGTCGCTAGTGCTAGTATAAACATTGGGGTGCATGTACTCCTTCAAAACAGCATACCTGAATTTTTAGTTTTTTGAAGAACCTCTATACTGTTTTCCAGAGTGGCTGCACCAGTTTGCATCCCCACCAACAGTGCAAAAGGGTTCCTCTTTCTCCACATCCTCACCAACATCTCTAGTTTCCTGAGTTGTTAATTTTAGCCATTCTGACAGGTATGAGGTGACATCTCAGTGTGGTTTTGATTTGTGTTCTCTTGATGATGAGTGATGTTGAGCATTTTTTCACATGTCTCTTAGTCATCTGGATGTCTGCTTTGGAAAAGTGTCTATTCATGTCTTATGTCCATTTCTTCACTGGATTATTTGTTTTTTGGGTGTTGAGTTTGATAAGTTCCTTCTAGGTTTTGAATACTAACCCTTTATCTGGTATGTCATTTGCAAATACCTTCTTCCATTCCACTGGTTGACTTTTAGTTTTGCTCATTGTTTCCTTGGCTGTGCAAAAGCTTTTTATCTTGATGATGTCCCTAGTTCATTTTTGCTTTTGTTTCCCTTGCCTCTGGAGACATGTTGAGTAAGGAGTTGCTGAGGCTGAGGTTGAAGAGGTTTTTACCTGCTTTCTCTTTTAGGATTTTGATGGCTTCTTGTCTTACATTTAGCTCTTTCATCCATTTTGAGTTTATTTTTGTGAATGGTGTAAGAAAGCGGTTCAGGTTCATCTTCAGGTCACTGTTCAGTTTTCCCAGCACCATTTGCTGAAGAGATTGTCTTTATTCCACTGATATTCTTTCCTGCATTGTCAAAGATTAGTTGCCAAATACTTGTGGGTCCATTTCTGGGGTCTCTGTTCCATCAATCTAAGTGTCTGTTTTTGTGCCAGTACCGTACTGTCTTGATGATTACAGACTTATAATATATCTTGAAGTCTGGAATTATGATGCCTCCAGCTTTGGTTTTCTTTTTCAAGATTGCATTGTCTATTCGAGGTCTTTCCTGGTCCCATACAAATTTTAGGATTGTTCTAGCTTTGTGAAGAATGCTGGTGTTATTTTATAGGCATTCCATTGAATATGTAGATTGCTTTGGGTAGTATCAACATTTCAACAATATTTATTTTTCTAATCCATGAGGATGGAATATTTTTTCCATTTTTTTGTGTGTCTTTTTCAATTTCTTTCAAAAGTTTTCTGTTTTTTCAGTGTACATATTTTTCACCGCTTTGATTATGTTTATTCCTAGGTATTTTATGGTTTTTGGTGCAATTGCAAATGGGATCAATTCCTTGATTTCTCTTTCTGCAGTCTCCTTATTGGTGTATATAAATGCAACCAATTTCTGTGCATTGATTTTATATCCTGTGTCTTTGCTGAATTCCTGGATCCATTCTAGCAGTTTTTTGGTGGAATCTTTTCAGTTTCCGTATAGAGTATCATGTTATCTGCAAAGAGTGAAAGTTTGACTTCCTCTTTGTCAATTTGGATGCCTTTTATTTCTTGGTGTTGTCTGATTGCTGAGGCTAGTGCTTCTAATAATATTTTGAATAACAGTGTAAACCACTACGTTTTGAGGTGGTTTGTTATGCAGCAATAAATAACTAATACAGAATCTGGTACCTTATAGTAGAGTCATGATATACAAACCAAACCAAACCAAAACAAAACTAAACAACCCACCCCTCCACCCCCAAAAATGGAGAGTCCAGAGAGAGGAGCCAACAACCATGGATAAGATTTCCCAGCAGGAGTAGATTAAGCCCCAATCAAGGAGTTGGCATTTGTGCTAGATAATGAAATCCTGGGCCTTGAGCCTGAGCTGAACCTGTAATGGGATGAGAATTTTAGTGGCCTTGGGGTGAAATGAGTGAGTGAGTGAGTGTGTGGATTATTGAGAGTCAGATATTGGACTATGGTAACATACCTCTAAGTGAGTGCCTAATGATCTTCATCTCTGGTATTTGTACCCCTCTATGGTCCTTTCTGTAAGACATCCATCTGGGATTCAATAAAAGAAGACCATAGATTGGGTGGCTTATAATAGCAGTAATTTATTTTGTACAGTTCCAGAGCCTAGAAAGGCTAAGATCAAAGTGTTGACAGATGTCTGGTAAGGGCCTACTTGTTTATAGAGAGATGTCTTTCACTGTGTTCTCACATTGTAGAAGGGGAAAATGAACTCTTGGAGGTCTCTTATTTTATTTTGTAAATGTTTATTTACTTTTAAGAGAGAGAGAGAGAAAAAGTGTGTGAGCTGGGGAGGGACAGAGAGAGAGGGAGACAGAGGATCTGAAATGGGCTCTGTGCTGACAGCAGAACCTGATACAGGGCTTGAACTCACAAACTATGAAATCATGACCTGAGTGACAAGTTGGATGCTCAACTGACTGAGCCACCTAAGTGTCCCTCTGAGGTCTCTTCTATAAGGGCACTAATCCAATTCATGTGGGCTCCAACTTTTGACCAAATCAACCCCCAAAGTTCTTACTCCAAAGTATCACCACACTGGGGATCAGGTTTCACTTGAAGTTTGGGAGGGCACAGACATTTAGTCTATAGCACCTTTCTACACTGAATTAAGGTTGGCTTGTGTGGCCAATAAACTATGGTAGAAATGAGGGTATATGTCTTCTGAAGTTAGATGTTAAGAGACATTGCAGCTCTGTGAGAGGCTAGCAGCCCCTTGGGGAGGCCCACCTAGAGAGGACTTGCTGACACCAGCTTGCCAACCATGTGAGTGAACCATATTGAAGATGGTTTGGGTGACTATCACCCCAGATGACCTCTGACTGCAACCTTAATCCATAACTACCTAACTGAGCCACTTCTGAGCTCCTGACCCAGAGAAACCTTGAGTACATGAATATTGTTATTTTAAGCCATGAAGTCCTGGGGTGATTTGTTATATATGGGTAGATAAGTAATATGGGATGTAAAGATGAATAAGTGATATTGATACCTTTTTTTCTCATTTACTTTAAACAAATTCAGAATAATTGCCTAACAAGTCTGTATCACAGTCTTATATGATGCCAACAAATACCACCATTTGTAATGTTAAAAGGAAATGTCCTTTCTATTAAAGAGCTGGTTAATTTGACATTTACAAAGGATTCAAAATTCATTCATTCATCACCATCCTCACAAAAAAATGAGTAATAATAATGGAAAATGTTTATGGAGGGCTTTAGCAAAGTCATATCAAGTCATATCACATACTTTGCTAAATACTTTGCAGTTATTATGGCATTTATTTCTCAGAACAAGCCTATAATGCAGATATTTTATTATTATTATTATAGTATTGTTATTTTTATTATTTTGGATGAAGAATTTGAGGCTCAAAAGAGTTAAATAGAGTGACCCAAGGGCATGCAACTATTAAAGGTCAGGTCTTCCTGACTACCAAACTTGTAAACTGTGTTACCTCTTAACCAGTAAGCTGTGTTACCTCCTTATCTGAAAGTTTTGTTTGGGGAGGACTCGAATGTAAAATATAGAACATAGCTTCCAGCTCTGCAGGGTCCAGAGTCAGAGTGCCATGGAAGTTGAAGCGACCATGTGAATTCTGTTTCATTCTGTGAGCTATTCTTATTTCAGAATTTCTAGTGTGAATTGATATAATAGGAATCACATGGATCACACTCTGGTAGTGATACAGGAAGATAAATGAGATGGCTACATGCTACAACTAATGACTTCTGGGCCTTGATTTCCTGCTTGCATTTGCTAACTGAAGACACTTACTGGGATCACAGGCTGTCACTAAAGTTAAACAAAATAAATCATGGGTTGTAAAATTAAAAACAATAACCTGATTTTATGGCTGTTTTGCTCAGACTGTAAGAGCACTGAGGATAATGGTCACGGCTGAACCAAGCTTAGATATTGCTAAGGCCAATTTTATGCCTTGTCATGCTTTTCATTTTCCTTTGCTTCAAGCTAATGGTAAAACAATTGGAAGATTGCTTGAATCAAACATACCACATAAGAAATTTAAAGAAGAGAATATATTAGCTTAATAGCTCAATAAAGCAAAATTTGAATGTTCCTTTTGGCAAAAGTTTCACTTAATTTCAGCTCAAATTTTCCAGGATATTCTTCAAAAGGTAATGAATTGGCAAATTATTTGCCATTTCTAGTTGCATATTTAAGTGAAGATAAATCTTTATCGTTTTCATATTGAGAAGTTATGGGTGACTATTTCCTTTTATTGGAAATTAAAAAGCCCTCTGTCATCCACAGGAAAAAATGATATAGATCTGTCTCTGATGTCTTGTGTGGAGAGTGGGGAGAAGAAGGGGCAGAGATGGGGTCAGGAAGTGAAGAGACACAGGGAGAGCTGGAAGAGTATTGAAGCTCAAATTACTGTTCAGCAGGAATTCAGATGGAGAATGATAGTCACATGCCTCTAAATCAAATTAAATCTATATCCAATTGGTTAGGAGATTCTGTCTCAGTCATTTTGGTTTTTTTAATTATTTTTATGTTTTTTATTTACTTTTGTGAGACAGAGAGAGACAGTGCAAGCAGAAGAGGATCAGAGAGAGAGAGAGATAACAGAATCTAAAGCAGGCTCCAAGCTCTGAGCTAACTGTCAGCACAGAACCCAAAGCAGGGCTCAGATCCACAAACCATGAGATCATGACCTGAACCAAGCTGGACGTTTAACCAACTGAGCCACTCAGGCGCCCCTATCTCAGTCATTTTGGGACCCTACCATCATCAATCACTAAAATGATGCTTAAAAATTGTGAAAGAGCCTTATGGCCACTACTAAGATCCTCATTATTTGTGCCTTACTAGTCCTTAAATGTGGATGGTTCTGCTGTCCTAATGACAAGTAGGCTGTGATGGTGGTTGCTTGAGTTGGGAGCCACACTTCCTAGGACTCAGCCTTTTAGATACACAAGGCAGCCATTTCTTTATAAAGTTATGCTACCTTTCAAAGTACTGCCAGAAAGTGGGGCATGGATCCTTGCCACCAGTGGAATCCTCCACTCCCCTCCACTCACTTTCCAGGGCGATGTCCAGCTTCCCGCCACTCTTTCCACACCTTCCCTACCAAAAGCACTCCTTCTCTCTACCTCTTCCTGACTCTTAGCTTAATATCTTTAAGGAATCCAGGCTTTCTGAATGCAAAAGTCAGAAAAGGGTCAGAGATATTTTCAGGAAACTTCTACAACAAAAATCTTAAGAGTTAGGCAGCACATGGGCCTGGCTGCCTTTTTGGGATAAAGGAGAGGTAAATAAAAAATGCAGGGATAAACAAAACCCAAATGAACATCTCAATATATTAACTCACCTCACTATGAGGGGGTAAAGATTTCTGGCAAAGAGATGTCAAATAAGTAACAACTCATTAGCCACATTCAGATTGACTCCAGAAGGTTGAAACTTCAGTTGTTAAATAGCATCTGTAAATTCTTCATAAATACTATTTGGCCATACTCCTTCTCTGGACAAATCTCCCTTAGGGAGGACCAACCAGTGCTGCCTTTATGTTAAGAGTCGGGGAGGATGAGGGTTGGTAGCACTTCAGGAGATTCCCCACTTGGAGTGAGTACCAAGAGGCAATTATATAATTTCCTTGGTGAAGAGCTTCCTTGGATAAATGTTACATCTGCATCAGAACAGAGTATTGCTGGAGTCCAGCTCCAGCAGGTCCAGGGTTCCCTGAAGAATGGACAGTGTCAGCAAGAGGGATAGGAGAGAGCCACAATTTCCTTCTATTTGGTTCCTCGATCTGTTGCTGGAAAATTCCTCTTGTCCAATGTTATCAGATGAGCTGGCTAGAGAAAGCTGCTCATGCAACTGATAAGAAGCCTTTCTTAAAAAACCTAAATCGACCTGTCGTAGAGACCTTGAGAAACTGGATCTGCATTTTTATAGTCCAGGAGTTGAACATATTCCTGCACAGTTGGGTAACACTTGACCTTGAAATGTTGTTCTAAAAGTTATGTTTGCCCCTTGCTGGCTTTGGTGTTATCTGTGCATCAGTGCACACTTTATCATGGTAACACTTTAGGAATGTGCAGAATGGTTGAGGAGCTTGGATGCGATGGCAGTTTCAAGTTCACTGGCCTCTTGTAACCAGTCACGGTGTCAATGGTGAGAAGACTGTTTTACCACCTATGGTGCAAGAGAACTGATGTTCATGACCAACTCAGCCTTGAGGGAAGTTCAAGGTGTTGGCTAACAAGGCTCTGGGCAGCTGATACATTTCCTCTTTGAATATACTCTCTCATTGCTACTGAGATATGCCACAGAAGATGCTTATACTCTTATTTTAGTTTCAGGAAAGCTATTGCAAGTTGTTTGGAAAGAAGTAGTTGGATTTAACTTTTAAAAATGAGGTGCTATACTGCACTGGTTAAGGATACCAACATTGGCATCACAGTCCTGGGTTTCAATCCAGGCCTGTTGCTGACTAGCTGTGTGGACCTGGAGTTATTATTATTATATTATTATTATTATTATTTTTTGTTTCTTTGAGTCTCAGCCCTTTAATGTGTAAAATGGGTAAAATAATACTTACCTTTCCAGACTGTTGCATGTTATGTTGAAAGAGATCATGTATACTACACCCTCGGTACACTAAAATGTAGGAAGAACTCAGTATGTATTCTATGGTACTATTCATCCTGATTCTTTTTTTCCAATGGGATTGCAAAATTATTGAAAGTAGAAATCATAGTGCTTTTGCTTTTCATTACTCATGCCAAGAATGACAAGGACATAACATGTAGTCAATAAATACTAACGCTTGCTTTTTCTTTTGAAATTATCCTATTCTCTGCTCAGTTACACTGATTTCTTATTTGAAGCCCTCCCTTTTCTTTACATTTGGTAGGAAGTCATAGAAGATAGAAAAATATTAGAAGTATTTTTTAATGTCAGCATCTGGTAGGTTTTCTTAAAAAATGGATTTTATTATCATAAGAATTTTGACAGTAGTCATTGAGATAAAGCACTCAAATGCATTTAGGCATAGAGTTCTCTAACTGGTGTTCATTGTGTCTTCCTACTTAAGATGAGCACTTCACGTGTCTTAATAATTTGCCGAGGGACATATCTAGGCTACCTCCATGTTTGCAACTTTGTACTTGTTGATAAAGTCCTGACTGAAACTGAGCCATGTGTCTATGCAATTTCGGCAGCAATATTCAGGAGGAAGACTAGAAGCAAGGAAGGGGGCTGAAGAGAGGTAACTTCCAGGGCAAATAATCTATGGCAGATCTGTGGTTGCCATGAAACACGTGTTTCTCCTAGAAACACTACTCTAGATAGGAAAGACAGATTCCACATCCATTTTTGGCTGTTTGGAGGGACAAAAGAAATCTCCTTAGTTAAAGGAATGGCTAAGACCGGTTAATTTTTCAGATTCCACTAAGTTTCTTCCCATATTAGGAAAAATGGAAGGTACCTGTTAGTCTTGATGGAGCAGACAATATGTGACACGATTTTTCTGTAGAACTGAACTAAATATACATAACAGAACACTGTCAGTGAAGAAAATTTAGACTTTATGAGATTAACAGTAAATAGGAAATAAAAGGAGATGGATATCAGAGGTTTTTTTGTTTACATTTTAAATAAATTTTAAATTTTAGAATAGATTAGGTTTACAGAAAAATTACATAGATAGTATAGAGAGTCCCATAAACCCTTCACCCAGTTCCCTCCATTATTAACATCTTACACTAGCATGTACATTTGTCATCACTAATGAACCAATATGGATACATTATTAGTAACTAAAATCTACACTTTATTTAAAAGTTTTTTTAGATTTTACCTAATTTTTTTTTCTATTCCAAGATCCTATTTAGGCTGTTAAATCGATACAAGTATTTTTATTTTTTATTATTTATTTATTTATTAAAATTTTTAATGTTTATTCATTTTTGAGAAAGAGAGAGAAAGCGAGCATGAGCAGGGGAGGGACAGACAGAGAAGGTGACACAGAATCTGAATTAGGCTCCAGGCTCTGAGCTGTCACCACAGAGACCAAAGTGGGGCTTGAACCCACAAACTGTGAGATCATGACCTGAGCTAAAGTCAGACATTTAAGTGACTGAGCCACCCAGGTGCCCTGATACTGGTATTTTTAAAGAGCCAATTCAGTACCAGATGCACTCATGACATTATTTCATTTAAGTTTGATACAGAGTAAGTAGGGAGGCATGCTTTTCTTGTTTTAATGATGAGACAACAGTTACCAGACAGTGTAATGGACTCTCACAGAGTAACTAAGGTAGTAGTGAAGCAATGATTCAAACCCAAGCCATCTGGTCCCAATCCCTTTTTTCTTTCTCATATCATACTTTCTTTCTTACTTGGCAATGCAATAATCACTTTTATATTTGAAAAATGCATTGCACATATAGTATTGCATCCATAGTTTGGAAAACAGTTATAACAGAAATCCCCTTCTGGCATGAACAAAAGTAGAATTGTTTGTATGAGTTTTCATCTGATTTCTCAAAACCAGAGAGACTTATTTGAGCCACAAAAGTCAAAGTTAGAGCTGCCAACATATAATTGGTCTTTGAATGATAGATGACTTATTGCTATGTTTAGTGAGGCCTTGTCTCCTTATTGAAGATTCCACATCACAGAAGTTGTATCTCAACTTCTATTTTACTCAGAGGTGATATAAAAGAATGTGAGCAAGGTTTTAGGTTGAGTCATATAATGTAGGAGGCTTTCTATTGTTTTTTTTCTACGTTAACAACAAGGTTACTCACAATTCACATCAGAAACAGAACACATCATCATTGGAAAGGAAATTGATGGGACTGTTCACAGTATTTAGTTATTTACATCAGACTTCATTGCAATTCAGTTACATGAAATCTCCATTCTAAAGTTCCAGCTCCTCTCCCATGGACAATATCAGTTGCAATGTAGCTGATGGAAGATTGTGCCTTCAAAAATTTCAAATGTGCTAGAGAAAAAGGTCAAAAATATCAAATCAATAGGCTAAATGGTTGGTTATTATTTTAAGCAGGTCCTCTTTTTTCCTCACAGCTGTATTGCACCTGCTTAACAATAATCATTTAAAAATCTTAAAATAGTTCTAGAAGAGCCAAAGGTTTCAATAATAGATTAGAATTACTAGATGGCCATTTCTTGTGGTTAATAGCATGTCTACTGTGTTGACTCAGGACATAAAAGGGTGATAATTCCTAATAGATATTTTCTCCTTCTCCATAAAACAAGGAAGTACACAAAAAAGCAAAATTAAAAAAAAAAACTGACTGTTCCTCTAAGTAGATTTTAATTTGTATCTATACTGTGGTCTTCTCACTTCATTAGGCTTAGAATTTGTGACTGAACAGCACTGTCTGAGCAGCCTGCTGCCTAGTTGGAGATGTCAGAAGCAATTACTTTCACAGATTTAAGATTTTATCATCACACATATCCTGTCTTTAGCTATCGGAGTGGACAGCCCAATCAAGATGATACGTACTTCATCATCTCTTCTTGTTGTGCGATTTTAATAACGGCTCCAGTAGCATCCCACTTTGCACATCAAGAATGCAGCAGCTGGATGCACAGTTAGATGAAGCCATCCAAAGTTAGAATATTTACTTCTTTTTCTAATTCCAAATTGTTGCTGCAGAGTAAATGAGCTCTATTAGACATAGTGGTCAAGAATCTGCAAAAAGCCATACCTCTTTTTCAGTTACGATGAAAATTCTCCAAAAAAGTATCTAAGGGAAGATGGGAATAACAACTATACTTGGTATTAATAAATGGTTCCCACATTTTATATTTTTGAAAGAGGCATTAGTTAATCTGCCCTTTCCTTTTCAATCAGAGACCAAGTGGAGACATGTGGGGTTTCTTTTTATTTTATTTTATTTTTATTTTTAATAGTTTATTGTCAAATTGGTTTCCATATAACACACAGTGCTCTTCCCCACAAGTGCCCTCCTCCATTACCACCACCTGCCTTCCTCTTCCCTCTCCCTCTTCTATCCTTGGTTCGTTTTCAGTACTCAATAGTCTCTAAGGTTTCGTGTCCCTCTCTCTCCCCAGTTCTCTTTTCCCCTTCCCCTCCCTATGGTTCTCTGTTAGGTTTATCCTGTTAGACCTATGAGTGCAAGCATATGGTATATGTCCTTCTCCGCCTGACTTATTTTGCTTAGCATGACACCCTTGAGGTCCATCCACTTTGCTACAAATGGCCATATTTCATTCTTTCTCATTGCCATGTAGTACTAAATTGCTGTTTTGATAGATATCGTTTCATGATTCCCTCTCTACTTTGACAGCTGGTCTAAGTTTTTCTTGCCCTGGCTATTAAAATATCATTCTGGGGGTGCCTGGGTGGCTCAGTCGGTTAAGTCTCCGGCTTCAGCTCAGGTCAGATCTCATGTTCGTGGGTTCGAGCCCCGCGTCAGGCTTTGTGCTGACAGCTAGCTCAGAGCCTGGAGCCTGCTTCCAGTTCTGTCTCCTTCTCTCTCTGCCTCTCCCCCTCTCATGCTCTGTCTCACTCTGTATCAAAAATAAATAAAACATTAAAAAAATTAAAAAAAACCCCACTCTGATGGTTTTACCTAATTCCTTCTCTCACATAGCTACCACAAAGCTTTTGAAACATGCAACTTTGATCACAGTTTCCCCGAATTTAAGATCGTTCAGAGGCTTCTTACTACCCTTAGGCAAGAGCACAATTTCCCTGGCAAACAAGGTCTTTCATGATGTCACTTTTGTACCCTCATCTCTCGGTCTGGTGGTAGATACACTCATAGCATTAGGTGATTCCACACTTGTTTCTACTGAATCTGCTTCTCTACTTAGGGACTTTCTGGCCTTAACTCTTTAAAGAATACATGAAACACATCTTTTTAGGATTCAATATAATACTAAGACTTTCTTTTCTGATGACTTTCCTGACCCCATGGGAAGACATAACCACTCTCTTCTTCTGCCTCCCTGTGTACAAGTCTTTCATGTGTCCTGTAATATGTTGTGGTACAAATTGTTTATAGGTCCATAGTCTCTCTACAGACTTAACTCTTCATATTTAATATGTAAATCAGGTGTCCTTATCTTTTTGTGCATACTTATGTCTGAGAATCACTGACAGTTTTAGAGATCAATAAATGTCTACCTTGCTCTTACTGTGGTTGATCACAAGCTCAGTTTAGGGCAGTGGGGCTCAAACCTATTGAATGTAAGAATTGCCCAAATCTGAATAATATTCAAATTACTAGAACCTCATAGTAAGTCAAATTTCTGATTCAAGAATATTGAGGAAGGACTCCAGGAAACTGCCATTTCTTTAAATTTTTTTTTTACTGTTTATTTATTTTTGAGACAGAAAGAGACAGAGCCTCAGCAGGGGAGGGATAGAAAGAGAGAGAGACACAGAGTCCAAAGCAGGCTTCAAGCTCTAAGCTGTCAGCATAGAGCCTGACACAGGGCTTGAACCCATGAGCTGTAAGATCATGACCTGAGCTGAAATCAGACCCTTAACTGATTGAGCCACTCAGGACCCCTAGAAATCTGCCATTCCTATAGGTACTCCAGAGAACTCTGATACAGATGTATGAGGAGCAAACTTGGAGGAAAATGACTCTTCTAGTTATTTATTGCTGCATAACCAGTTATGCTTGGTGGCATAAACAAACTACTTAGAGGCCTAAAACACAACTTTTATTATGGCCATGGATTCTGAAGTCAAGAATTTGTATAAGACACAGCAGGAATGACTTGGCTTTGTTCCTTAACATCTGGAGTCTCAGGAAGGAAGATTCAGATATCTAGTGACTTGAATGGCTGAATGCTGGACTAGATAGGCCATAGGATCTCTTGCATTATGGTTTTCTCACTCCCAGGTCTGGCTCCTTGTTCAGAATGATGCAAAGGTTGTGTTTGGCTGAGACGTCAACAAGAGAAACTACATGTGGCTTGGATCTCTCACAGCATAGCATCTGGGTTCAGAGAGACATTCCAGGTGAGCACACATTCAAAAGAACTAGAAAAATGTTATATGGTCTTTTATGACCTAGCTTTATTTTCCAATTTTTTAGTGGCTGGGACAATTCAAGTCCATTCAGATTCAAGGTATGGGGATGTAAACCCTACCTCTCACCAAGAGAAGTATCAAAAATATTGGAGGCCATGTTTTAAAGTTGCCACGCTGATTTGAACTTTCTTTTTATATATGTTCTCTACTGGATCTGTAAGCTATTTGAGGATAAAGATGGTGTCTTATTTAATTTTGAGGTCTTGGGACCACAGAGAAGCCTTGGTACTTAATATAAACCCAGTAAATATTTGTTGCTTTTTAACGTATCTAAAGGTCAACAACTATAACCCTTCAATTACTGGGTATTATGGGGTATTGATCTAAAGACACTGTTTCAGCAAGAAGTTCTTTGTACAAGACAAGGGACTTGCCTCATAAAAGTTGGCTGATTGATTTTTCATTGCTGCTTGAATCTCACTTCCATCATTTCATGATTGTGTGATCGTGAGCAAATTCCTTTAACTCTCCCTACTCTGTTTACTTTTACTCATCTCTGACGTGGAGAAAACAATCAGAGATTTGGTGTAAAGGTCAAATGAAATACGGTTCTTTAATAATGAATAGTGTCACTCAACCAACTATTCTTGTGGACAAACAGTTAAATTATTGCAAGAAAATCTCATAAGATTTGTTTGTGTATATAGATAAGAATCTAAGTGTTGATGTATAAGTGGTTTCAGAAAAGTATACTTTTTAGTAAAGCATAATATATATTCAGCAAAATACACAAATGATAAATGAGCAACTCAAGGAATTTTTACAGTGAACATTTACCTATGCAGACCATGTAGATCAAGAAAAAGGAGTTTCTATATCCCAGAAGCTTCCCTTGTCCTTCTCCTGGTCATCCTTCAGCTTCTACGTTATCAGTCTTCTCCTCTGACTTCTACCAGTACAATACTTTTTGCCTCCTTTTGAATTTTATATACATGGAATCATATACTACATACTCTTTTATTCCTGTCCTTGTATTTATCTTTGGCATATATATGTATTCATTTTTTGCATATAGTAGAGCAATTTCTAAGTTACAGAGTAAGACATGTTTTTGTTTTACTTTGGTGTTCTGCAGTAATAAACATACACACATATATGCACACATGCACATATACATATATCTGAACATATGTGTAAATATACTGGGCAAAAATCTGTTGAATGTATGTGTTACAAATATCTTTCCTTTCTCAGTGCCTTGCTGTTTTATAACTGTAGATGAATAGAAGTTCTTGATTTTAATAAAGACCAAATTTTCAACTGTTTCCTTTACCATTAGTGCTAGTAGTGTCAGAAATATTCCTCTATGTTTTCTTCTCAAAGGTTTCTTATTTTGCTTGAAAGATAAAGTTTAGGTCTGCAGTCCCCCTGGATTGATTTTTGTCTATAGAGCATTGTAGAGGCTGTTACTTTTGTCCCATATGGACTGACAATTAACTCAGCACCATTTTTGGAAAGATTATCCATTTCCATACTGTAATTCAGTGTCTAGTTTAAAAATCTATTTTGACTAATGGGTCTAATATTTGTCCCAATATCATACTGTTTATGTTTTAATTATGAGAGCTTTAGAATAAGTCTTAAATCTATTAGCTTAAATTCTCCTAGGTTTTTCTTATTCAGAATTATCTTGATCAATCTTGGGTCTTCATATTTTCATGTAAATTTTTAGAATTAGCTTCTTGATTTACACACACACACACACACACACACACACACACACAAATCCCACTGGGATTTGACTGAATTTTTAAAAAATGTATATGCTAACTTGGCTAAAATTGACATTATTATCCCAATAATGGTATATCCCTCTATTGATTTAACATTTCATAGTTTCCATCAGTAATGCTTTATTGTTTTTAATGTAAAGACTTTTGCATATTTCAATAGATTAATTTCTTTTTTAAATGTGTGTTTACACAAATCAAAACCACACTGAGATACCACTTCACACCAGTCAGAGTGGCTAAAATGAACAAATCAAGAGTCTATAGATGCTGGCGAGGGTGTGGAGAGACGGGCACCCTCCTACACTGTTGGTGGGAATGTAAACTGGTGCAGCCGCTCTGGAAAACAGTGTGGAGGTTCCTCAAAAAACTATCCATAGAACTCACTTATGACCCAGCAATAACCCTGCTAGGGATTTACCCAAGGCATACAGAAGTGCTGATGCATAGGAGCACATGTACCCCAATGTTCATAGCAGCAATGTCAACAATAGCCAAATCATGGAAACAGCCTAAATGTCCATCACCTGATGAGTGGATCAAGAAGGTGTGGTATATATACACAATGGAGTACTACATGGCAATGAGAAAGAATGAAATCTGGCCATTTGTAGGAAAGTGGATGGACCTCAAGGGTGTCATGCTAAGCGAAATAAGTCAGGCAGAGAAAGACAGATACCATATGTTTGCATTCATAGGTCCAACAGGAGAACAGGAGAAAGTTAATGGAGGACCAGGGGG
>NC_043706.1:120742609-120744420 GCF_006229205.1 Suricata suricatta
GAGCCTAAATGTCCATCACCTGATGAGTGGATCAGGAAGATGTGGTGTATATACACAATGGAGTACTACATGGCAATGAGAAAGAATGAAATGTGGCCATTTGTAGGAAAGTGGATGGACCTTGAGGGTGTCATGCTGAGTGAAGTAAGCCAGGCAGAGAAGGACAGACACCATATGTTTGCACTCATAGGTCTAGCAGGAAAACAAGAGAGACCTAATGGAGAACCAGGGGGAACGGAGGAGGGAGAGAGAGTTGGGGAGAGAGAGGGATGCAGAACTTGAGAGACTATTGAATGCTGAGAATGAACTGAGGGTTGAGGGGGAAGGGAGAGGGGGGAAAAGAGGTGGTGGTGATGGTGGAGGGCACTTAAGGGGAAGAGCACTGGGTGTTGTATGGAAAACAATTTGACAATAAAATATTATGGAGAGAAAAAAAAACAAATTACACTGCTGAAAAAGAAAAAATAAATAAATAAATAAATAAATAAAACATTAAAAAAATTTAAAAAAAACTCATGTATGAAAGGCCCCCAGATAATATCATCCTCAATGGGGAAAAACTGAGAGCTTTCCCCTTGAGATCAGAACACGACAGAGATGTCCACTCTCACCACTGTTGTTTACATAGTGTTGGAAATCCTAGCCTCAGCAATCAGAAAACAAAATGGAATTAAAAACTTCCAGATTGGCTAAGAAGAAGTCAAATTTTCACTTTTCACAGATGACATAATACTCTATGTGGAAAACCTGAAAGACTCCACCACAGGAGTGCTGATTCACAGGGTTACATGTACCCCAATGTTTATAGCAGCACTATTGACAATAGCCAAAGTATGCAAAGAGTACAAATGTCCATTAACTGATGAATGGATAAAGAAGATGTGGTATGTAGGAAAGTGGATGGACCTCAAGGGTGTCATGCTAAGCGAAATAAGTCAGGCAAAGAAAGACAGATACCATATGTTTGCACTCATAGGTCTAACAGGAGAACAGGAGAAACCTAATGGAGGACGAGGAGGGGAAGAGTGAAAGAGAGTTGGGGAGAGAGAGGGACGCAAAACTTGAGAGACTATTGAATGCTGAAAATGAACTGAGGGTTGAAGGGGAAGGGGGAGGGGGGAAAAAGGTGGTGGTAATGGAGGAGGGCACTTGTGGGGAGGAGCACTGGGTGTTGTATGGAAACCAGTTTGACAATAAACTATTTAAAAAAAAAGAAGATGTGGTATATATATATATATAATGTAATGGAATACTGCTCACCAATGAAAAAGAATGAAATCTTGCCATTTGCAAAAACATGGATGGAATTGGAGGGTATTATGGTAAGTAAAATAAGTCAGTCAGAGAAAGACAGATACCTTGCATCTTCACTCATATGTGGAATTTGAGAAACTTAACAGAAAACCATGGGAGAAGGGAAGGGGAAAAATTGGTTTCAAACAGAGAGGGATGCAAACCATAAGAGACTCTTAAATACAGAGAATAAACTGAGGGTTGATGGTGGGGAGGGGGGTGAAAATGGGTGGTGGGCATTGAGGAGGGCACTTATTGGGATGAGCATTAGATGTTGTATATAAGTGATGTCATGGGAATCTATGCACAAAGCCAAGAGTACGGTCTATACACTATATGTTAGCTAATTTGACAATACATTATATTTTAAAAATCATTGAATAAAATGTAAACACACAATTTATTTTTTTCAGTAGTTGATTGTCAAATTAGTTTCCATACAACACCCAGTGCTCCTCCCCACAAGTGCCCTCCTCCATCACCACCACCTCTTTCCCCCCTCCCCCTTCAGCCCTCGT
>NC_043706.1:120744520-121005430 GCF_006229205.1 Suricata suricatta
AGACACAGAACAGAAAGCAGGCTCCAGGCTCTGAGCTAGCTGTCAGCACAGAGCCTGACACGGGGCTCAAACCCACGAACGTGAGATCTGACCTGAGCCGAAGCTGGAGGCTTAACCGACTGAGCCACCCAGGCACCCCCATACATGAGTTTTATGATGTTAAGGTATGTTCCTTCCAGCCCGACTTTCTTGAGGGTTTCTAGTAAGAAAATATACTGTATTTTATCAATTGTTTTTGCTGCATCTATAGCAGGATCATATGGTTCTTGTCCTTTCTTCTATTAATGTGATGTATCACATTGATTGATTTGCAAATATTGAATCAGCCCTGCACCCTAGGAATAAACCTATGTCTTCATGGTGAATAATTTATTTAACAAACTGTTGAATTCAATTTGCTTATTCTTATTGAGAATTTTTGCATCCAGTTTCATCAGGGATATTGGCCTGTAATTCTTCTTTTTAGTGGGTTATTTGTCTGGTTTGGGAATCAAGATAATGCTGGCTTCATAGAATGAGTCCAGGAGCTTTCCTTCCTTTTCTATTTTTTTGAACAGCTTGAGAAGAATAGGTGTTAACTCTGCTTTAAATCTCTGGTAGAATTCCCCTGGGAAGCCATCTGGACCAGGATTCTTATTTTGGGGGAGACTGTTGATAACTGATTCATTTTCCTTGCTGGTTATAGGTCTATTCAAATTTCTATTTCTTCCCTTTTGAGTTTTGGTAGTGTGTGGGTGTCTAGGAACTTGTCTATTTCTTCCAAATTGTCCTATTTATTGACATATAATTTTTATAGCATTCTTTTTAATTGTTTGTATTTCTGTGGTGTTGGGTGTGATCGCTCATCTTTCATTTGTGATTTTACTTGTTTGGGTTCTCTTTTCTTTTTGAGATGTCTGGCTAGGGGTTTATCAATTTTGTTCATTCTTTCAAAAAACTAGCTCTTAGATTCATTGATATGTTCTACTGTTTTTTGTTTTGTTCCTCTATTGTTTCTTTCTGCTCTAATTTTTATTATTTCTCTTTTTCTGCTGGCTTTGGGCTTTCTTTACTGCTCTGCTTCTAGTTCTAGTTTAGGTATGAGATTAGGTTCTGTATTTTGGATTTTTCTTGCTTCTTGAGAGAGGACTGGATTGCAATGTATTTTCCTTTTAGAACTGCCTTTGCTGCATCCCAAAGGGTTTGGACTGACGTGTTTTCATTTTCATTTGCTACCATATTTTTAAAAATTTCTTCTTTAATTGCCTGGTTGACTTATTTATTCTTTAGTAGGATGTTCTTTAACTTCCATGCACTTGGAGGCTTTCCAAATTTTTTCTTGTGGTTTATTTCAAGTTTCATAGCATTGTGATCTGAAAATAAGCATGGTACAATCTCAATTCTTTTATATTTATTGAGAGCTGTTTGTGACCCAGTGTGTGATCTATTTTGGAAAATATTCCATGTGCACTCAAGAAGGAGGTGTATTCTATTTCTTTGGGCTGAAAAATTCTGAATATATCTGTCAAGTCCATCTGGTTCAATGTATCATTCAAGACCATTCTTTCTTTTTTTTAATGTTTATTTATTTTTGAGATAGGGAGAGACTGAGTGCAAATGAGGGAGGGGCAGAGATAGAAGGAGACACAGAATCTGATGCAGGCTCCAAGCTCTGAGCTATCAGCACAGAGCCCAACATGGGGCTCAAACTCATGAACTGTGAGATCATGAAATGAGCTGAAGTAGAGCCCTTAACCAATTGAGCCACCCAAGCACCCCAAGACCATTGTTTCTTTATTGAGTTCCTGCCGAAATGTCCATTGATGTAAATGGAGTATTAAAGTCACCTACAATTACATATTATTATGAATAAGCTTGCTTATGTTTGTGATTGATTGATTTATGTATTTGGGTGTTCCAAGTGGGGACATAAACATTTATAATTGTTAACTCTTCTTGATAGATAGACCCCCTTAATTCTGACATAATGGGCTTCTTCATCTCTTATTACAGTCTTTAGTTTGAAGTCTAGTTTGTCTGATATAAGTATGGTGATTCCAGCTTTCTTTTGACTTCCAGTAGCATGATAGATGGTTCTCATCCCCTCACTTTCAATTTGCAGGTGTCCTGAGGTCTAAAATGAGTCTCTTGGAGGCAGCATATAGATGGATCCTGGTTTTGTATCCATTCTGGTACCCTGTGTCTTCTAATTGGGGCATTCAGTCTATTTACATTCAAAGGGATTATTGAAAGATGAATTTAGTGTCATTGTATTATCTGTAGGTTTCGAGCTTGTGATGATCTCTCGTCCTTTGTAGTCATTAATGCTTTCAACTTGCAGAGTCCCCCTTAGGATTTCCTGCAGGGCTGGTAGTGGTCATGAACTCCTTCAGTTTTTCTTTATATCTCCTTCTGTTCTGAATGTCTGACTTGCTGGATAAAAGATTATTGGCTGAACATTTTTCCTATTCAGCACATTGAATATTTCCTGTCACTCCTTCCTGGCCTGCCAAGTTTCAGTGACAGGGATGCTACTATTCTTATACATCTACCCTTGTAGAGATTAAGTCCCATTTGTCCCTACCTACTTTCAGAATTCTCTCTTTATCTTTGTATTTGGCCAGTTTCACTACAATATGTCATAGTATTGACCTGTTCTTGTTGATTCTGCTCTGTGCCTCCTGGACTTGGATGTCTGCTTCCTTCCTCAGATGATGGAAGTTCTCAGCTATAGAGAACTAAACCTTCAATTAACCTTCTGTCCCCTTCTCTCTCTTCTTCTTCTGGAAGTCCTATGATATGGATATTATTATGTTTCATTGAATCACTTAAGTCTGTAATTCTCTCTTTTTCTCAGCTTTATCATTTTTCATAATTTTATCTTCTATTTCACTTATTCTCCCCTCTGCTTCCTCCATCTTTGCTGTCACTGCATCTAGTTTATTTTGCATCTCATTTACAGCTTTTCTTAATTTGTCGTGACTATTTCTTAGGTCCTTGATCTCTTCAGCAATAGATTCTCTGTTGGCTTGTATGCTTTTTTTCAAGACCAGCTACTAGTCTTATGACTATTATACTAAATACTTGTTCAGATATTGTTTATATCTGTTTTGAGCAATTCTCTGGCTGTCATTTCTTCCTGGAATTTCTTTTGAGGAGAATTCTTCCGTTTCATCATTGTGGCTAGTTTTCTGTCTTTTATGTGTTTTAATAGCTTGTTATGTGTCTTGCACCTGTACGTATTGCTATATTAAAAAGGGGTCATACACTGTCCAGGGCTTGGCACTTCAGGAAGTGGTTTTGGAGTGTGTTGTATACTCTCTGGTGTTGTGTCTCTGGTTTTTTTTTTTTTTATCTCTCTACTCACAGTGGTGGTTTGGACTTTCCACCAGGTGTGCTTTGATTTGTTCACTGACGTATCCCTGGAAAAAATTAAAAAGGGGGTTTTGAAAGAAAAGGGGGTTTTGTATAGGACAGAGGCAGAGAAAAAAATAAAGAAATAAAAATTTGACCAGGCAGAGAATCAAAGATAATACATAAGGTTTAATCCAGAGAAAGAGAGAGAGAAGAATAAGGAAGGCGATCCAGAAGAGGTGTAAAAAGAATAAAGTAAAAATGCCTGACTAAGCAAACCAACAACCAGAACAAAGAAAAAAAAAGAAAAAGATAGGAAAGAAAAAATATAGTAAGTATTGACCAAAAGTCAAATCAAAACGTGTAAAACCGCGGGGCAGTTTTGTGTTCGTACCTTGCTCCAGGCGGCTGCTCTGGTCTGGAGGAGGGGCCCTCTGGATCGGTCAGCGTCAATCTCACTCCAGTAGAGAAGCAGTTACCAGGCCCAAAGGGGCGGGGTTTGGTGAAAGCAGGTCCACCCTCCACTGCGGGCCACAGTCCTATTCCCTGGAGCCCCACAATGTTGGTGATGGGGAGAAAAATGGTAACACTCCACTGTCTTCTTCCTGGACCGAGTGTCCCAAACCCCCAGTAAGTACTGTTCAGGCCTCCTAGGTCCGGGCTGGGATTCAAACTCTGATGTCTTAAAGCATCCCTGCTCCATGTGCCCCGGTTCTGGTGTAGTGCCACTCCGCGCAGCCGACAAAGGGCCTCTGGCTGGCGCCTACAGGGTCTTTTCTCATTGGAAAGGCAGTATACCCTGTTCCCACAGCACTCCAGGGAGGGGACAGCTGTCTCCCAGTGTGCCTCTGAGCTCACTACACTGAGCTTGGGACTGGCCCTCCCTCCCTGCCCAGCGTGTGCACGGGGCAGTGGGCTCCCATCTGGAGAAAGTCGCACAACCTGCGTCGTCACTCCTAAGGCGGTTTGCAAGGTAGAAACAAGAGGTTTTTCTCTTGTCCAAATACAATCCCACCCTTCCACAGCCTTTCTCTTCCTTTTGTTGCTCCACCGAAGGGGTTTCCCTGCTGTCTGCCTATGCCACCGTTTTAGCTCTCTGTGTCACTAAACTGTCTCCGTGGGCCCTTGGAGGTGTTTTTGTCACTCTGTAGCTCGGATTTCTGGAATTCTAAGTGTTCTGACCTCAAAACTGCTGTGTTTGAGCGGTGAGGAAAATTCGGGACACCCTAGGTCTGTGCCGTCTTGACTCCTCCCCCTCAATAGATTAATTTCTAAGTATTTGTTATTTTTCATGCTATTACAAATAGTATCAGTCTAAAATTTTGCTTTTGGGGGTCTGGGTGGCTCAGTCGGTTAAGCGTCCGGCTTCGGCTCAGGTCATGATCTCACGTTCGTGGGTTCGAGCCCCGCGTCGGGCTCTCTGCTGACAGCTAGCTCAGAGCCTGGAGCCTGTCTTCAGATTCCGTGTCTCCCTCTCTCTCTGACCCTCCCCTGATCGCGCTGTCTCTGTCTGTCTCTCAAAAAAAAAAAAAAAATAAATAAATAAATAAAATTTTGCTTTTATTATTTTTGTATATATTATTGTATAGACAAGGTGATATTTTTGTATGATTTTAACATGTAGCAACCTTGCCAGATTCATGTATTTTAATTTATTTATTATTAAAAAACTTTTTTTTACATTTGTGTAATTTTTAGAGACAGAGCACAAGTGGGGAAAGGGCAGAGAGAAAAGGAGACACAGAATCCGAAGCAGGCTCCAGTCTTTGAGCTGTCAGCACAGAGCCGGACATGGGGCTCGAACTCACAAACTGTGAGATCATGACCTGAGCTGCTGTTAGTTGCTTAACCAACTGAACCACCCAAGCACCCGTATGTAGTAATTTTAATAGCTTATTGTAGATGCTTTTGGGTTTTCTAAATCCACAATCATATCATCATGAAGAGTGATAGTTGTTTCTTCATTTTTCATCTTTACACATTTTATACATTTTCTTACCTGATGCTAATTAGGACCAATAGTAACATAATTTACAGAAATTCATAGCAGGCATCCTTATTTTTTTATCTGAATGAAAAAAATAAAGCTTTTAATATTTAGCTAAGTATGACTATTCCAGTAGGAGATTGAAAGATATATCCGGTCAAGTTGAGGTTTTCCTACTGTTCCTACTTACTATACATTTTTGAGATGAATATGTTGAATTTTATCAATTAAATTGTACCATTTGAGATGGTTGTATTGTTTTTTCACTTTTACTCTGTTAACATGTGAACATTAACTTTTGAATATTAAAATATATTCTATAATAAAAAAGTTGTAATTTATAATTTTTTAATACATAGCTGGATTTAATTTGCCAATATTTTGTTCAAGACTTTTTACCCATATTCACGAGAAAAATAGACCATAATTTCCCTTTCTTTAAGTGTCTTTACCAGGTGTTGATGTCAAGATCATGCCAACCTAAGAAAACAAGTTGGAAAATGATCTTTCTTTTTCAGTTTTCTTCCTTAGTTTTTGTAAGATTGCTGTGTGTGTGTGTGTGTGTGTGTGTGTGTGTGTATACATGTGTGTGTGTGTTTTCCTCTTCTGACATGTTGAAAATAATGCAATAATGAAGATACCTGCACCTTGAATTGTCTTTGCAAGAAGTTATTTTCATTATGGATATAATTTATTAAATGGGCTATTCAGATTTGCTGTCTCTTTTCCTATGTCAGAGTGGATAAGTTGTGTTCTTTAAAGAAGTTTTGAGTTTATTTTACCTATTTATTCAAATGTATTAGCTATAAATTATTCCTAATAATATTCTTATTTGTAATACCTTAATTTTTAAAAAAATTGTTTTAGAGAGTGAGAGAAGGAGCATGAGCAGGGGACAGGGACAGAAGGAGAGAGAGAGACTCTATAAGCACACTCGGCACAGATCCCAGGACCTTGGGATCATGACCTGAGCTGAAATCAAGAGTCAGATGCTCAACTGTCCCGGCACCCAGGTGATTCTGAAATGACTTTAAGGTATGTGGTGATGTTTCTCTTCTTATTCCTGCAATTTGGTAATTTCTATAATTTCCTTTTTTTCCTCATTCAGTTCTGCTAGAGCTTATCACCTCAAGATAGTAACTTCTAACTTTATTATAGTTTCTCTCTACCATACATTTGTTTTCTGTTTTACTTATTTATGCCCTCTATCATGTCTTTGCTTGTACTTTCTCTATATTTAATTGGATGTTCTTTTTCTACTTGTTCTTGAAGTAGACATCTGGATCATTGTTTTTGTTTATTTGTTTTGCCTTTCTTCTTTTCTAATATATGCACTAATGATCAGAAATCTCCCTCAAAGCACTCATTAGCTGTATCCTACAAGTTTTGATACATTGTTTTTTTGATAGTATTCATTTCAAAATATTTCCTAATTGCCTTTTAAATTATTTCTTAATTTTAGATTGTTTTAGAGAAGAATTGGGTGAGTTTTCAAATGTATCAGAATGTTTTAATTCTTTTTCCATTATTGATTCTGGCTTACTTTTACTCTAGTCAGTGAAGGCAGTTGATATAATTTATATATTCTGAAATGTTGGAGAATTTTTTTCCCAGAATATGGTCTACCTTAACAAATGTTTTATGTGGATTTGAAAAGAAATTAATGGACTCTAAAGTAGATGAGAATGGTGTTCTATATAGATCATTTAGACACAATTTGTTATTCAAATATTCTATATATGCATAAAATGTTTGTGTGTGTGGTCTTCTTGTTCTACTGTGTACTAAAAGAAATATACTAAAGTATACAATTAGTTTTGTGAATTTGTCTTTTTTTTTCTCAGTGCCATCGGTATTTGCTTTATAGATTCTTAATCTATCTATCTATCTATCTATCTATCTATCTATCTATCTAGAATTGTTATATCTTTTTGGTGGATTTACTCTTATTTTCATGACACATTCCTCTATCTCTAGCAATTCTTGCTTAAAGTTTACTTTGGTTGGTAATAGCAATGTTAGGTCGTTTTTATTTTGGTCCATGTGTTCATGGTAGATAATTTTCATTTTTTCATATTCAGTATTTTGTGTCCTTATATTTAAAAGTGTGTCTTAAAAAAAAGTGTGTCTTGTAATCACAGACAGTTGGATTTTTGAGGAACATCTAGTCTGATAATTGTATTTTAAGTAAAATTTTTAATTTATATTTTTGGTCATTTGATACATTTTGGCTTAAATGGGCCATGTTACTCGTTTATATCCATTTTCCCATGTGTGTTTTTCTTTCAGCTTTTCCTGTCTTTCTTTGTATTAATAAAAATTTTTAATGATTATACTTCTGTCTCTATTAGTTACATTTTAGTTGTGCTTTTTAAAGCATTACTTTAGGGTTCAGTGGTTAGGAGTATAACATGCTTTCTTTCTTTATTAGAGTCCACTACAATGTAGAACTTTTGTCAGCTTACAGAAGATATGAGGTCCTTAAATCCTTTCCATGTCATTTACTGCCACCTACATTTGTGCTATTTTTTTCAAGTATGTAACTCTCTATGTTTTAAACTTTTAAAGGATTAAGATTAAAGATTAAGATAAAGATTAAACAATCAATATTCATTTATGTTTACCCACATATTTTCTTTTTCTTTGGTCTTCCTATCTGCTTCCATTTCCCTGTCTCTGAGATATTTTTCTTTTGCCAGGAAAATGTACTTTTCACGTGAGTCCCTGGAGATAAATTTTTTTTTCTTTTTGTCTGGAAATATGGCCTTTGTTTTTGCTGGTATAGAATTCTAGATTAATACTTCTTTCAACTTGTGAAAGTCATTAATTCTTTTTTCCTCCTAGTTCATTTAGTTTCTGTTGAAAAGTTAACTGTCAGTTTTATTTCTTTTTTCAAGTACTGTAATTTTTTCTCTGGCACCTTTTAAAATATCCTTGTCCTTATTATTTAGTAGTTTAAATATTCTGTGTCTAATTATATGTTTGTTGTTGTTGTTTGCCTGTGTCCTGCTTAGGGCTTCATTAATCTGTGACTTGGTGATATTATATAATTTTGGCAACTCCTTCTTCAAATATTGCTTCTGCCCCATTCTCTCTGTAGTCTCCTCTGGGATTCCAATTGTGGACATATTAGACTGTTTCCTCACGTTCGTATGCTCTCTTTATACTTCCTATCCTTTTTCTTACTGGATATATTTTATAGATCTTAAATATTTTTCATTTCTGGTATATCTAATATGTTATGAACTCTAATGGATTATTATTTTCAGTTACTTTATTGTTTACTTCTAAAATGTTACTGTCTCATTTCTGTAGATTCCCATTCTTGGTGCATTCTCCACTTTCTTATCTATTTTGTTACACGGAGTAACCACAATGATTTTAAAGTCAGTGTCTGATTCACTCCAAGTTTATGTTTATTTGTAGTGTGATTGTTTCCATTGTCTGTGTTTTTATTTTCATTTTGGTTCTTTGGAACTGTCTTCTGATATGCCTGGTAAATTTGGATTGAACGCCAGAAATCCTGTGACTACGTTATTTTATTTTCTTCCAGAGAGAACTGGCTTTACTTTTGGCCGGTTGTTAGAGGCTTAGAGGATCATCTCAACTCAATCAAGGTTAAGATGATTCTAGGTCCTGTTTGTGCCCTTTTGTGCTGATGTACTTCTGGTTTGCCCTTGTTGCTGCTGTATTCCTTCATAGAAATCAGCTGCAAATTGGAGGAATTTTTTATAGTCTCTTCATCTCTTCTTTAACTTTTGTCTCTCTACCATAATCCTATTACAGATATCTCCAAATAGCTTTTTAGCCTCTTTAGCTATAGATTTCTGTTTGACTTCTCTGGTTTACACCTTATGCAGCTTCGTATTTTTAAATGCTAAGGAGAAAAAATGTGGTGAAGAATGTCAAAATATTGAATTTCCTTCCATGTTTTTCCCTTTTCGCCAGAATCTTGGTCCCTTATTTTTGATCAGCTTAGTAGCCTCATAATTCATTTTGGTCTTTACAGACTTGTGAACTTGCTTAAACCTCTGAGCTGTCATTTTCTGCTTGGCTTCTCAGCCCCATGCCACTCACTAATAGACAAATTATTTTAATAAGAAATGTGGCAGACATGTTCACCTGTGTGATTTGTCTTCTCCCCAGAATATTGGCCTCTTAAGTCCTGATGTCTGGGTGAATCTCTGATGTCTTCAAACATTTTTGTTTGTTATGTTATTCTTTTTTTAAAGTAGTAGTAGTGGGAGAATTGGTCTGTTCTGGGCCTGAAAAGTATTCTGACAAGGAGTTCTGTCACAGTTGAAAGTGGCATTTTTCATATTGACCGCTTTTGAATGATCCTTTTCAGAGATAAAACTCTATTTTTTTACTCTTTCTTTCATGATTTTGAGTATGACTTAGCTTGAGTGTGCTTTTCTTAATTTTTTTTTGTTTTCTTTTGTTCTTTAGTTCTTATCAGTTGGGAATAATTATGCGTATCCTTATGTTATTTGGTTTTAATGAATAAATATTGGAGCATCTTATCTAAGGTTGTGGTATATCTGAAAATAAAGATATTTTGGAATTAGGGTAAGAGATTTGTAATTCCCAAACTAATAGTGATTTTATGGGACTCCTTTGGTTTTCAAAGCTCTTGACACAGTTTTCACAGGAATTTGTGTCCAAAAAATAGCACCAGAGATCTCACTCTTGGTAATACATTTTCCCTCTTTCTGAAGCGCTGTGGAGAGTCAAACAAGAGAGTGTTATTAGGAGCTACACCATGAGCTGTAGGTGACAGAGCAGTGGCTTTATCGTCATAGTTACATGTGTTACAATCCTGGCCCCTCTTCTGAGCAGTTATGAGGCCCTGGAGAAAAACATCTAGTTGTTCAGGCTCCTATCTTAACATCTGTGAAGTGACCTTCCCTCACAAGACTTTTGTGAGAATGAAATAAAAGACCTATAAAAAGAAATGAGCACAATGTATAGCACAGAGTAGGTGCATAATGAATGTGAATTCTCCCGTCTTCCATCCCGTAAGTGTCCCTGTGACAGCAAAAGCGACTCTTATGAAAGGTACTTAGATCACTGTAAGCTGTTTGATGGCTAGTAGTCTAGTCCAGTTGGTTAGAACTATGTAATAATGAGGCCTGGGTCATTGGTTAAAAATTCTGTGTGAGCTAGACAGCCTCTCTCTCCTGCCTTCCTTTTTCTCTCTCTCCCCCCATCACATTCTTCATCTTAAATGGTCTCTACCTTGTGGTTAGGAGGTAATAGAGGAAAAGATGTGCACAAGGACCATGAATACCCATTTCCACCGCAAGGAAAAAATAACTTCAAACTGTGGCTGGAAGGTAGGTCAGTACCATTACCTTCACATATGAGGTGCAGTACAGGACAGAACACAAAGCTATGAGAAACTTATTTCAGGCCTAATTCTGTCCCATGGCCTTAAGGTGGAAGACAAAGGAGCCCATGACACCTTTGAAAAGGAACAGAGGTGACCTTGTTACAACCCACATTAACTAAACAGTATTTTTAAAGCTTATTCTTAGAGCTAAGGGGCTGAGCAAGCTCTCGCTGAGCAGTTAATGGTTCCATATTTGCCTCCCAAATCTGTGTACTTCTGGTGCATGACTCATTGCTTTCGGGTGCAATAACTTGAACTACATAAAACCAATTTTAATTCTAAATATAATTTTGACTCAGAGAAATAATATACAGCATGCATCACTTGAATTACAAAGTAGATAAAAATAGTTGGAATTAGGTTATCATCTGTATGTCAAACAGGGTGATTTCTCAGCTGCATTTTGAATTGTGGCATGTAGCGATTTTACAAGTAAAGCTAATTTAAATATAGCACACAGGCACAAAGTCCTCTCTAAGGTATTCAGTTAATTGGAGAATGATGCCAGTTTTGTTCTAAGAGTTCACTCTTATTCTTTTGCTTTTTTATTTTAGTAAGGTTTTATCCTTTATTTCTTGAGAGCAATGTATTTGCTATCCTTCGGTATCTTACATAATCTAAGTTGTAACTTCCAATTGACAGCATTCACAATGTTAAGAAGAAGACTGACTATTTTTTGATGGATCATTAGATTTGGTTTTAGTGTTTTCCTCTCCCATTTACATTAATCAGTTTTATGTACCTTGTATCTTGGTTCTTTTTCCCTGTTCACATAAATATTGATGTAATCTTCAATTGAAAGTTTCAGAAAAGAAATTAAAATGAGAAAGCTGGCTCCAATAGCCATCAGTTGTAAAATCAATTCTAGTCCTATCTATCAAAATTAGCTACTTTTTCAGTACATAAAATCCATTTATGCAAAAAGAAAATCAAATAAACTCTCATTAAAAAATCCGTATTGTTTTTTTCCATTTTCATCATTAAAAATGACTTTCTACCACTACCAGTCAAATTATAGTATTTTTCTAACAACTTGTATGAATAATCTATCTGTCTGCAAAATAAATAATCTTTTTATGAGATTGCTTAGCTGTTTAATTTCTCCATTCATTTTGGGCTTCTTTTTAGTTTAGGAGTAACTTAGTTTAAAATAAGATCATGCCATAGCTTCATTAACATAGGCTGAGGTTGTAAATGTATCAATTTAATGAAGATATACTTGGCTGAGATCTTGTAGGATGATGAGTGAGAATAAAAACAGTTTCCTGAGAGCTGAGCGCTCTGGAGTCTCTACACCTAAAGTGGCCAAAACCAGAAGCCTGAATAACGAAGAGTTTGAGGGTAGTCATATTTATCTGTCTAGAATTTTCTGACCTACCCTCTAAACTGCTTTCTGTCCTATTTTGCCAGAAAGCTCTAAAAATGTTCAATATGGTAGTCTGTCTGTGGCTATTGTTTTTAATAGACATTTATTTTTCAGAGCAGTTTTAGAATCACAGCAAAATTGAGAAGTTGGGACAGAGATTTCTTACATTCCCCTACTCCCCTGCCTGCATAGCCTCCCACTATCTGTATCACTCAGCAGATTGGTACATTTGTAGGTACTGATGAACCTACGTTGGTTGACACATTATTGTTACCCAAAGTCCATAGTGTACATTAAGATTTACTCTTGGAGTATGTGCATGGGATTGGACTAATTTTTGATGACATGTATAAACCAGTTATGCTATCACACAACACCATTTCAGCATTCTAAAACTCCTCTGCGCTTGACTATTCAACCCTCTCACCTCTAACCTCTGGCAACCACTAAGCTTTTTATTGTGTCCAGAGTTTGCCTTTTCCAGAGTGTCATACAGTTGGAATCATATTGTATGTAGTCTTTTCAGATTGGCTTCTTCTATTTAGTAATATGCATTTACATTTTCTTTATGTCTTGATACCTCATTTCTTTTTTTAAAAAATTTTTAAGCATTTATTTATTTTTGAGAGACAGAGAAAGACAGATCATGAGCAGGGGAGGGGCAGAAAAAGAGGGACACACAGAACCGGAAGCAGGTTCCAGGCTCTGAGCTGTCAGCACAGAGCCCAATGCAGGGCTCTAACCCACAAACTGTGAGATTATGACCTGAGCTGAAGTTGAATGCTCATCTGACTGAGCCACCCAGGCGCCCTTTGATACCTCATTTCTTTACAGTGCTGAATAATATTGCATTGTCAGGATGAATAACACTTTATTTATCCATTTACCTATGAAGGACACCTTCATTACTTCCAAATTTTGACAATTTTGTGCCAAGGGGCACAATTGCTGGATTGTATGATAAGAGTATATTTAGTTTAGTTTTTAAAAAAATGTATATGTATTTTTGAGAGAGAAAGGGAGGAGCAGAGAGAGAGAGGAGAAAAAGAATTCCAAGCAGGTTCAGCGCTGTCAGTGCAGAGCCTGCCAGGGGACTCGAACTCACAACTGTGGATGATGACCTGAGCTGAAATCAAGAGTTGGATGTTTTCCTGACTATGCCACACAGGTGCCCCAAGTGTATTTAGTTTTGTAAGAAACCACAAAACTGTCTTCCCAAGTGGCTGCGTCATTTTGCATTCCTACTAATAATGAATGGAAGTTTCAGTTGCTTGGCTTTTGGTATTAGTGTTCTGGATTTTGGTTATTCTAATGGGTGTGTAATGGAATCTCATTGTTGTTTTAATTTGTATTTCCCTGGTGATACATGACATAGGCCATTTTTTCACATACTTATTTGTCTTCTGTGTATCTTTTTTCATGTTCTGTCTGTTCAGGTTGTAGGTCCATTTTTTTAAGTGGGTTGTTTGCTTTCTTATTGTTGAGTTTTAAGTATTCTTTGTATATTTTTAATAACAGTCTTTTATTAGATATGTCTTTTACAATTTTTTCCCCACACTGTGGTTTGTCTTTTTATTATCTTGACAGTGTCTTTCTTTCACAGAACAGAAATTTGTAATTTTAATGAAATACTTATCAATTCTTTCATGCATTGTGTCTTTAGTATATCTAAAAAGTCATTACCAAACCCAAGGTCATCTAATTTTTCTCCAATGTTATATTCTAAGACTTTTATACTTTTTGCATTTAAATTTAGGTCTGTGATCAATTTTTAGGTATTTTTTGTGAAAGAGGTAAGGTCTATGGATAGATTCATTTTTTTTTCATGCAAATGTTGGGCTGTTCTAGCACCATTTGTTCTTGGTTTTTAAGAAATGCTTATTTATTATTTTTGAGAGAGACAGAGAGAGAGAGAGAGAGAGAGAGAGAGAGAGAGCGAGAGAGAGAGCCCACAAGTATGGGGGAGGGACAAAGAGAGAGACAGAGAATCCCAAGCAGGCTCTGCACTGTCAGCAGAGAGCCCATTGTGAGGCTCGAACTCATGGACTGTGAGATCACAACCTGAGCTGAAATCAAGAGTCAGAATCTTAACCAACTGAGCCACCCAGGCATCCGTCTAGCACCATTTGGTGAAAAGGTGGTCTTTTGTCTATTATATTGCCTTTGTTCCTTTGTCAAAGATCATTTGCTATACTTATGTGGGTCTATTTCTGGAGTCTCTATTCTGTTTCATTGATCTATTTGTCTACTCTCACCAATACCATACTGTTTTGATTACTGTAGCTTTATAGTTAGTCTTAAAATTGGGTAGTGCTAGTCTTCCAACTTTGTTCTTCTCCTCTAGTATTGTGTCGAGTATTCTGGATCTTTTGTCTCTCTATAAACTTTGGAACCAGTTTGTTAATATCCACAAAATAACTTAAGAATCTTTGCTGAAACTGAATGACTCTCTAGATCAGCTTGGGAAGCAGTGACATCTACAAAATACTGAGTCTTCCTATCTATGAATATGGAATATCTCTTCATATATTTAGTTCTTTCTGTAGAACTTCATATATTTAGTTCTTTCTGTAGAACTCTGTAGTTTTCCTCATGTATATCTTATACATAGTCTGCTAGATTTATACTTATAAATTCATTTGGGGGGTGCTAATATAAATGGTATTGTGTTTTAAATGTCAGATTCCATTTGTTTGTTGCTAATATAAAGTGAAGGAATTGCCTTTTATATAATGATTTTGTATCCTCCAACCTTGCTATAATTATTTATAAGTTCAAGGAGGAGTTAATTTGCTTTTTGTCAGGTCTTTTTGATTTTCTGCATAAATAATCATGTCACCTATGGAAAAAAAGCATTTCTATTTCCTCTTCTTTTTATATTGCATTAGCTAAGACTTCTAGAACAATATTGAAAATCAACGATGAGGAGAGGCATCCTTGTCTTGTTCCTCCTGATTTTAGTGGAGAAGTTTCTCATCATTAAGTGTGATGCTAGTTGTAAGGTTTTGCTAGATATTATTTTTCAAATTGAGGAAATTCCCCTTAATTCCTAGCTAATGAGAGTTTTAATCATGAATAGGTGTTGGATTTTGTTAAGTGCTTTTCCAGCATCTATTACTATGACCATTTGATTTTTATTCTTTAGTTTACTATGATATGATATGATAAATTTTATGAATTGATTTTCAAATGTTGAACTACCTTGTATACCTGGGATAAATTCTACGTGGATATGACATACAGTTCTTTTTTTAATGTTATTTAAATTGATTTGCTAATATTTTCTTGAGGGTTTCCATCTATTTTTATCAGACATATTGGTCCATGTTTTTGTTCTTGTAATGTCTTTGTCTGATTTTGGTATTATGGTAATTCTGGCCTTATAGAATGAGTTGCAAAGTATCCCATCTGCTTCTATTTTCTGAAAGAGATTTTAGACAATTGGTATAATTTCTTCCTTAAAATTTTTAGTAGAATTCACCAGTAAACTCGTCCAAACCTGGTGTCTTCTGTTTTGAAAGATTATTAATATTGATTCAATTACTTTAATAGATATAATCCTATTCGGATAGTCTGTTTTCTCATTTGTGAATTTTAGCAGATATGTGTTTCAAGGAGTCAATCTGTTTCATCTAGGTTATAAAATTTGTAAGCACAGAGTTGTTTATAGTATTTGTTTATTATACTTTTAATATCCATGTCTTCTCTTTTCCTTAGCCTGCCGAGAGGCTTATCAATTTTATTAATCTTTTCAAAGAAATGGCTTTTGGTTTCATTGATTTTTCTCTATTGATTTCCTCTTTTAGCTCCATTGATCTCTGCTCTAATTTTTATTATTTCCTTTATTTTCCTTACTTTGGACTTAATTTGTTTTTTGTTTTTCTAGTTTCCTTAGGTGGAAGCTTAGATGATTGAATTTAGATCTGTCTTTATTTCTAATACGTGCATTCAGTGTTATAAATTTCCTTCTATACAGTGTTCTCACTGCACCACCAAAATTTTATTTTTGTTTTTATTTAGTTAAAAATATTTTCAAATTTCTCTTGAGACTTTTTTCTTTGACCCATGTGTTATTTAGAAGTGTTTTATGTACCCTCCAAATATTTTTGGGTTTTCTAGCTGTCTTTCTGTTATAGATTTCTAGTTTAATTTCATTATAGTCTGAAAGCAGACATGTTATGATTTCTATTTTTTAAATTTGTTTAGGTATGTTTTCTGGTCTAGAATGTGGCCTATCCTATTATATATTCCAGATAAATCTGAGAAGAATGTGCATTTTGCTATTTTATGAAGTAGTCTCTATATGCCCATTGTATTTGGTTGGTCAATGGTGTTGTTGAGTTCAACTGTGTCCTTCCTTATTGGTTTTCTGCCTTCTTGTCCATTTCTGATACAAGTGAGTTAAAGTCTCCAACTATAACAGGGGATTCATCTATTTCTCCTTGCAGTTCTACCAAATTTTGCCTCACATATTGTGACACTCTTTTGTTAGATGCACACATGTTAATGATTTTTCAGTCTTCTTAGAGAATTGATCCGTTTATCATTCTGTAATACCCTTTTTATCCCTGGAAACTTTCTTTGCCGTGATATCTTATTTGTCTGAAATTAATGTAGATACTCCTATTTATTTTTGATCAGTGTTAGAATATATATCTTCCTCCATTTACTTAAAAATCTTTTTAATATTTTTTTTATTTTTGGTAGACAGAGAGATACAGTGCAAGCAGGGGAGGGGCACAGAGAGAGGGAGACACAGAATCTGAAACAGGCTTCAGGCTCTGAGCTGTCAGCACAGGGCTCAACCCCATGAAGTGTGGGATCATGACCTGGGCAGAAGTCAGATGCTTAACTGACTAAGCCACCCAGATGCCCTTACCCGTTTACTTTTAATCTATATGTGTCCTTATATTTAAAATGGGTTGCTTGTAGAGAACAAATGGTTGGGTCTTGTTTTGTGATAATTTCTCTTTTTTAATTCATGCATGATGTTCAAAGTGATTACTGATCTGTTTGTATTAATATCTACTGTGTTTGCTACTGTTTTCTATTTGTTGTTCTTAGGTTTTGTTCCTATTTTCTTCTTCCAATCTTTTACTACTGCTTGCGGTTTTAACTGAGCATTTTTTATGATTCCATTTTCCCTTTTTTCTTAGCCTATCAGCTTTACTTTTTTTGTCTTGTTTTTAGTGGTTGACATAGATTTTGCAAAATACATTTATAACCAATCCAAGTCCACTTTCAGATAACACTATAGCACTTCCTGAGTACAGCAAGTACTTTCTAATGAAAGTTAATCCTAATTTATCCCTCCTGTTTCTTGTATCATTGTTGTAATGAATTTCACTTATATAGAAGCATATGTATGCATTTATACATAAACATACATAATTGAATACATTTCTTGGATCTGCAGTTTGGTGTCTGACATTAATTTGCAGACATTCTCAGTCATTATTGTTTTGAAAATATCTTCTATTTCTTTATCTCTTTTTTCTTCTTTTTGTATTCTCAAAAGGTATTTTGTATAAAACATCTATCAGAGGTGTTTTGATTTTTTCTTCTTGGCATGCCTATGTTATGCCTTTAATAGTTTACCACAGTCCTTAGACATTCTATTTTGTCAGACTCTTTTTATTTTCTTTTCAGTTTTAGAAATTTCTGTTGAGATATCCTCAAGCTATGAGATTTTTTCCTCAGCCATGTCCAGTCTACTAATAAGCCCATCAAAGGCATTCTTCATTTCTGTTACAGTATTTTTAATCTCTAGACATTTTTCTTTTTTCTTTGTTCTTAGAATTTCCATCTCTATGTTTACATTGCCCATCTGTTCCTGCATGCTGCTTACTGTATCCATTAGAGCCCTTAACATATTAATCATAGTTGTTTTGAATTCCTAGTGTGATAAACCCAAAATCTCTGTCATATCTGGATTCTGTTTTTTTTTAACTTTTTAATGTTTTACTTGTTTGTGAGAGAGAGAGAGAAAGAGAGCGAGCGAGCGAGCGAGCAGGGGAGGGTCTGAGAGAGAGGGAGACACAGACAGACTCCAGGCTCCGAGCTAGTTGTCAGCACAGAGCCTGATGCAGCACAAACTAGGAGATAGGACCTGAGCTGACGTCGGACCCTTAACCGACTGAGCCACCCAGGTGCCCCTCTGGATTCTGGTTTTGATGTCTTTATCTCCTCAAATTGTGCTCTTTGCCTTTTATTATGCATTGTAACTTTTTCTTGATAGCTAGACATGGTGTACTGAGTAAAAGGAATTGCTCTAAGGAAATTTTAAGTAATATGGTGGCAAGGTGTGGGGGAAAGGGAGGTGTTCCATAGTATTATGATTAGATATTAATCTTTTAGTGAGTCTATGCCTCTTTGACTGTGAACTTCACAAGTGTTTCTCAGAAGGATGACTAGAGTGGGCTAGAGTAGAGTTTTTTTTTTTCTCCATGTGGAAGACTAGAGACAGCCAAAGTTGGGTATTTGCCTTTTCCAGAACATTAGGCTCTGATAAAGCCTTAGCAGGTTAGGCTCTGGTTAAACAGTTTTTCCTGAGTGTAGACCTCATCAAGAACAGAATGCTCAGGCATTATTCAAAATGTTTTCTTTTCTCCTCCCCCTGCTGGAAATTTGAAGGGATTTTCCCATGAGAATGTAGTAGAGCTTCTGGTGGTAAAAACTTGCACATATGCTCCCCCTTCCCTCCAATGACTGGGTTCCCCCTCACTCCCAATGATCAGTTCCCCCCTAGCGCTTTTATTTTAGACTTGATCCCATTGAGTTTCTAGCCATTTGTCAATTATAGTTTAGGTTTTTCTACTTGGGGACTGGTTTCCACAGAGATTACAATTCTTTGGTTTCTGCTCAAGTAAGTTGTGATTCTCTGTATCTTCCTGTCTGTCTTTTCAATTTAGGGGGCAACAGCATGCCTGCAATGTCACTCCTTTTATGGATCTAAGAAGACTGGTTGAGCTTTGTTTGCAGCTGTTTACTTGTTGGTAAGATAGAATGATGGCTTTTCAAGCTTTGTATATGTAGGACCAGAAACTGGAAGCCATCTTGGTATTTAAATGAATTAAAATTAAATAAAATTTAAAATTCAATTCTACAGTAATATTAACCACATTTCAAGGACTCAAAATCCACATGTGACTAGTGGCTACTGTGTTGACAGTGTGAGTATAAAACATATCCATCATCACTGAAATTCCTTTTGTATTATCCTGCTCTTTAATGTCCATAATGTCTCTGTTTGGCATGGAAACAAGTGATGAGAATTGGGAGAAATAAAGGAAATACTAAAGCCAAAGTATTGCCTATATTCAGCTTATTATCCTGGCTTCTTGGAAGGCTAGGATTCTGCCAGGCAGACTCTGAACCATTAATCTGGCTCCCACTGTCATTATTTTATTAATAATGGAGATATTCATTTCTGTTCCCCATTTCACTTCCTGAGTTCTTTCCTGAAAATACTTTGCTTGTAGGCTCTGACTTATTTAATGGATGATTGTTAACATTCTTTGGCTTTTCATTATGTTTTCCATCTGTGATATATTGTGGCTTATCAGCACACCAGGATATTCACTCACAATTTTAGAGTGCTTTTCAACTACCATTCTGTTGCAATTTCTTTCCCCCTTTTCAAAATTGAGAAGAGGGTGCCTTTTTTAGATCAGTTGATTTTCAGTCTCCAGTTCAACTTGAGAAACACAATTGAGCAAGTACTTGAAAGTTCAGCATGATTTCTGAGAACAGTGATTCCTTAGCAAATTTCTTGAAAGGTGGCTCTGTTCTTTACCACACCCCTGCATCAGGAGGACTCGGAAGGTAGGATTGGTGCTCTTCTTGCTCCTCACTTCAGCTTCCAAGCCATTATTTCTCCTTCTCCTTCCTAAAAATAACACCTTTGAATTTCAAGTTGTTTAGCCATACTCTCTGCTGTCCTTCCTAGTTGCCTCATCCATAAACTTCTGTTTAATTTCACATTTTCTCTGATGCTCCTGAATGTGAGAGATTTTAGATCACTCCTATGTTCTCTCTAGCACTACTTTCATCATGACTCCTTCTGGCTTCTTGACCACACAGAGGGTCCTTCAATTCCTGGCCTTTAAGTACCTTGTCCACTTCCAATTTAACAGTTGACTGCCATGCTCAGATTCTAGACCTTGTCATATTAATACCTTTAACCCTTCCACAACTACCATTTCAAGGATCCTTTTCTCCAACTATTGCCTCCTATCTTTCTTTTCATTTTCTCTAATAGTCTTACTTCAGCAGTACTGTAGGAACTATAATCCACCTTTCCCCACTCTTCATTACTCCCTCATATTCCCACTTCTCACCTTTCACCAACTCCCTTTGCCTCCATCTCTGCTCCTTATTCTCTTATACCATGTTGCCAACCAACTCTCTTGTCAACTCCATGCTGGTTCCATTATAGGCTTGAAAAAAGTACCCAATCTTCTCATTTTAAATTCAAGTCTAATAACATAAAATGATCCCTCAGTTTTAACAAGCAATGAAGCTACATTTCCCTTGTACATCCATTATCTCTCTTTTGTTGACTGTTTCATGCATTCTTTTTTATCCTCAAGACTTCACTCTCATTTGTTGATTTTGCTGATTTTACCAAGACGAGAGCAGGAATCAGAAGAAAACTTCCGTAAGTGCTGCCATTCCTTTCTACCCACTTAGTATATTTGTGCCTTTTTCCTTGTCCTTTACTTCTGTTGCTATGGATGATCCATCTGTGCTCCAAAGGTCACTCCTTTTCTTTCTGTACTCAATCAATCCTGTTTCTTCTTGCCCAGCCAAAGACATTGCTCTAGCTTCTCTCCCTTCTCCATCTCACATTGTCACTGTAAAACAATTGGATTATTCTAATCAGGATAAAAATGTGCTATTATTTCTTCCATTCTTAGAGAATAAAATCTTCTCTTCCCTTCCTATTTTTCTTCCTAGGTCACAACACTACTTGATTTTTCTTCTCGTTTTCATAGCCAAATTACTCAAAAATGTTTTCTACATTCACAATATTAATTTTTCTCTTTTCATTCACTCTCGAATTTAGTTCAGTCAGGACTTTGACCTCACTGTGGTACAGAAATGGTGAAAATCATTACTGATTGTAATGGTATGAAATAAAATGGTCAGTTTTCAGTCCCCATCTCATTTGACCTAGCGGCAATGTTTGACCTGCTTGATCACTCATTTCTTCTTGAAAAACTTGCTTCACTCAGTTACCAGTAGAATTCAGTTTTCTGCATTCACTTGACTTCACGGGTCTCTCCTAAATTTCACTTGCTGGTTCCACCTCATTTCCCTAATATTTACATGTCACACTGCTGCAGGCTTGAGATCTTGGATATCCCATTTTTCTTACCTATACTAACTTCTGTGGAGGTCTCATCAAGTCTAATGTTTTAAATACTTTTACGTGCTAACCATTCCTCAATTTCTATCTCATGACCAGATAATTTTTGTGGAACTAAAGATTTATATACCCATTTACCTTCTCAGTGACAAGCAACTAGCTCACATTTACATGTGCAAAACTCAGCTCCTGATTTTACTCTCTTTACCCCATAGACCTCAGTTTCATTTTCACTTCCTTGAGGGAACATTTCTCCACATGAAGAAGATCAAAACAAAATAGCTGAGGATATAATAAGTAGGTATAGGGTTTTAAGGGACAGAGATGATAGACTATATACAGGGCAAATCCTATTAAATTAAACCAGCAATATTTACCTGAAATTGTCTAGGTCCAGTTTTGAAGATGCCACTAATTTTTTCAAGTTGTGAAAATATCAAGCATAAGGGCATAAGAAGAATTAAGAGCCTATAGCACTGTGGTTAAAAGTTTGGGATTGGAATCAGAATATTCAAACTCTCTTTGAGTGTCAGTTCTTTACCTTTTAAATGAAAGACAATGACAGTATCTGACTCACAGGGCTTCTGTGAGGACTTGATAATACGGTATACATATTAGAGAGTAAAACGTTAATGTTTAATATGTGATGAAAATGATGATGCCCTGCTTCAGCTGTACATCATGCAGAATATTCTGGAACGCAGTGGCAGAAGGACCTAATACTGCTTAGAGAAATTAAAAATTTCTTCACAGAAAGGTGATGTTTCACTGGCCATTAAGGATGAGCGGGGGTTGTCATGGAGAGAATGGGAGGAAGGTACAGAAGACTAAATGAGCATATTCAGAAAATATTCTGAAGAAAATGTGGTAAGAGAGGGATGGGAAAATATCTGAAGTTAGAAATTTAAAAAAATATATAGTTTATGCTAATTTTAAAGTCCAAAATGTTGAATGAACACATTTCTTTAAATGCTTATAGCATCTCTTTATTTTTATTATAAAAGAATTCAATACATTTCAGAAAAAATCTGAAAAAAATAGAGAAAGCATATGTATATATATACATGTACACATATATACACACATATAGACATCAGGTTCAATATGTATGTGTATATATGTATGCATATGTGTATGATATATATGTGTATACAAACATACACACATATAATTTACAGGTGTCTTTTCTGGAGATAATCTTTATTTGATATTTTAGTATTTTTTCCTACTCTTTTTCCTATATCTACATGCATTTTTATATAAATATATTGTAGTATGTAAATGGTTTTGAATTCCTTTTCTTTTTAAATATTCTATAGTAAATACACTTTGTTGAGTGTTTGTAATGTGTCTCACTTTGTACTACTTGTTACGTATCTTATTTCTTTTTTTTTTAAATTTATATTTTTAGTGTTTTATTTATTTTTGATACAGAGAGAGACAGAGCATGAGAGGGGGAGGGGCAGAGAGAGAAGGAGACACAGAACCAGAAGCAGGCTCCAGGCTCTGAGCTAGCTGTCAGCACAGAGCCTGACGCGGGGCTCGAACCCACGAATGTGAGATCTGACCTGAGCTGAAGTCAGAGGCTTAACCAACTGAGCCACCCAGGCGCCCCCGTATCTTATTTCTAAATGACTATGCCTTTGTAAGTATCATGACAAATTAGAAAGCTGAGATTTTTTTCATAGAACTAAATAAAATTTTAGAATCAGCATTCAAACTCCAATTTGTCTGACTTCAAAGTACATCCTTACAACTTTTAAAACCTTCATAATGGTATTTCATTGCTCTGTTATAGTATTTCATTATTATTTCTCTATTATTGAATATTTTGGCTGTTTGTAACTTGTCACTATTATAAATGATGCCAGTAATGAACATCTTTGGAGTCTATATTATTTCTTGTTTTTAGGGCTGATGTATTACAAGAGTCCTAGAATTCATTATGGGGTCAAAAGGAATGAACTCTGAGTATTTGACATTTTGCTTTCCAGAAAAATCCATGGCATTTCTGGTATTCCATAAATGGTTTACTTTAATGAAAATATTTCCTGCTTTGATTAATGGGCTACAGATACAGTGCTTTATTGATCACCTTATAATGAATTCACTACCATAAATGACTCAAGTGCAGTGTATTCTTTATTCAACCTGCAATTCACAAAATAATTACTGACCATTGTAAACATAATTTTAAAATATTGATCTGTTTGCAGGTATAGGTAAAACCTCAGGTAAACCATATAGAATGTTGAGGAAAAAACTCCAAATAACAAAAACTATAATAATGACAACAAAATCAACCCCAATTCCCTCCTTCCAGCCATCTAAATGTGTTTGGTTTCTGAATAAAGAATGTGTTATTTTCTAACAAAGCAGTTTGCCTTGTGCCTTCTGTAAGGGTTGAATGTTACTCGGAGGTGAGACTTTGATCACCCTTTCTATTTCTAGGACATGCTTATTCATTGGCAGTAACTGAAATTTATCCAAATAGACTTTCAAAGCTCCCAAGTGTTCTAAATTTATCTCACTCCGTTTCTTTGGTTTAGAAGCTAGTTTGGAAATCTTACAAGGCCAACTTGTCTTCAGTAATTTCTAGTGCTTCTTGTTTGGGACAGGCTAGAAAAAGCTCTGTAAAGCTGCTAAATTTGGTGCTTGGCAGAAACCATAATACACAGGGAGAAGTACATGAAGTGTAAAACCTAAAATATCAAAACTCTTTGACATTTCAAACTAATTTCAAATGTACAGAAATGATAAAATCATAACATCTGCATAAATCAGCTGTGTGCACAACCTATACTAGTGAAAGAAAAAAAAGGAAGTATTAATTAGAATATACACCAATCATTTTATAAATATGATGTTTGCATATGAATGGAATAAGTTAGCCCAAGGGAAAAAAGTCTATATATTTTTTCTTACTGATTAAAAACAGTGTTAGAGTGTGCTAAAAATGAACATTTATTGCGTGGACCTACAAGAAAGACTCTACTGAGAGATGAGATAGAATGCTTACAGAAGGCCTGGGGTTAAGTCTTGGCTTTGCACACGCTTACTGTATACTTTAGGGACCATTTACTCAAATTGTCTGCATCTTAATTGCTTCATCTGTGACATGGAAATAACAGTAGCTACCAACCTAAGAATGATTAGGAAAGCACTGCAAAAACTCTAAAACCCTATATGAATATGAGGTGCTATTTTTAGTATTGTTAATTGTAATTTAAAAAATTTTCTTATTATTTTTTGAGACAGAGAGAGACAGAACATGAGGCAGGGAGGAGCAGAGAGGGAGACACAATTGGAAGCAGGCTCTAGGCTCTGAGCTGTCAGCACAGAGACTGATGGCAGGGCTCGAATCCACAGACCGTGAGATCATGATGTGAGCCGAAGTTGGACGCTTACCCCACTGAGCCGCCCAGGCACCCCGTATTAATTGTAAATTAAACTAAGAGCTCCTGAGATTAATTGAATGTGAAGTTCTCATGAAGTTGAAAAAAATTTTTATCCTTTGAATTTGGCAAAGAGTGATTGTTAATTAGATTGGGGTGTTGTATATGATTATCTCTTAGGTATAAAAGCTTAGGCAACTGTTAATAAATTGTAATTGTTTCCCCCCCTCCCCACCCAACACACACAGACACTCTTCCCCCTTCTTCTAGTTAATCGCAGAGGAAATGCAGTTTTATTATCCAACTGCTCTTTTCAAGTGGCAGGAAAGGGGGCAGTGACAAATGAATTTCATGGACCTGTCCATGGCTTTAAATGATACAGGAACAGATAAGAAGATGGCTGAATTCTAGGGCTTTATTCAGACATTCTACTCCCTCCCCCATCCTAACAAAGTAATGTCACTATGAAGAGAGAGAGTTTGGCAGAGATGATACAGTAGGAAAATGACTGTTCAGTGTTTGGGGAAATTCCAGGCAAATTGGATATTAAGGGAAAACCCATAGATAGGTATTTGAATCTAGGCCCATTGCTGGTCCTTAGGCTCCCAAGCCAAGTTCCTTGGAAGGCTAAGTCAACAGTGTCCTCTGATACTGAGATGTCTTTTCAAAGGCAGTACGTGGATGGCTAAGAGGAGATTTTGATTATGGTTCTGCTGCCTTTGGCTGGAGAGCTCATGTTACTACTAGTAATAGGCTTTTATTCAAATATCTGTCTGTGAGTACTTGCAGTCAATGGAAATTGCTAGTGAGTAACAGGGGGACGGATTTGGCATTGCATTCTGAAGACTGGAACTGCTTAGTATTTATTCTGCCTATAAACCTGTACTTCAAATATTTGTTAGTCATCCAAACAACTTTTCCTTGGTAAATATATTTACGAAACCAACCTTTTTTAAAAATTTGTTAATGTGTTGTCTTCTTCCAAGATTTTTTGACTGGGCTTATTATTTCAGGATTGAATCTCTTATGCAAATATGAATTAAATGTTATCTTCTTTCACCTGGTGAATACGAGATTTCCCTTTCATATCTTTTGTGATAAAAATAAAGATTCTAGCCAGACAAAAGCTAGTGGAAAGGTTGTTTAGGTATAAAGTTTTAGTTTTCCAAGAGGAAAGGAGTTCTGGTTATGGGTTTTATGCCAATGTGAATGTATTCAACACTACTGAATGGGATTCTTTTTTTTTTTTTAATGTTTTATTTATTTTTGAGACAGAGAAAGAGTCAGCGTGAGCAGAGGAGGTTCAGAGAGAGAGACACACACACACACAGAATCCAAAGACAGACTCCGGGCTCTGAGCTAGCTGTCAGCACAGAGCCTGACGCGGGGCTCGAATCCACAAACTGGGAGATCATGACCTGCGCCAAAGTCGGACGCTTAACCGACTGAGCCACCCAGGCGCCCCTCAACTGGATTCTTAAGAATGGTTAGGATGGTAAAGTTTTGTTACATATATGTTGCCAAAATAAAAATTGTTTAAACATTTTTTTGAAGTTAATGGAAAGAAAAGAAAATCTCCCCTTTATCTATGTCTCAATCCTACTTTCCTTCTGAACTCTGGCTGGTCTTTTGTGTCGTCTTTAATAGCACTGTAACCTTGAATGCAGTTACAGACTGTGGGAGAAAGGCAGCCCCATTTTGATGAAAACAAACCTCCTCCACAAAGAATCCCATTAGCAATAGTGGTTAAGAGCTCCATTTTTAATGACATCATCTCTCAAGTTATTGCAAAATGAATACATTTTTCTGTTCATATTTGGTGACTGATTCATTTTTATTCAGTGGAGACATTTTAAGATCATATGAAACAGAGAGTCACAGAAATCATCAGTGGGATTTTCCCCTTCTATGACAGCCCCTCAGGGACCCAAGGCCACCAGTATAGGAAAAGAAAACTTACATAAGCTTGTCATCTAATTAGTACATATTTTCTTTTACATAGTGTCCGCATCCCCATATACCTGTCTGTTCCACGTTATTGACGAAATAACTAGTAACTTGGGTGCTCGTCTGCCTGTCTGGGGTGGATCTGCATGAATAACTGTTGCATGTCCTGCTCCTTGTTCTCTGAGTCATCCCTTCCCTAACTACGTGTTTTTGCCAAGACAGTGCACAAACAAGTTGTTCATTGTTTAATCTGTCAGTGGGGCCAGGACTGGAAGCTTCGACAAGCTTCAGGTATTCAAGTCTACTCTTTCTTGTCTTTTCTTTTTACATGTTTTTGACTTCAGAGAGAACATCTTTCACATAATTTTCTAAAAGGAGAAGTCCCTGTGTGCAAATTTCCCATTAATATAAAATACGTGTTTTCAGTTTTCTTTATTTGTTGCTAGAACAAACCAATATTGGGAGCTGTGGTTCATACCCACTTTGCAGCAGTGTGCTTACGAGATGCCTGGTGTGAGTGACAAGTGTGATGTGGCTGCTGGGGGTGTCACTGGAATTTAGATGGCACATTGGAGAGCTCCAGGGGAGGGGGGGAGGGGGAGGGGCACGCAGCTCCTTGTAGCCAAACCATGCCTGGAGCATGGAGGTCTTACCAGGCATCACCTTGATTTCAGGGTGGGGGGTTTAGAATTCAGGTCGCTGGGCGAGGAAACCTGAAACCTCTTCCCTCATTAATTTAATGATAAGTATTGAATTCCTAAGTCATCTCTAGGCAATGGGGATTCTAGCAGTGAGAACATTCGGGTCTTTATAGAACTTACATGCTGGTTGGGGTGACAGTTCATAAACAATCAGACAAATCAATAAGAAGCTATTACATAGTGATTCATGCTAGGAAGAGAAATGGGTACAGTAAGGGAACTGAGAGGAATAGGGTGCTATAGAGTGTTCAGGGAAGGCCATTCTGATGAGGTGACACTGAATAGACACCTGAATGGAGTGAGGGAAGGAGCAATGGAATACCTGAAGATAGAATGTTCCAGGCAAAGGCAATAGCACATGAAAAGGGCCTGAGATGGTGCTATGGATTGAATGGCTGTGTCTCCCAAAATTCCTATGTTGAACCCTAATCACCAATGTGATGGCATTTGGAGGTGGCCTTTGAGAGGTGATTAGTTCAGGAGGAGGTGCCCTTATGAATAATATTAGAGGAGCCTTTATAAAAGATACCCCAGAGAGCTCCCTCCTCCTCCCATTATGTGAAGACTCAGGGAGAAGATGGCTGTCTCTGAACCAGAAAGTGGACCCTCATCAGACACAGAAACTCTTGGTGACTTGATCTTGGACTTCTGGGTCTCTATAACTGTGAAACATTAGTTTCTGTTGTTTATAAGTCACTCAGCCTGTACTGTTTTGTGATAGAAGCCTGAATGGGCTAGGACAGGTGGGAACATAGGAGCAAGAAAACTTGGAGACTAAAGGAGAATGGGAAATTAATGGTGACAGATAGCCTTATGGGCCCTGAAATGAGCATTGCTTTTGTTCTGAGTGTGAGAGGAAGGCGTTGGAAGGTTTTAAGCAGAGAAATGGTTGACCTGTTTCATAGGTCCAATTTAGCTGCTGTGCAGAGAAGGAGCGGGTCTGACATGAGGACACCACAGATACTCATTAAAAAAAATTTTTTTTAATGTTTTATTTTTTATACAGACAGAGACAGAGCATGAGGGGGGAGGGGCAGAGAGAGAAGGAGACACAGAACCAGAAGCAGGCTCCAGGCTCTGAGCTGTCAGCACAGAGCCCGATGCAGGGCTTGAACCCACAAACGTGAGATCTGACCTGAGCCGAAGTCAGAGGCTTAACCGACTGAGCCACCCAGGCGCCACCACCACAGATACTCAACTGGTGAGCGGAAGTGAGGGGTAGAGAGAGGAACATGGCAGCTGCTTCACATGTTTAAAGTACTTTTATGAGAAGGAAGGAATTTGTTCTTTTCTATATCCTCAAATAAAATATGCTTAAGTTATTTTTAAAAAGAGAAATTTTAGTTCAATTCAAGGAGGGACCTACTCTAAATTTACTTTTTCTCTGAATACAGAAGTCACAATTTTTTTTAGAAAGTGTGTAAGAAAAGAGTAAAGTATAAATAAAATATACTACTCATAATCCCACTGCTCAAAAATAACTATTAACATTTTCTGTAAGTTTTGGACTTTTTTTCTGGGCATGCAAATATGAATTAAAAAATATTTTGTGGTGCGAGAATATTGTTATACTATACTGTAACTTAACTTTTTACTTGCCAATATACCATCAAATATTCTATAAAGCACAATTTTGAAGAGACTATGTAATCTTCTATACATGCACCATCATTTGTTATAACCCTTTTATGTAGTTGAGCAATCACGTGTTTTTCAGGTTTCTTTCTTTTTCATTATTATAAATAAAATTGGTAAGGACAACCTAGAATATATGTCGTGTATATCTCTGGTAATTTCCTTTGGGTAGAATTTTGGGATTACCTGATTAAAGGTTCATGATTAATTTTGTGAAAGTTTATACCAATTTCACAGTTCTACCAATTAACATGTTCCGTTGCTTCTCAGTTTCTAATCTGAGAAAACTAAATACGGAACAAGCTCCATTAGGAGGAAATGAGTTCCTTGTTACTGGAGGCATCTTAGTAGGTGCTAGAAAGTTAGGTGGACGGGATATTATTCAGGGAAATCTAGTTGAGTATTTAAAGTGTCAGTGAGATTTCAGAATTCCTCAGAATGGAGGTAGAGGAGAAGAAAGAGGGAGGAATGTTGAATAATTCTGTTGCCTGTACTCTGTTTTATATATACATGAATTGGTTGATTTTGGTGCTAGTTCGCCAAGAAAATGTAAAAAAAAATGTAAAAACAATAGTGGGGTACTTGTAAGCAATTCTCTACAACTTGTTAGAGGTTGGAATCAACAAAGGCCAAGTAGCGTAACTGAGGTTGAGATGTGATTCAGTTTATAAACACTCCATGTCAAATGAATGTTACACAGATGAAGAAAAGGGAACGATTAATTGTTTGTTATGTGCAAAACACAGCAGCACACATAGTCCAATATTACTATCTCCATCATTTATTTAGTGGTCTATTGATTTAAGTATGCATTAATTAAAAATATTATCAAACACACTAATCTTAGGTAGTCTGCTGGGCTCTGGGAATATAATATCAAATAGAACATGATTTCTGCCCTAATGGCCTTGTAGCCAACAGGGGGAGACAGGCAAGTAATTCAGTAATTTCAGAATGCTACAATCAATATGCCATAGCACACACAGCGTGTCATAGCAAACAGTGGAGTGGTAGCATCATACAAATGTTAATGGGGACAAATCATGCTAGAAAAAAAATTAAGGGAAGAAGGACTGGGAGATCTAAGTTAACATTCTCTTGGATACTGTCTGGTTGGGTGAGGTTGGGTAGGTCATTTAGCTAAACTTAAATTAAATGGGAAAAATAATATTTACCAAATGTGGTCTATTTATTTCTTAATTAAAAAGCACGTGAGAGCAACTAGCACAGTGAAAGGCATGCACAAAAGCTTAGTAAATGTTAGCTGAGTCATTGAGACATATGAATAGTTTGATAGAATAGATCTTCCCAAGAAGTAATTTCATGCACACCCCACCAGAGAATCACAGAGTGAGACCGTATTTATTGAAACTGAAAATAGATTTTTTTGCTATAAACCAAATAGTTTATTTGGTTATTTTGCCAAATAGTATAGCCCACATAAATCTGAGGTTAAAATCATAAATCGTGTATGAATTTTCATGAAGTTAAGATACAAAGTAAGATGGATCACAATTGGACAGAACTCAGGAAGTCAAATAAAAGTTTTCTATTCATAGCACACACTGGCAGGAGGAATTTCTCTCTGCTAATTACCTCATGTCCTGAGCAGCAGCACAGAGATGATTGCTTTGTGCCTAATGATGAGGAAGGTCAAGTTAAATTTACAGATAAATAGAGGGAGCATTCAATCTACCAAAATACCTCTTCACGGAAGACAAAAGTGTTCCCAAGCAGGGAATACTTAATAGAAGTTATTGTAGGGTATGTGTGTGGGGGAGGTGAAACTCGGGATATTAGCCTCTTGGAGATGCTCCTCTGTCCTCTGCCAGACTGACTTCTCCCACATGACATCAAGTGTGACGAAGAGAGGAAGTCGGTGCTGTCTCCCAGCCTGTGCATTGTGCACTGGGGACACGGCACGGAACGAGACTGCCAAGTTCTGGGTGTTGTGAAGCATGGAGTCTTGCAGGAAATACATCTATTTAAAAATAAGCACCAAGAGATGACGCAGGTGGAAGTCGAGGGAACGATGACAGGTTCTGGTGCAAATGGTACCTGGCCCAGAGTACTTTTGAAATCCAGAGTGAGCTGAAGAGTGGATGACTGTAAATTTGTGGTCAACGAGATTCTTTTAGTTTTCACATGGAGTGGGGATACGGCAAGTGCCAGAAACCTTCATGCTGTTCTGCATGCAGATGGCCTGAGCTGTTGATTTTGACCTAATGTGAGTTCAGCCTTCGATCCCCCCAAGTAAATAAAACCAAGTGACAAAGGGGAAAATGCTCAGTGTCAGTAGTAATCATATTTGATGTGAATTTGAATGACTTTTTTAAACCAGCAAATTAAAGATGTAAGTGATAATTTTCAGTGCTGATAGCAGTCAAAAAACACTCATGGCTAGCAGGAGTGAAAATTAGTAGAATCTTTTTAAAAGACAGTTTGGCATAAATGTATCAAAAACTTTAAAGACTCCATATCCTTTGATCCATTCATTCTGATTCTAAGACTTGATCCTTAAAAAGAATCCAAAATATACTGGGAAAGATCATTTTATACAAATATGATCAATGCGGAATTATTTGCAGCACCGAAATTGTGGAAATAACCTAAAGGTATAACAACAGAACTACTGATTAAATTATGTGCATCTAATGAAATCTCCATGGGATGTGGAACCAATAAAACTGATAGCTGTAATGCTTTGTTGTGATGTTAATAGAAAAATGGACTTTTGGTTTCCCATGAAAGAAGGAATTTCTCATGGATTTATAACGTGCTAGCATTTATTTAACAATGCAGTACCTTGTTCTATGTCGCATCTAGTACTGTCGGCTTTAGTTTTTAAATATGCATTATTAATTACTATGATCGTAACTATCTCAAACAAAATAATAAACCCCAAATTTTGCAAAATCAAAAAAGGCTGGAAAAAATGCAGCATTTTATTAATAATGGTTGACTCTGAGTGGTGGGATGTGTGATTCTTTTCCTCCCTTCATTTTTCTTCATTTCCCAAATACCAAAATTAGTGTATATTACTTTTAGAATGGATATGTGGACATCAAGCTTGAGGAGTTTCTCTTTCCCCCTTTCTGAAAAAGCTGTTCTGTTTTCTGGACTGTTGTCCTGGGTAAAAAGAAAGCCTGAAGCATCAACTTAATAAATAGGCCTCTCATGGTTTAAGAAAGTCAGAGACTCATAGAATCTTAGGATTGAGAGGTCACTATTTTGAAGTCAGTACCAATTTTTTCCAGAATGAGAAGACAATTACTGAGTGCCTACTAGGTGTAAAATCCCCTTTGCACCCATTACCTACATGCCTTCCACAGGCAAATTCTTACTCACTCATCCTAGGGAAGAGTCTGGCATCACCTCCCTTCCATTGATGTCCTCAGTTTTCTTCAGTAGGCGATCTGGGCTACCGCCCCATTTGTTTCAGAGGAGATTATTTAATGGCAACTGTCTGAGGGCAGGGCTGTGATCCCCAGCTGCTGGCACTCAGTAAACACGTAGACTGTTGAATGAATAAGTGAATCAGTAATTATTGGGGGCACTCTTGTAGGTGCTCTGGAAAGACAGAAAGCGTTTGAGAAATGGTATTTCCCCTTAAAGACTTTATGAATAATTGTAACGTAAAAAGCTAATTAACAGCGCATATTTAAAAACTAAAAAAGACAGCAAGTGATGTCAGATGGTTCAATGTACTTGTTAAATAAAGGGTAGCATGCAATTAATGCTTTAGGAGTTGCTGCTTTCATTGGAAATCAAAAGATACCTAGAGAAGAAGATACCAAATGGCTCAAATGGACCTCTTCACATGATTGAATTGTGTGGTTTTATTTTATGATTTTTTAAATCAGTGAAACAATAAACTACTAATAATTATGTCTTCACACACAGATTTAAGAAATCGTCAGGAAACCTTTCATACTTTTTTTTGGTCAGGATTAGTTTCTCAGTTGATTTATAGCTGAACAAGTATCAGAAAATGTAATGTCTTCCTTAAAATATATGTATCCATTTGGCAGAAATGTGTGGCTCTTAGTCTTTATTACTTATTGAATTACCTACCACGTAAGTTAATAAGGTCAGCTCTTCAGAAGGCTTATGACTGGTAGGAAAAACTTTGCTCACATTAGTAAGCACAAGTCTCCTTTATCAAATCTAGAAACTGCGTGTACTCCTGGCTGGGCAGAAATGGCCTTCTCGCTCTTGTATTGTCCTTGAGGCGGTTTACACATGACTGCAGCAATGAACAAAGGGGAGCCTCTCATGCAACTGTTCTCTTCACCGAGTGGGTGACTTGGCAAATTTTCTAGAGAAACTCAATTTACTTTCCTTTCTCCTTCAACATACAAGCAGGGGTGCTAAGGGTAGACTTCTCAAACTTTCTATTGTTCGCCAATGTAAATAATATCAAAAATTCAAATTATGTTAAAATTTTATTTAATTATAGAAAAATGAATTACATTTACACATGTTCTTTAGTCTATAAACATAGGCCACAGCCTCTTAGAGGACTAAACAGATGATAGTAGAGTTTAGTTATGTGGAATCTATACCACATAGATCTATACCATGGGCTTCCTACTAGAATGGATAACTTAAGATGCGGGCTGAACTATATCTGTCCACAAATATCCCCAAGTAATATAGATGTAGGATTTTTTCATCATGTTAAAAAAATTTATAATAGACACCATCTATCAGAAATTTAGATGCTAACTCTAAACTAAGAAGAATATAAACATTTCAAGGCTGCCTGAGAAAATGTCTAGCAGTTAGAGAGAGATATTTTCAAACAGAAATTGTTTCTAGTAGAAAATTGTAAATAATGAATTTTATGCAAACAAGACACTGAATTACTATAAAGTAATCATCAATTATACATAGACTTTAATATTTTATCATAGCATTTACATTAGGATGGCAGGAAGCTGGGCTCCAGGAATCCAGTGGGCTATGTGGTCCTCTGTCCACCACCTCAGGAGCTCTTGAGGGTGATGGAAAATGGGGAACTACTGTAGCATGCAGACGTCCTGAGAACTCAGGGGAGCACCATGGCATGGTGGGAAAACTGTTTTTAGTGGAAATCAGAGAACACCTAGAGTCATGGGGACATTGACAAACTAGACATTCCTTCCCAGTGGAGGAAGACAAGGTTGATGAGGAGACTGGACAATGAGTATTTGAGGTCAAGATGAACATGATTTGCGGCACCGAGGTGGCTCAATTGGTTAAGCATCCAACTTTGGCTCAGGTCATGATCCTGTGGTTTATGGGTTCGAGCCCTGTGTTGGGCTCTGTGCTCAGAGGCTGGAGCCTGCTTCATATTCTATGTCTCTCTCTCCCCCTCCCTCACTTGATCTCTCTCTTTCTCTCTCTCATAATAAATAAACATTCAAAAATTTAAAAAATAAAAGAAGATGAACATGAGTCAGTGCAGTCCTTGATAGGAATTTTTCAATCCCTGAGTAGCTGTCATATGGTAGAAGGAGTAGCCCACAAACAACAGTATTTTTTCAAAAGACAGAACTCAGATAAGTGGGTGGAAAATTTAGGGAGGCAGATTTTGATTTAATATTTATGTAACCTGTGTGTTGCATGTTATTTCAAGACATAGCATAATGTAGTAAAGGGTCAGATCAATTTCCAAATCCTGTCTAGGTCTGATTCACAACGGCACTATCTACTGTTGAGGCCAATAGTCGGTCAGACATATACAGCCACTTGATGATTTTATGTCCTTGGTTTTCATCTCAGCTGTAGTCTGGTCTTGTTCTCTCTCAAGAAAGAACCTCAGCCTTGGTATGCCGCCCATAATCAGCTTGTGTCTCACCCTCAGTGCAAGCTGAATTCAGTCAGTGTTACCCTGTGATCTTAATGTCCCATACAGAGATTTGTTTTATTTTCTTTTTTTTCCTTTTTTCTTTTTCTTTTCTTTTCTTTTTTTTTTCCCAGTGTGTTTCAAAGGACTCAGTCTATTGAGTGCGTTAGAGCCCACTGGGCTAGAGGGAAACATGGGAGACTGACAATGTGGTCTATTCAAAATGGCCTTACATCTGACACGAGCTATTGCCTTTGGGTCAAATTTATGTTTCTTGAATCACTCTTCTATTGGTTAGCCTGACCCCACCATTTCCACTGGTTTGACAAGCACATCTGAATGAGAGCGTTGCTGTAGCTCAGTTCTCAATTTTAGATTCCTGCTACATAAAGAAAATGTTTTAATAATTAGAGTCAGTCTCAAGTGGAATGACGTAGCTCAAGAAAAAATAACCTCCTTCCAAAGGAAATATGCACACAGAGGCTCAACACCCATGTGAAGGATGTGAGGGGAAAAGTTCCCTATAAGGGAAGGGCAGGAGTGTAGGCTAAGTCTCCAATAAGGTTCTTCTCATCTATAATGTTTTATGGGTCTCTGGGCAATTCTGCCACTACACAAGTACCTCTTACAGGGGAAGTAAGATGTCTATGAGCAGCAAGGGTGAGAAGAGAGAACAAATGCACACAGGTGCACACACAGATTCATGGGACCCCTACATAATGCCCTTTTGTCAAGAACCAGTTTGGTTATTTCTTTAATTTTTCTCTTAGGGTTTATTTATCACTGTTAAAAGATGTTCAGCAGCCCTTAGTACACCCAGTAACTTAAATAGGGAAGGAACTAAATATGTGTATAACTGAACCTGGAAGATTGCCACTTTCCATTCATTTACTACCTTACACTACAAGGTATCTTATTAAGAGTTCATTTGCCTTGCCTTTTCAAATGGAGGGCAGGGCTCATGGCTAACCTTTTCCTACTTGAGACTCTCAGGGATTCCAGCTTTTTGCTCAGCCTCAGAAGATGTTCAGTTAATGATTGAAGTCCACCGTTTCATCCACGAGGTGTTGAAATACTCACTGTGCTAGATCTAAAATGGCACTGTTATGATCTCTGAGACCTAGGAAGGTCAGTTTTAATGTGCAAGAATAAGAATTTTGAGTTGTGCAGAATTTTGAAATTTTTTCCTGTACCATGCAACTCAGAAGTAACATGGTTTAGATAAAAGTAAATGGGACAGGAAGAAAGAGGACCTTGAATTCTAGTTCCATTTCTACCGATTTCTAGCCATATGGCTTTGAACCAATTAATTAACTTCTTTTGAATCTCTGCTTCTTCATCTGTAAATACCATTCAAATTGAGCTATAGTGGTATTATTTGCTCACTGAAGGACAAAGAGATGTTTATGTACTACACTCAAAAGGTCAAACAGATGGGATTATTTTAGATTGAAAGTGCATGTGTAGGAGTCATGCCTTTTGTGAGCCACATAAATCCCATGGGGTCTGGTAGCTGGCTGTGTACCCAGCAGGAACCCAAGAAGTCTTATGATGGTGATAAATATGATACCACTAAATAAAGCCATATTTAACACAAAGAGAAACCTGGGACAGAAAACAGAAGAAAAATCTAGACGTCATCTCTAGGTATTTTGTGTGACTTTGGATAGGTCACTTGACCACCGTCAGGTCTTTAATCAATCATGAAAAGAAACAAATGCTAACAAAGGGAAGGAAGCTACATAATAGGAATGGTAGAAAGTATGGAGCTAGTGGGTGGGGAGTACAGCACTCTGAAACGCATGGCATCTTGAAATTCCTTGCTTCCCACATCTGTTCCCCTCAAAGGGCGAGACTTCCCATAAAAGTTGGTGCCGGACAATGCTAGTCAAGGCATTTATGGGAGCTGTTTAGGATACATGGTATGCTTGAATTAGGAGGGAGCTTAGAAATATTTTAGGCTAACCTCTTAGTTTTATGGATAGGAAAGTAAGTGTGGCAGAAGTTATGCGAGTTCTTCAAAATTATGTAATTTATGAGAGTGCTAGAACCAGATATGCAAGGTTGTGGGCCACTGGGGAATTCATCTCTCTGTTCTGACCTATTTTGCTTATTTTTTAGTTTAAGTGACAGAAGGTAATTTTATTCTCTTAATGTTTTAGTTTTAGATGGCCTTCTTCATGCTATTTTATTTCTTGTCAGTAGAAACAAAATGAATCTATAGAGGAATTAATTTCATAATCATATTGCCAGCCAGGCACTGCCCATTGTTGGGCATTTGGTATTACAATCTTGCTACAAGGTACTTGCTGCCCTTGAATAGGTTTCTTTTTCATTCCTTCACTTTGTTGGTATTCAGAAAGCTGCTTAGTCAGGAAAAGACAACACAATGTAAAGATTAATGCATATATAAAAAAGAGGAGTTCAATTCATGACTCGTTCATACAGTGGCCTACATTTAGCACAGGTCAAAGAACAGTTTCCTCCATTGGACATTAATTGCTATCAATCTCTTCTTTCATGAAATAAACCGATTCTGTCTTAGAAACAGATATTTTCTCTGTTAATGGGTTTTTTACTCCATGAAAGTCTTCTGTTTAAATCTGAAACTGAAGGATAGAAGGAGTGGCTTCATAGGGAGGAAGGGATGGAAGTGTCAGTAGACCCTGTCTCCCTCTCCATCTGTGCATGGCTGTGGGAAAGGATTTAGAAAAAGGCAGTATTTGGGGGTGCTTCAGGCAGCTCAGTTGGTTAAGCACCCAACCTTTGATTTTGGCTCAGCTCATGATCTCACAGTTTGTGAGTTTAAGCCCCACATTGGGCTCTGCACTGACAGTGTGGAGCTTGCTTGGGATTCTCTCTCTCTCCCTCTCTCTTTGTCCTTCCCCCTACCCCATCTCTCAAAACAAACATGAAGAAGAAGAAGAAGAAGAAGAAGAAGAAGAAGAAGAAGAAGAAGAAGAAGAAGAAGAAGGAGAAGAGGAGGAGGAAGAAGAAGAAGAAAGCAGTACTTCTAATAGCACAGTCCAGAACACTGGGTGTCAAAGTCAGTGCCTGTGTCAGGAGAGTTTCCCATGATTCTTGTAATGTCTTTTTGCAAATACGTGCTTGGGTGTAAGACAAGTAAAGAAGAGCTGATGATATCTCAGTTGAGAAAGAACTTGTAGCCACTTGTATAAAATATAGCAAAGACAACTGTCTCTTAATAATGATAAAAAAAGACATTTTCATTTAGGTCTGGTTTAGGAAAAATACTCTCTTGAAACTCTTTTTTTTTCCAAAAAGCAAAGTGACCTAAAAAAAATTAAATGAGCAAAACAATGGCTTTCTGTGCTTAAAGCTACTGAGTTCTCACTGATCTCTATTTGTATTGAATGTTCCACATAGATTCTATACAAGAAGAAAGATTAACCGAGTCTCATTTGACATAGGAAGATGCAGCACAGGCAAATGAAAGTCGTCCCAGGGCAGCTAATAATCTCTCCAGCCCTGAAATGATTTGCATCTGTCCTATAGTTTGACTCTCCCAGAATCTGATTTCCAAGACAAATTAGTCTGCCTCCCCCAAAAGGATACCAACTTTCCAATTGGCAATTACAAGAATGCCCCAATCTGCGTGCATCTGATGAGGGAGTGTCTAGGTTATAGAAACAGAGATACCCTCTTCCCACTGTGAGGTTCGTGTTGATAGGCTCTGTTTGGAAGATTAATTCTCAATGTCATCATTTGTGAATTACAGGGAATGAAAAACAAGAGTAAGAAAGCAGTGAAGGATGTTCTCCTGTTATGATGTTTTGATAATATTTTCAAACCTTAAATTCTTCTACCAATCAGACCATGTCATTTAAATTTAAGGCTGTAATAACATTGGCTTACAGAAATATTTTCACTTGTGTGACTTCACCCATCCTTCATGCCAGAGTTCAAAAGAGTGTGTAAATAAGGTGGGGGTTACAGTGTCATTGACCACCTCTACCACTAACAAAAATAGCTCAAAACTGTTAACACGTCTAAGCTGAGAATGGGCAGAGGCTTGTGAAAAATACTAGTTAGTACAAAAATGATTTTCAAAGCAATGCGGAAAGAAAGAAGAGGGATGGGGACCCAGTCGTGACACGAATAGTGTAACCTTAACAAATGTCACAGAGAAAGCAGAACTACTAATTGGTTCTATTGACATTTTCTCTATCAAGGATCTTCACCTCAGAAAGGCATGAACATACATCACCATTATGACTGAACTAAGCCTTAAAATGGTAATGTGATGGTAAGGAAGTATCTGTCTTTTAAAAATCATGTTAAGTATCTGAACTTAGAAAAGTACCTTTTTAAAACACAAACATTTTTAAGAATTGCTTACACATTGTGTTTAGTATGGAAAACTGTGGAAAATGGGAAGTGTCCCCCCTTCCTTCTGAAGTGTAACTCCAGAAAATACATAAAAGATGGTGACCTTAATATTACTTTCTAAAAACTTTCTAGAAGATTATACTAGAATTATCAACTTGTTTTCATGCCTTGTAAGTATTGAGAGTTGAAAACAGTGATAATTAGAAATCAGCTCTGACTTATTAAAAAAATTCATGACTAAATAAACTCATTGCATTTTTATAGTCTTCAGTCTTCAAAGTGGAATTTAATGCAATATAAGGTTATACTTGTAGAAATATGTGGAACTGAAGTCAGGGGAAAGCGTGTTTATGTGAATCTATAACTGGTTGAAGAACTCCATGTTAGAAGTGCTATAAAATAATCTATGCCCAATGGAGAGGGTCTCTGTGGGGATGCAGCAAGAGTCTGTACTTGGATGTCTTTATTAACAATTTTAATGAAGAAGTAGGAGTAAGTCATGCTTATCAATTCTGTGTCATTCACCAAACTGGGCAATAGACAGAGTCCACACTGTGTGACTTGTGCAGGGCTTGAGACTCAGAGGTGAGTTTGAACTCCAGCTCCATTTCTGTCTCCAGTTGTCTGGCCCTTGACCTCCAGTTTCCTGCTTTCCAAAGTAACCACCTAATAAGGCTGTAAAGATCACATGAGTTAATATACGCAAAGTGGGGAACTTGGTGCCTGGAACAAGTGAAAGTCTTTTTCCCTTCTCTTTCCCTCCCCTCTTGCTCAGAATATAGGTTTCTAGAATAAATTTAGCTGAGGCAGCCAGTGATTTCGTTTATACAGAAGTAGAGTTTTTTTTCCTTTTCATTTTTTTAATGTTTATTTATTTTTGAGAGAGAGATGGGAGAGAGAGGAAAAGAGAAAGAGAGGAAGACACAGAATCCAAAGCAGGCTCCAGGCTCTGAGCTGTTGGCACAGAGCCTTACACGGGGCTCAAATTCACCAGTGATAAGATCATGACTTGAGCCGAAGTCTAATGCTCAAGTGACAGAGCCACCAGGTGCCCCTACAGAAGTAGAGTCTTAAATAATAATCAATGTCAATGCATAAATATCTGCATCACTTACACGCATGGTCAGAGAGGACTTCATTGTTTGCGAAGGCTCAATTCAAATATCACTACTAGTAGTTCCTGGCTTATTTTTCCAATGTTTTTACTTAGTTGAAGTTCACATAAATACTTGTTATGTACTATTTCCCCTTCTTTCTACACAAAAGTTAACACAACTTTCTCTCACAAACAGTGCCATATACACTGTTAAGCACTTTGCTTTTCTCACCTAACAGTATATCCTGGTGATTAAAGCACTGATACAGTGAGAGTTTACTTTCTTTGTAATGGCCCCAGTCACTCCATCTAGGTTTTGCAGGGTCAGTAGGAGTTTGCCAAGAAGATGGTAGAGGGAGTAGCTTTCCAAGATGAGGAAACTGGATGTGCCATGATGTAGTTATTGAGTACTTTATATGTGCCAGACTGTAGGCTGAATATTTTTTGTTCATTATGTCATGGAATTCTCGTCATGACTTTATGGGGTAAATAATTTCATTCTTCTCATTTTACGGATGAGGAAGTTGAGGTTAGAACAACGAAATATGTCGTCCAAGGTCATAAAGTTACTCAGGAGGAAAAGTCAGCCTCAGAGCCAACGTGTTTCATTCCAGAGTCATGTTCTTAATCACACATTTGACTTCCGTATACAGAGCAGGAAATGATCAGAGAGGGTTCTAGATGTGGAGACATCTCTGTCAATTTCCCTGCTGGTGGTGAAGGAGTATGACATGTGGAAGAACTGAAGCTCTCCTTCTGTTGAAGGAACTATGGGTAGTACTTGTATGACAGGAGCACAGTAAGAAAGGTAGCAGAAGATGTTGTCACAGCAAGGGATGGAGAATCCAGCAGCACGAGGCTGAAATCTTATTTCTTGTGCTTGGGCCAGAGAGCAGTGTAAGCATCCTCAGCCCTCAGTGGGAACCTCCTGGAGAAACCTGTTTTGTCAGGCTGGAACTGAGAAAGAACACAAAGGGGGGCAAGGCTGCAAGCTGCATAAAGTAATTTTCCACAGGAAAGCAATTCTCCGCCCCCTGCCCCGGGGCAGTTTGGGGGTGACTGGTATTCCGAAGCTCACGTGGATCTGGCTTCTGCTGGGTTAGGGTAGCACACTCCATGTGGAGCTATCCTCTGAGCTGAATACCAGCAGTGATGGTAATGTAATCACTAGGCATCTTCATTTTTATCCCTCACTGTCCCTTTAAATGGATTCCGTGGGGGAAACTCTTGCCTTTAGAGTGATTGGCAACCTCCATGAAATCCTATGGTCACATTTATCTCTACTTTAAGTCACCAAACGTTGTCACGCTGGAATCATTAAGATGTCCCAAATCAAATTCACTATTAGGTAAGGGGGAGCAAGGTTGGCTTCTTTGATCTTTAGTCACTCGATGATTTCCCTTCTTCTTCCCACTTTGGTTAACTTCAGATTCTGAACCCCTCCTAAAGTGAGGATGAGGGAAAAGTGGAGAGAAAAAGGCAGCGAGGAAGTCCTCACTCACCTAATACTCTCCTGATGATCGCACATCACCCTCTCTCCGAACTTGGCAGTTTGGTGAAACCATCTCATTCTGTCATTGACATGTTTGCACATTTGTAGAAGACCTTCCTCCTCCCCTCACCCCCAAATCAGTGAGGGTCTCTCACATGCACTTCCACTTGAAAAAGGCAAGTGCCGTTTGGCTGAGCCTGATTCCTTACTCATCCATAGTTCCTAGGTATCCAGCATAAACTCCAGCTCCTGCCAGCATCGCAGTTTCTGGACACTCCTGCAGGGATGTAGGATAGCCCTTTGCTGACTCAGCTCTGTGCCAGCTTCCCCTGCATGGCTTCCCCCAATCTTCACACATTCCTGGTCAGACCCCACCTCAGTACAGCAGGCTCCTTCACATGCCTGTGGATGACCATCCCATCTTTGTCCTTTAGGATTTTGGATGGGAGTCAGACAGCACCTAAACTGCCATGGACAAACATGTAGTCCTAGTAAAGTTGCTTTTCCTCAGTGTGAGTTAGGCGCCAGCATCTCCTATTCTCTCTCCAGAAAATTCTTTCTTGAGTCATTATCTTGAAGCTGTCCTGCTAGATTTGAAGCTAAGGCAATCTTCTGCTCTCCTGGATCAGAGATTGGGTGGGTGTGACTCAGAACAAAGACTTCTTCAAAGACATCTTCTTCTTTCCAAAAAGTCTCTTCTAATCTCCAGCTCTAGACCCTTTTATACTTTCATGTGGTTGAGACATCTAAGAGTCATCTCAAGCAGATCTTAGACTCTTACCTTGAAATACTTTTACTTCTTAGTCTATCTCCCTGTTTTGAAATATGCCTGGGCTGAAACTCTATTTTAATATCAAATCCATAATAGATATTATTACCAAAACAACATCTTTTCCCTCTGCTGCCATCAGAGTGTTCTTTTTAGAGTACAAATATGACCACATGACCCTCATGCTTAGAACCCCTCTGTTGGAACCTCTGCAATGAGGAAGATGGACAGCACACAAGTAGACAAGCAAGTCATTACGAAATCGTATGCATAGACGGCTGAGGAAGAGAATAAGGGAGGATGAGTTGAGTGGGGGAGGAGCCAGGCTCTCTGCCTCCCAGCCTTAGAGCAACAAGTAACCAACAGGGTTAAAAGCATAAACTCTGCCCCCTCAGTGCCTGGGTGCAAATCTCAACTCTGTCACTTACTAGCTATTTGGCATTGTGAAGCTACTTATCCTTGGTGGTAACCTGGTTTCCCCATTTGTAATGGGTATGGTAATAGTTCCTGCATATAATTGTTGTATTAAAGAAGTTACCATTTTCAAAGTGATTGGAAAAATGCCTGACATACAATAAGTGCTACCTAAAGTTTTCTGACTAAATATAAAATGTGCCCTCACTCTGCCTTGGTCTACATGTCTTAGATCTTTGCCCTGACTGACTCAGAATTACCCTTCGTGACTCTGCTTAGCTATCCATGGCCTCTTTTGAGAAGCTGTAAATCATCCTTAACATTCATTCATGTATCCCCTTTATGTGCTATCAATGTATTAAATGCTTATCAATATCGTGGCAATTACCCCACTGCAGTGTAATTGACCTTGTCTCTCCCTAAACTAGAAGCACTCTGCTGAAAGCAGGGGCCATATCTTAATCATAGTTGTACAACCAGACTACTGGATACCCATTACATATGTGATGAATGGATTAATAAATGAATGAGCCATGGAAAAATTCTGATAAGGAAAAAATTACATACTTAGAATTTGATATTTTTCTTTCTATGAAGGTAAGTAGAGTCTTCTCCAGTTGGTTAGATATTTCACAGATCCTACTTGACATCATTATCTCCCAAGTCATTTGTAAAGGAAGGAAGTTTGGAAATTCATCTAAAATTTAGATATTCAAGTTGAGTTTGATTAATTATTCCACCTAAATATTTCTTTCCCACTTTCACCCAATATATTGAAAGTCGGATTCAATTCAACAAACATTTGTTGAGTGTCTTTCTGGGAAAATAAGTGTAACATATAGAAAACAAATAAAATATGGTCCCTCACATCTAAGAGCTTATATTCTAGCAGAGAAGACAGGCACACAGAGACTCAATGCAAGGTGGGAGATACCAGAAGTGAAAGACTGGGGGTTCTCAAGAAGAGAGGTTTCATTTATTATAATTTCTTCTTTAAAAAGTGTTTTTTAAAGGCGAAGTCTCATTCCCAATTACTTTGTCACTTTTGGATATGTTATTAACATTTTTCACCTCTCAAAGATACTATACTAACGGCACCTGAGGAACGATTTGTTAATGATATATTTCACACAGAAACCAAACGACTATTTTATAACAGCCCTTCATTTTCCTTTTCTACATGCAGTTGTCTCATCTTCTGAATGAGCCTGGACTAATTTGTATAGCATTTGAGGTCCCTGTACAGGATATCAATGGTGTCAGTGTCGAATTTTAGAGCTTGAAAGAAATTCAGAGGTCATCTTGTGTAAAGTCTCCTTCCTTCTCTTCTTTTCCTTCCTTCCTTCTTTTCCTTCCTTCCTTCTCTTTCTTTCTTTCTTTCTTTCTTTCTTTCTTTCTTTCTTTCTTTCTTTCTTTCTTTCTTTCTTTCTTTCTTTCTTTCTTTCTTTCTTTCTTTTTCTTTCTTCCTTTAATTTTATTATTGTTACTATATATATATATTTTTTTTTTTCTGACAAAAATCTGAAATTGGCCTAACAGGATTAGCAAAGCTAGTTACGAGAACAGGCAAAAGAAACTCTTGACATCCTGATGCCCAGTACAATTATTTTTTCCATGAATACCATGCTGCTTTTAGAATAATTTTAGACTATAGGAAATGCAGTCCTGGGGAAGATATTTATAACAAGTCTCTGGCTCATTTAGCATGCCGTTGTTTGGGATATCCAGCTGCATACTTTGTTCTTGTGGGTAATAAATTATTTCCTGGCAATTTGGTTGACAAACGGGATCCCAGCCCCAGTGATTTGCACACATCTTTTAAAAAATGATCAGGTTAACTGTTCTAAATAGACTTTTTGTCCTTCACTTATCTTCTAGCACAAAGAGAAGGAAAATTCAAGATCTTCAATAAGAGTATAAATCACACACACAGACAGAACTCTGTTTATATAACATTTGGGGCGAAGGGACCCTTTTATGAGCTTTTGTAATCCAATGGAGATTCTCTGAAAGCCACAGAATCTCTCCTCCGCCCTGAAACCAGCTAAGTTTGCTTTTCTAACTTCCCAGTGGGCTAGGATACAAAGTATGTGGACATTTCAAATGTTTGAAAAGCAAAACAGAATCAGGAGGTGGGGGTGGGGAGGGGAATGTAGGGGTGGCCAATAAGGATTCTTTTACAACTCATATTTCTCTATTGAAAACTGAGATTTCTGGTCCCATCGGGGCAGAATAATTGATAGCAGCTGCAGGTGGGGAGGTTTGAGCGTGCATCTCCCCAGACAATATTTTCTTTGGTATTCTCTATGGTATGCTGTAAAGTATAGCAGTTCCATATTGAGCCATAGTTTCTCTAGTTCATTTAGTAGACTAAAGCTATTCATTTGTTTTTCTTCACAAAACTTGTTTTGTTTTGGGTTCCTCCTTAGCCCATCTCTGGTAGCCATGACAGGTGTCTGTCATCAATGTTGGTGATCTTGGGAATACCTCCGCCAATATTGCAGCGAGGAGCAGAAAGTGAATGAACGCAGAATGAAGACAGGTTGGTGCAATTGTGGCGGCAAACTGGCCTCTTGAAGTTAAGAACCCCCTTGTCCTTATTAGTGGGTAGAAAACAGACTTAAAAGAACGGAATTCTCTTTCAGCTGCCATTGTTAATAATAGCAAGATAATGGAGAGTAGGTTGATTTTTGAGATGTTTGAAGATAGTAAGCAATAAGCAGGTTGGAATTTAAGAGATAATAATGACTTAAAATGGTGAAGACCAGTCCAGCGTATTTCTAAACTGATGAGTTGAAAGGAGGGAGACGGGAATGTGTCCAGTATGGACCCTCTTAAAAGGGCAGGTCTCTGGTTTCTTTAATAAAATGTTTCTTTAATACTTCGCATCTCTTTCCTTTAGTGAGGGTTCTCATTTTAAATGCTCTTATTATGATAAATAGAATGGAAAGGGTATGAAAAGCCTATTAAAATAATTACAGAAGTTCAGGTCATAAATTATCTGTTGATTCAGGCTGTCAGCAGGTACGTCAATTGCTTCAATGTTAAGACTAATTGTCTGGACTCGAGAATTGGCTATAAATGACTACAGACATCTGGATCAGATGTAAGCCATCAGCGTGGCCAGTGGGATCAACCTGCACTGAGTATTTCCTTCATTTGAGCAATAGACATTAAGTATTATTGAGCTACTGAAATTTTGTGATATCAGTTTGCACCTCTGCTGCCAAGCATGATGGGATAAAATACAAGCACTATAAAGACATGGGGTGATGTGATCAGCTGCCAAGGCCTCTCATCTGACAGAACATGGCCGAATCAAAATGGTAGCTAGTGAATGCTTACCATAAACTGGGGTCTTCAGCTAAGTAAATTATTTTCTGATCGCTATGCTCAAGAAAACTCCTATTTAACCAGTTTTGCATGCTTTCTAAAGCACCTAACTGAAAAACTATTGTCCTGTCCAAACTTTCCTTCTCTGCCTTTTGCAGTAACATAAGACCAAGAATAGTTTATACTTCCATTTTGGCATGCATGTATTTATGTATCAGGGAATTGTGTGAAAAGAACCAGCAGGTTTTTAAAATAAAGAATCTTCTGAGACTAGAAAAATGCAGGGTCTAGCCAAACCTGGAAATGAAGTCAGCGGCAAGGCACCCCTCTCTGCCTTAACTCTCATATCTTTTTGACTCACTTAGCTATTGTCCTCTTTCTGTAAACATTGCTAATTGGTTAAAAAAACAATGAAACTAGGACAGTCAACATTCTGCCTTAGTTATTGTGTTTGTCTCGTGACCAGTAAAACATTTTCAATGTGACAACAGGATTATTCTCTTCTAGATAAACTTCTAGTCCTTTACTTGAACTTCCTATAACTTTCGACTTCAACAGAGTAATCATTGAATTTTAAAATTATATCAAGCCAAATATCTTACATAGTTCTGTGGTTGCCTGAAAAGGAGGTGTTCTGCAAAAATAAATTTCCTCAATATCTAAAAGTTATACTTTTTAACTTTGAAACTTCTTTTGAAAAAAATCTGGTTGTTTTACATTGGAACCATTTATAATTATATTGAAAAACTTTCTGCTTTCTGAAATATGTTAAATAGCATATTAAATGTAACTTTTTATAACTCAAGTATAACTATAAATATCAAGGTACCAATGCACTTATGGCCCATTAAAAGTATCGAGAAGTTTTGCCTTTCAATAAATCTCTATATCATCTCAAATTATTATATATTATTTGTTTGCTTTTAGTAGATTTTCTGTTAGCTATTTATTTTTCTCATTATTGGAGTGTTTTCTTTTCTATCTCTTTTCCATTCACCACTACTAATCTGCCATGGATCTAGGAAGTGCAGAGCTAACATTCTTAAAATTGAAAACAGAAAAATAATGCCTTATGATGTGAACAGACTGTACCACCTGAATGTCAGGAAAATTATTTTGGTTCCCCAGAGGCCTCATTTGCCTATGTAATTGAGGGACAAAAATTATTTGTTTTCAGATGACGTTAGATTCTTTTTGTGGGAAAATTCTTTTATACCTGCATAACTCTATCACTAATGTTCCAAGTGCTTTGATGCTGTGGGGAGTGTAGAATAAATATGCTTATTACACAAAGGGCTCTTAAAGGCATGGAAAATGTACATCCTGGCATATATTTGCAGGTCAAATTAGTGGGAGGAAAATGTGTCAGAAAATAAATGCTAAAAAGATTGACAAATAAATATCGTGGTGTATACATTTTGTTTTAATATTAACTTAGCTATTTTTAGTTAGAATAAGTCCAATAACAATCATCTGCTTAATTGTTTCTGTTTACACGTTCTAAAATTTTTTTAAATGTTTTTATTTATTTTTGAGAGAGAGGCAGCATGAGCAGGGGAGGGTCAGAGAGAGAGGGAGACATAGAATCCGAAGACAGGCTCCAGGCTCTGAGCTGTCAGCACAGAGTCTAATGTGGGGTTCCAACACACGAACCGTGAGATCATGACCTGAGCCGAGGTTGGACGCTTAACCAACTGAGCCACCCAGGCGTTCCTGTTTACACACTCTAAAAGAGAGCATTAAGCCATAGTTCGTTGGCAGAGAAAATAAATTTAATGAAAAGTAGAGATGGACAACTTACCATATAGAAAAACGTAACAAAATCTCAAAATATTTATATGTATGGGAAGATTCTATGAAATCACTGAGTTATTTAACAAAGTGCTTACTCCTTTGATTTAACATTTTCCCCTTTGCAGAGCAAATGAAACATTTAATGTGTTTTTGACTTATTTGCACTTAATAGAACGTCTTTTCATTATAAGAGAACACTTCATCCAGAAATCCTAGGATGCTCTGTCTGATGTCTAAGGCGTATTTCAGACTTTCAACACGTATTTATATTCTTTTGTTTCCAATCCAGGAAGCTTCTTTAAGTAGGTAACAAATAAACTTGAACTTTAATTGCATTTTGAAATTAAGAGCATGTTCAAATGGTTGGTTACTAAAGTTGAAAAACAATGTACTTCATACATTGTTTCCTTTTAAATATAAATTTTGCAAACTCATTACTTAGAAAATTGCCCTAGGAAAATATATGTGATTTTGTATTCTTATAAAAAATTATTTTGTCAAGTTGATTCCTCTTTACTTTATTTTTGAGGGAAAGAGAGAGACATAAGTGGAGGAGGGGCAGAGAGAGGAGAGAGCAGAATCCGAAGCAGGCTCCAGGCTCTGAGCTGTCAGCACAGAGCCCCACGAGGGGCTTGAACCCACAAACTGCGAGATCATGACCTGAGCCAAAGTCGGATGCTCAAACGACTGAGCCACTCAGGTACCCCCTCGTTTCTTTTCTTTCTTTTTTTTAAAAAGTCCCTATCAAGTCAAGAGGTCACAGGATCAAACTAAATACACTTGGTGGGAATTGCATTCATGTTGCAATGAACTGTGAGAAGAGCGGATTTAGCCAACGATGGAGCTGCGCCCCAAAGCCCGCTTTGTCATCACATACAATAGTTTCTTTACCTCTTTCCTGTGGCTAAGAATGAACAGCAGTGAGTACAGAAACCATTTGCTCTGCATTCTGCCATCTTTCTGCGTATTATGTAACGGTTTGGCTAATCTGGCAGAATATTACTGAGCTTGACTCCCAGGAGAGAAGCCAATTATGTGTATCTTATTATAATGTTCAACAAGATCGACTGCACTCTAAATATTACAGAAGTGTTCCTTTAAAGCACTTTTTCTGACCTTTAATGCAATTCATTTTACAGAACTTGAAAAACAAATCATCAGAACAAACTTCCTGAATTGTATTTGTAGGCCAATTCTCAATCTACTTATAAATATTATTAGGAGCATTGGCTAAATGCTACCACATGTTATGGCAGAATTTTTAAAATCACAATACCATACACATTACAAGCTAAATGGGGTTAGCTTCATCTATCATCCTTAGTTATTTCAACTTTATATTTGTTGTGTGTGATGAAGGCGAGTTCCCTCTTTATACACGTGCTGTGTATAAATTATTAACTCATTAATTTCTGAGGTCCTTATGCCCCAAGGACACAACAGTTTATTTTTCTCTAGCTTGCTGGTCTCATAAATGTGGAAACTGAAAGACTTATAGCAGGAAATCAGCACTGGAGCCAAAAATAAAATTCAGGTCTTTCAGTATTTAGTGTAGAGTTGAAGAGCTTTCGGATAGAAATAAATTATTGCTATTTGTGGGCATGACATCAATTAAGATTAGGAAAATTGTTTTTGACCTACCATTATTTTTAATTATTTTAAATTGCTTTAAAGCATAAATATGACATTTTGGTTTGGGGGAAACATACTGCCTTTCAAGCAGTATCATTCAATTGGAATTCATTCAGTGAACGTACTGGTAGACTGGAGGCAGGATAGAGTTTGATGGAGTGAACATAACCAAATTTGCCCCTCCAGACACACGCATACCCCAAGTCCAGTGGGAACCCGCTGTGTGAGGCTTGGTGAAAGAGGGGTCAGGGAGTTACTAGAACCAAGAGGAACTAGCCCTGAAAGGAAAAGAGAAAGCTTGTGATGGTTTTTGGATTATATCTTTAAGAATTCTCTGGAGGGCTCTCAAGCTATTTGACGTTGTCTGAAAATAGATTTCCTAGTGTATATGCTATAATGATATGCTTAATAACAGCTTGTTTTAGGATCATCTGTGAAGAATACTTTACAAATACACTTTGAGGATATGACTATAATAATAACAAAACAGAAGGTAGCTGAATATAACAATAATTTGACAAATACTAATGAAGAGCTTACCAAAGCAGTATTGATTTAAAGGGTGCCGATAAAGCTAAAGAAATAATAAGAGAAACAAAGCCCAAAGGGGTGCAGTTTGTGTCTACAGTAGAACACTTTGGGCAATATTTTACATTTAAGCATTTTCTAAAGACTGACTAATTTTTTAAAGGTGGTTCTAAGTATTACTGTTACTTAATTGCTGTGAAAATCAGTGCCATTGTATTCCTCCTACTATATGTTCCCAGTCACATGAATTCACAAATTAAGGGAACAAGGCAAAAGACCAATGGGTAGGGCATAAAGAGAACTAACTGAGTGGTTTTACACTGGGGACATCAAGGTAGGGAAAAAAATAGGAAACTGTATTTTTCCTAAAGATGTTTTTCCTTGACATACATAGATTTGGCATCTCAACTGTGAAAATTAATGGACATTCATAATTATGAGAAAATGTAATCCATAAGGGCCATATCCATAGTAGAATGCAACTATTGATTGGTTTCCAGAGAAGCTAGATTTAGTTAGTTAAAGGCTACTTTGGTTGGGTGCAGAGGTAGGGGTAGAGGAATAGTGAGGGCTCTGTGGAGGGATTAATGAGTGATGCTCTTGGTTCCAGTGGTCCTTCATACTGGCTATTGATGAGAATCATCCAAGAAGCTTTAAAAAATACTGATGTCCGCACCCTTCTCCCCATCCCCCACCCCCAGCCTCACCCAACTATATTCTAATTCAGTTGAGATTGGAAGTCAAAAAATACACCATCTTTGCGCAAGATTGAAAGAGCAACTCTGGTCTAGTGACTAGCACTGGAGATTACCTAGAAATAGTGATGAAAAGAAGAACCGTGGAGAAAGTTCTAATATAGAGGGGACCAAGATAGAAAAGATAATGGATTGGGAGAAACAATGAAAAAGAAGTATGCTGTTGATGAACAAATATGGCCAAGGAATTTAATTAAGATGAATAGAGCATGAGGCACGTGCATGCCTCAGTTAAGCATCAGACTCTAGATTTCTGCTCAGGTGATGATCTCAAGGTTGTTAGATCGAGCTGTGCCTCTGGCTCTGAGCTGGGTGTGGAGCCTGCTTGAGATTCTCTCTCCCCTTTTCCCTCTGCCCCTCCCCTGCTCTCTCTCTCTCATTCCCCCTCTAAAAAAAAAAAAAAATAGATGAATAGAACATACGTGAATATCTCTAAGAGACATAATCTTTTCTTGTATGGATGTAAAATAGATAATTGGTATTTCTAGGTTAATCTCCCCAAAGCCAGCTTTCTCACACTAAATTTCCAGCAACTGTTAACAACTTCCACTACGCATTCAGTTTGGAGCCTCTGAAATTGGTACCAGACAAAGAAAGCCCTCAGGCATTCTCAGCGGGCCACAGTTTTCTGGATCAATTAAGTAAGGAAGGAACAAAAGGACTAAATTGGTAAACCATTGGTAAGACTGAGCATATCTATGAGGTTTCTGCCCTGAAACAAAAATAGCTCAAGAGTTATGCAATCTGTGTGAGGTTTCTGAGGAATCTTTATTTTGCAAGATTTGTAACACTATGTTATTTTGGCTGAGGCTACCATAAAAACAAAGTCATTTCAAACAGGGCAGTGAAAATCTTTGTACTTTTTCTGTGCTCCAAGCAGAGGGAACTAGCCATCATTCTATATATATCTGAAGCCAAACTACCTTTGCTCTTGTTGTTTCTCTTTTTGGATGGTTTGCCCCTTCAATATCATCTTTAAAATCTTACTCCAAAAGGCACATTCTTCGTAGAACTTCCTGTAGCTGATGAAAACAGTATTCAGGTATGCGCTCATCCAGAACGCACACATCTTTAACATCACTTTTGGGTTGTGCTGTTTACTTCTCTGTCCCTCTTTCTAGATGGACTGAGAGTAATTCAGGGAGGATTTATAGACAGTGTCTTGCAGAGTGTCTGTTTTTAATTGCATTGGAAAGCTAACCCTTCTGTTGGGTAACTAGAACCCCTAATGAGAGCTCAACAAATACTTGTTGCATTAAATTGACACCCTTCGCCTACTTGGAAATGTTCCCTTTGGCCAGTCCCGTTGAAGCAACTTTGGTTATGTCAGTGGAGCCTGTCCTGTGGTGTGTTTTTGTGTGAGTGTATTCATCAGCCTCCAGGGGTGTATGAATCAACTGAAAATATACAAAAAATTTTCCTGTTTGTACAGCACATGCAGTTAAGGAAGGAGAAAGAGGGTCTATAAGTTTTATTAGATTCCTAAAGTGGTCTAAGGCCCCAAACAGATGATAAAACACTATCATAAACCATGAAAAACTAAAGGCTTTCTCACTGACTTCTGAAATAAGAAGAGAATGACCACTGTTATGACTGCATCCTTACTGGAAAATAAAAGGCAAAATATATTACCTGTGGCATTATGATAGTTTACCTAAGAACCAAATCAAAATACAACAGTGGAAACCAAATGAAACTTTACTAAAACTCATAGAGTTTAGGAAAGAGGCCAGAAATAAAACATGAATTCAAATATTAATATTATTTTTTAATTATTATATTATATATATTTCCTAATATTATATTAGGAAAATCACTTGAAAATATAATGAAAAAGATTCCAGTTCATCAACAATAAAATATATATAATACATAGAAATGTAATAAGGAATTTGCGAGGTATCTGTCAGGAAAATAATATAGCTTTGCTGAAAGACGTCAAGACTTAATAAAGCTGTCCCATATTCCTTGGTAAGATGACACAATATTGTAAAGATTCCAAGTAAATATGTGTAAACAACCTCCGTATAGTTAAACATGCAAATTTATACAATAATGAGATACTCTTATCTTTCAAATTAGCAAAACTTAAAAATATGTGGAGTGGCACATTCTCTCATATGTTGCAGATCAGAATGTAAATTGCTACACCATTTTTGGAGGTAATTTGGAAATAGGTAGCAATATTTTAACTTCACCTCCTTAGTTCTGTTTTTAGAAATCTATCCTCCAGAAATATTCAACCAAGTGACTATAATATTGATATGTCAGAAACATTGTAAACATTTGTCAATAAGAATTGGTTAGAAAATTACTTTCCATCAATGTATTGGCTTTCAGTGAAATACTGGACAGACATCAAAAGAATGTTGTTCTATACATCAAACAAAAACATTGTCGTTGATATACTGACAAGTGTACAAAGCAAGTTGAAACACACTGTTTGACATGGCTCTATTTTTGTTTTTCAATAAAAAAGTGTGTGTGTGTGTGTGTGTGTGTGTGCATAAAAATACATGGAAAGAGTCCAGTAAGGAATAGACCAAACAGTGACCATCTCTGCAAGTAAAATTTCGGGGATTCTTCTCTTTGTACTCTGCCCCATTGCTGCAACTCTTCAAGACTTTTACAATGATAATTTATTTTTTTAAAATCAGAAACAAACATGACTATATATGTGCGTGTAAATATATATATAATAATTCTTTATGCTTTTGTCTTATGATTGTTGTGGCTTCATCTTTATTTTCCCCATGCTTAGACTTCAAGACACAGCCCTTTTGGGGGGAACTGCCTATAGATGGTCCCTTGCGAAGACACAGAGAACATTATTATTTCAGAATTGAGCAAAATTAATGATAGAAAGGACAGTAATAACAACAAGACAGGGCCTGAGTATTTTTGGGTCATCTTTTACTGTGCTCCCTTTCCCTTCCTTTTATCTTCTGCCCTGAGTGGACATCTTAGAATATATGTCATTAAAGTTCAGTGAATTTGAAATGCATATATGAAAAAGGGAGAAAAGAGTTACAAAGATAGTTCAGCTTCACCAAAAGAGAGACAATTCCCAGAGCATCACTGCTTGGGAAGTCTTCTTTTAGACTGAAATTTGAAATTTCAGATTGAGGGTTTTTCTTGATAAGGGGAGACAACCTTCCAAATTGAGGCAAACATTAAATTGGAACCATCAGAAGTATTTAGAGAGCCTTCGTTGTTGGTTTTCAAAGTAGGGACTACCTCCCCAGGCCCCTAGAGTTTTTATTAAAATTCCTTTTTCAGGACTACCTTTTCAATGCACAACCTATTGGGCATAAAGAAAATATTCTCATTGTTATCAAATACTGAAGCACCTTGAACAAACCCCATCGTTTCTTTAAATTTATTGCCGTTTTGATTGCACGATTATTTATTTCAACATTAAAGAATATTCCTGCTTTTAAATTCTCAACCGATCAAGCTCACAATGAGTTATTTTAAAACACATTCCAAATATTTTATTTCGCCCAGCTTCATGTTGACAGGTACAATAGTCCTATCTTAGCTTCTGTTCACACAGGAACACATTTTGAAACCCAATTAATAAAAGGTAGAGCTCTGTGAGCCCTGCAGAGCCCAGCACCTGCTGAGCAAACTGTCAAATGTTTGCCATGGTACTTAGAGCTGTATTATGGCAAAATGAAAAAAAAAAATAAGCATGGGAATGAAATTAAAAACTCACAATGAAATAGTTGATTAAGAAAATTAAGCCATTTAACACAGACCCATGCCTCTGCCTCCCAGAGGAGACCTTGGGAGGTAGCTGTGAAGCAGAGCCGGTTAAAATGTTTGTCCTCTACGGCAATGACTGCTTAATTTTATTCACAAAGGACTCCTTTGGCATTCATCTAAATTTTCAGACCCCCTTTCAAATTTATTCATAAGTTTCCTCTTTCCCAGTGACCCCAACATACTTGGTGCTGGGAAAGGGTCTGTCAACAAATGGCAGATCTGCACCTAAACCAGAATGAAGCCTTAGGGGTCCAGAGGCCCAATTTTAGGTATGGGCGGGGGCTGAGCGCTCCGTGTCTCTGGGCCAGACATTTTAATTGCTAGATTCTTTTTTTTTTTTTTTTTTCATGTTTAAGGGCGGAGGGGGAGGAAAGTGTGATAAGGGAAGCTTTGAAGGAATAGTGATGAATAGACCTGGCTCAACATTTTCCTCCTCTGTCTGGGCTCTGTGTTAAGGATTCTTAACGTTCTCCTGAGCAAAATCAATGTCGATTTCTGCCTTTTAAATGCTTCATGTTATAAACTTGGTCAAGTTCATCTTTTTCAGGTTGATTTCCAGGAAGCTTACAGCCTCTTATGAGGTTGTTCAGCAAGTTACATCAGCAGAACGCCCCTTACCCATGATAACATCTTTATGTGTGGACCAGGATGAGTTTTATGAGGCATGTTTATAGTGTCTTTCAATATGAATGATCATCACATCAACTGCTATTTAGTCAAAGCAATTCTACTGATATCTATTCAATGAGTTCCACAAATTTAATCTCTTCTGGTCTGGCCAAATTTGGGTATAGATTCGAGAGTATCTGCCCAAATGGAAGGACCACTCTATCAATTAAGTTGGGCTAGTTGGTATAGTGATGACAAATAACCAACCAGGAAGTCTTAGTGGCCCCAAATTCCAATGTTTATTTCTTGTCCATGCTATATATGCGTCACAGTTTGACAAAAGAATAATGCTCATTTTTCGTCATCCAGGAACCCAAGTGATTATCGGCTCCATGCTTTCGTGATCACAAAGACTGAGGAAAAAACACAGCAAACCATACACTGACTCTTAAAATTGCCCCAAAGCCTTGTTACATCTGCTGACACTTTACTAGCTGAAGCAAGTTGGCTATGGGCCCAGGCCAGGTTTCTATAGGATGGGGAAGTATAATCTCCCCATAGGGATGTGCATGGAATATTGTGAACAACAGCACAAGTCAAGACAAGCATGCATCCTTAACAAAAACTCTAAGAAATGATTTTCTCAGCGGACATTTCCCAATATCTTGAGTGGCAAAAGCCCCCAAATAGTCTTATTTCCTACAGACTCCTTGAAATGCAGTATTCTTTCCCAGCAGTTAAAAATGAGAACTGTCTGCTTTCAAGGGCAGACCAGCTGGAGGTAGAATTGATATTCTACCCTGAAAACATAGCAGCCTATCAAGACCCCATGCCAGAATACTCTCCATAACTAATATTTGTGTTGTCTTGACAAGCTGTGCCTTGTTTGTTTTCCTCTTTGAGTTACAAGCACATGTAGATATAATGTAGATATAATGATGGTGTCTTTATGATTCACCATGACCATTCTTATGACTCCTCCCATCAAAAACATTCAGTGACTCCCAGTGGCATTCCTAACATATTTGACACCTTGACTGGGTCATTTCTATAACACCCTTTCTACCATGTGATGAAATTATTTTCATGTAGTAAATAATAATCAACATAGTTTTTCTTAATCTTTTCCAAAAACAAATAAAATGGATGGTTTTGATTTTTAAAAATTTCTCAGATTCATAGAATATTTTATGTATGAACTCAAATTTGTACTTTTCAAGCAAAAATATTACACCTGTGTTTTTCATTTAAATAAAAAAATAGAAAACTCCAAGTGATCCCATACAATGACATAAGTGAAGTCGCTCAAGTTCTGATTTTTTGACTTAACAGTCTCAGCTGTGTCTGCCCAAGGCAAGCTCAAAAATTCCCAATTTACTCTTGGATTCATGCAGCTGAGCGTGGGTGTGTTGGGGGCTAACTGTGTAACTGCGAGTTTGTGTAAATAATTTCCATGTAGAACACAGTGCTTAGTAAAGGATAAATAATTAGAATGTGATAATTGAAACATTACAATGTATTTTTAAAACTCAACATTAATGGCAGAAATTGTTTCAGAGGAAAATTGACAATATATATTTTTTTTTTAAAGAGGAGGGATATTTGATCACTTCCTTGTTTAGAATTTTAGGCACAAGGTGATGATTAAAATCAGAATGAGTGGGCTTTATAATTGTTTTTCAAAATAATCTATACAAGGGGTCCCCACCCCACACACCTCTTGCTCTAACCCAGGACTACTCTTAACACCTCCATATTTAGTCAGCCACTGGTAACTTCCCATTGTTGACATAATTGTGTGCAAAGTGATGACCTGTAACAAAGTTCTCCATCAATGGCCTCAATTTCTTTTTAGTCTACCCCTCCTTCTGAAAGGAAGGAATCACTCTCATCTAGAATAGTGGAAATATTCAACTCCCTGAACCCTCCTCTTCTTTTATTTTATTTCTTTAATACTTCTCTGTATTTGTTCATATTTCTCCCTCTGATAATTTAAGTATAAAGAGCACAGGCTTTAGAGCTAGAATTTTCTGGGTTTAAATTTTCTCTCTGTAGTTTATAAATGGTGGGAATTTGGGCAAGTTATGGAAACAATCTAGGTCTTAGCCTCCTCAACTGGAAAAATAGTGACAGAAGCCCTGCTTACACATAGTACTAGATGAGATGGGAACCTAAAATACATGTGACATTGTCTGTCACAATAACTTTCTTTTTATCTTTTATCTCCCTTGCTAAATTTCACATATCTGATACTTACAGAGCTTTCTTCAAAATGGGCTCTCATAGGGGGCAACTGGGTGACTTGGTAGGTTGAGTATCTGACTCCTGATTTTGGCTCAGGTCCTGATCTTGGGCTTTATAAGATCCAGCCTTGTTTTGGGCTTCTCACTGACAGCACAGAGCCTACTTGGGATTCTCTCTCTCTCTCTTTCTCTCTCTCCCTGCCCCTTTCCTGCTTGCATGCACATGTTCTTTCTCTCTCAAAATAAATAAATGTAAAAAAAAAAAAAAGGCCCTTCTAGAACTTGAGCAACTGTAATGAATTGATGAAACCTTTTTAAAATTTTTTTCCCTTTTATTTTTATTTTCTGAGGTTGCCACAATAAAATACGTTGTGGAAGTAATTAAAAAACAACAAACTAAGAGTATTTCTTAGGCTGAATAAAAAACATAATTCCAAAATAAACTTCAGAGCACGGAAGGAGGAGGAGCAGGCAGGAAAACAGAGCCCCGAAGACCTCTCCCCCACGGAATACGGGCAGGACCCCCTTGGCCCGAGCAGGCGCCTTAGCCTCGAAGCTCCACTTTCCCTGGTTCCATCAGAAGATATACTCCAGGGGAAGGAAGAACAAGAACATTTCAAGAATTCTCCCCACGTTACTTGAGGTATATAAAAGGAGATGATATTTAAATGGTATTTAATTTTATAGCCATGTGCTTACTTTCCAGGGGGGAGAAGCGACACCAAACCACTGGATGATACAGCAGCTACAAAGGAACATGCTAGAGGCTCATGCTCCAGCCCTTTCTATAATTAAATCAGCTGTGAGCCTTGAGCATCATCATGAGAAGAAAATCTCAGATATTTCAGTTGCTCTTAGTTCCTCTTCTTCAGCTGTCAAGACCTCTCTGGTTTGGAACAAACACGGCGACACAGCGGGGAGGCAGCACGTAACTGGGGAACATAACCACCCGGGAATCTGGATGAGGTGTCCATTTCACCTTCAAAACCGGCTTAGCATTTTGAGCAGCTCAGAGGTCAGGAATGCTGTTGTCATCAGGGTGAGGGCTGAGTCCTGAATAAATACCAAGTTAGGAGGAAGATGACTCAGCCCTCAGAGCTGCCTAAACCTCATACTCCTCTGATATTTTAAGCAACAGAGAGTGGTAAGCAGCTGTTAGATATCTTTGCTTCTTTGTTCAGACAGAGCTTAGCCTGTACCATTTGGAAAGAAAATATTCATAATTTCCAGCCCATTTAAAACTCTCCCTTCTTAGAATTGTTATTGCACACATAGCCTGGACCTTACAACTTAGTTTTATGCAGTTTCGTCTCATTTTCTAATTACTTCCTAATCCCAAGTGGGTACTAGGATTGTGGTAGGAAGAAATTCTACCTTGTATTCTTCTCATATTCTCTCTAAACTTAAAGATTTAGTGCTGGGTCCATAGAAGGTCATGCATACAACACTAAAATGAACAAGTTACTTCAGCATTCGTTCTTTCCTTTGAACTTTACCACAAAATCCCGAAAAGTAATTGTTTTTATCTCTATTTCATAGGGCAGCAAACTAAGGTTTGGAGAGATGAAGTACACTGCCAAGGATCATATAACTAGAAATTAGCAGTGCCCGAATGTACATATTTTCTGAAAATGTATTTACATAATATAAATTCTCTAAATTTATTATAAATTCCACCTTAAATTTTACGTAATGAGACCTTAATTGAAAGACATATATTAACTTCTTCAAGGTAGTGGATTCTCTTCTCTCACCTTTTTCCTCTGGCTCTGGAATCAGAACACCTTTATTTATTTATTTATTTGTTTGTTTGTTTGTTTATTATTGAGAGAGAGAGAGAAAGAGACAGAGCATGAGCATGGGAGGAGCAGAGATGGGGAGACACAGAATCTGAAGGAGGCCTGAGGCTCTGAGCTGTCAGCACAGAGCCCAACACGGGGCTAGAAGTCACAAACTGCAAGATCATGACTTGAGCCAAAGTTGGACGCTTAACCGACTGAGCCACCCAGGCACCCATGAACACCTTTTGTAATTTGTAAATCTATAGGTCTAGAACTTAATTATTTATACACAGAAAAGTTTATGCATGCATATGTAAAATGAAATGGCCCAGGAAAATTCCCAACTAATTAGAAAACACAAATTCATTTGTATTTTTGGTTAATATATTTGTAGTAGATGTTCAGAGAATTCACAATGTTTTGGGGGCATTATTATTTATCTTAAAGGCAAGGGGGATCAACAAAGTGAGCAAAAATGATGTAAATAGTTGCAAGAGTTGGACTCATTTGATTCAGTCACAAGGTATTTATGAGCACCTGCATTTTCTGTCATGGCCAGAGGGTGGTTTTTAACACAAAATTAGGGAAGGTCAGATACTCTGGAAGTTCATTCTGGTTTTATACACCAGAATGACTCAGGAGGGCCTGGAGAGCTATGTAGCGTTATCATTTTGGTCTCGTGCGGCAAATGGACAGCAACTCTGAGATTGATGGAAGACACTTGCTTCAATTATTATGTTATGATTCAAAGATTCCTGGTATAGAACATAATTGAATATTTTGCCTTTAGAGGCTTCCTCTCTCAGTTATGGCTGGGCTAGAGTAAATAAACATGCTATTTATATCAACAAAGTAATAATTTGCGCAAATTAAATGTTAAAGCCTATTAAAACTGTTGAAGAACTTGAGTTTCAGTATGGGTAAGTGCAAGCACCACAATTTAGTCTTCATTTGAGAGATTATTGAGTATGATGTGCAGACATTTTATGCTGCTCGTATAATTAATGTCCTTGGTAGTTTATCACACCTTTTACTTTATCTGTGAAAATTGTAAAGGATTAACTGTAAAGAGATACTTGAAGAAGTTGACTTAATGGGTCACCAAAGTAAGAAAAGAATGGTCCAGGAAGGGGTGGGGAATAGGAGAACAAGCAGAAGATCGTTATTGTAGCTACAGAGAAATCCCTATTTCTGTCTCCTGGTTTGATCCCTCCATTCTACTCACTGTGCACTAACCTGGAATAGATCACTGTGCTTCTGTGTTAAAAATAATGTACGGACATTTAGATTGATGATTACTGCTGCATTCAAGGTTCTGTAAATAATGATAACATTACTGTCTGGCACATTATATAAGATCACCTAAATTATAAGTAGAAGATGTATCATGTCATGATCAAGTCTAATATATATAATTTACAGGCTTAATTTTCACTGTCATAAGTGTCTGGTGAAGAGGGCAAGAGAAATCACTCTTACCCAGAAAAATATGGGAAGGAAGCCTGTGTCTTTTTCTAAATCTGGAGATTAAGAATTGTGTAATTGGAAGGAAAATCCGTCTCCAGGGGAAAAATGAAATCATTCACAATCACCCCCTCCCACTAGATTTCATCAAGCACATTTTGTGAACTTAGCGTGTGTTGGACACAATGCTGAGTACAAGGGGCTGGTGGAAGGAGGTGGAAAAGAAGTGTTGGACATCTGCCTTACTTTCACTAGTACTACTAGCTCATTGAGGAAAGTGTGACAGTCCGTCTTTTAGTTTTGGTTAGGGAGTATCCTGAAGTATTATTAAAAATTCTTGTATTTAATTTTCCTTTTGTCCTCTGAGTTTTATGCATAGTATTGTTGCTTTTCACTGAAGGCCTATTTAGCTAATTTTACCCTTTCTTAGTTATGATTATTCATTTTTTAAATATTTCTGTCTCTTGCCAAAAAGCTTTATCATTTCTTATCTCTCTGTGTTCTCTTTTTTATATTTTTGTTGTTTTTCTTTACATTACATAACGACTTTGAATTCCATCTACCAAGACTTTTTCCATCTGTTATAATTTTGTAAGTCTACAAACCTACCACCATCATTACCTCTTGGTGTATACAACTGAGTTATTTCCAGTTCATAGCTTCTCACACATCCAGAAAAGGCCATCCTTTTGTTTTATTATATTCTTTAGTCCATCTCTCTATAGCTGTTCTTCCTTCACAAGTGATCATTCATCATTTAGTATATTGGATTGAACTTTATGAAATTGATATTTATGTAGGTCAAAAACTGTCAAATATCAGCAAGTTCATGTGGTTCAACCAAATTTGTCTTTCCAATCCACATTTGCCACTGATTATATGTGTATAATTGAAAAATACCAAATATTTTATGTATGTGTGTGTGTCTATTCCTTCATTAAATGAGTGGTGCCAACCTGTATCAAATACAGAGTCTGTATAAACAGGGCAACCTTCCTGGGCTCTGTATTCTCTTCTACTAGTGTTCTCTGCTACACAGTTGTCATGAGAGACAACAACTTTGCTTCTTCTCCTGGTATTGTTTTAGATGCCTATGGGTCTTTATAGTATTTTAAGTTAATAGATTTTAGCTAATATTTACCAACTGATCCTTTAATATTTTAATAATTTTCTCCTATTCTCCTCCTCTTAGTCTACTCTACTGTCCTTTACATTTCCCCAAAGTTAGTTTCAGATCACAAGTTGAGTTTTTATGTTGACTATTACCATTTTCATAGCCAAGATCTCTTTTATGTTTTCGCATTGTTCCTTTGTGACCGAAATCTTAGTCTTGATTCATGGATGCAATATCTTTTCTTACCTCTTTAAAAGTAGTGATAGCTTTATTTGTTTCTTTGTTTAGTCATCTTCTTTTCTAAAGTCTCTTTTTCCTCCACTTTGCTTCTCATCTCACTCATCCCCAATGCCTGGTCATATTTAAGAGTGGTGTTTTGTCAAGATGATTGGAGGCTCTGTGTTCATGGTTGGAACGTGTCAACCGTGGGCTTCAGTGTCACCTAAACTGGCTGTCTTACTGGGAAACGTGTAATATCAGTATCTTAATGCCTCTCCTCTTTGGTCTGTCAGTTTTCCCAGAGACAAATCTTCGGATTTCCAATGCTCTAAGCCTGGGCTATCAGCATCCCTCACTGAGTAACTAAATGAAGAAGAGAATGAAGATCTCAAATTCAGCATGTAATTCCTTCTATTAATTCTACAATTTGCAGCATGCCATGTCTTTCTTCCACTAGACTTGGTGTTCCCAAAATCAGGGAATTTTTGTTTTACTATCTCTAGAGAGTAAGTTTCCAGTTCTGCTGTTGGGGTGGGGTAAGGATTTTTACCCAGAATGGAGGAGGACATATAGACATCTGTTTCATAAACAGTCCTAATCAGTCATCTTTTGTTTTTGTTCGGTTTCACCTTCACCCTCACTTTTAGGGATGCAGGTGCTGAAAATAGCTGAGTGTAAGGGAGGTTTTGTGAGACAAATGAAAGTTTCTCGAATTTCTCTGCTACCAGTTTAAGATTCTCTTTCTTACTTTGCTAAGTCATTTAATACTTATTCTTCTGTTTTTCATCATCTGAAGTTTTATTGCTATTCTTTCATCCTCAGTGCTCTTTGTCTTTATAGATTTATGCCTCAAAAGATCCCTTCACCATTGTTTTATGGGGTTTATGGAGGGGGTGGATAAAAGGCACACATCCAATCCTCCATCTTTAACTGGCATTCCCTGCTGTTATCTTTTATTATTTCCTTCTTGTTTCCTTGGTTTACTTGGTCACTCTTTTACTAGTGCTTTGAGTAATCACTTACCTCATTTATTTAAATCTTTCTTGGTTTCCAATAAATATATTTAAAATGAAAACTCTTCTCTCAGTACTCCTTTACTTCCAAAATTTGACCAATAAATTTTCATTGTTATTTAACTGTAAATGTTCACAATTTTTCTTGTCTTTTTCCTCACACTTACATTTACATTGCATTTTTTGGTGATATGTTCTCTAGTTTACAGTTACATGGAATTTTGAAAGTTGTCACTTGCCATTTAAAAAAAATTATTGCATTGTGATTACATCAAAGGGTCTATATGATACTGATTTTTTTGGAATTTATTATAGCCATTTCCTGGCCTATTGCATGATAGAGTTTTTGGGTAGTCTATGTAAATATGGAAAAAAAATGTGTCCTCTCTGTTGAGTGAAAAGATTTCCAGTTAGTTATTCATCAAGTTTATTCATCCTCATCTTTTTTACTCTGTACAACACCTTGGTCCTACTTCATGGTTCTTCTATCCTCCTGCAAATCTAAAAACCTCTCCTTTCCTATCTAGCATCTGCAGGATTACAGAAAGAGCTAGTAACTGCTGGGAATTATAATAGTTCTCTGTTCTGTGAGTTTTCTTGATCCTTCTTCCATTTTATTAATACAGTATGATTTCGGCTATTTGCATTTTTCCATTTGGCTGTTTGCTACAGGAGGCCTCTCTTCTTTGTTTATTCTTTATATTGTCATTCTTATGTTTTCAGAGTGCCCTCAGTTTCATCCAGAAGTAGTACCTTAGAGTTCATCCTACCAGTATTTTAGAATTAAATTTGATTAAGAGGTCATCCTGTCCAGATGATTCTTCCATTCTAAAATCAGATAAATAATTACAGAGAGGTAGGGGATTTAAAAGAGACTCACATCAAATATTTTGATTTTGTAAGTAGAAAAACTGAAGCCTAGAGAAGTTAAGTAATTTCTACATTGGCTAACCTACAACTGGTTAATCTAAGTTTTTCTGGTTAGTTTAATTAGACTAGTAACACTTTGCTCAACTTAAAATTGAGGATAAGAAATGTCTTCATGGACCTAATGATAAAATATGATTATGTTTGAAAATATTTTAAGCAATGAAAAGATTTTTTAAAAAATGTTTATTTACTTTGAGAAAGAGAGAGAATGACAAGGAAGGGAGGGGGGGCAAAGAGAGAGGGAGAGAGAATCCCAAGCAGGCTCTACACTTTCAGTGCATGGCTTGATCCTACCAACCATGAGATCATGACTGGAGCCAAAATCAAAAGTTGAAAACTTAACCCACTGAGCCACTCAGGTGCCCCAAAAATGAAAGGATTTTTTCTTATAGTTCTGCTAAGTTTCACAAAAGCAGAATTCTTCTGAATGCCTGATGCATATACCAACTATTATTCTTGTTGATATGTATCTGGTATATTGTGAGGGTTTCTGATTTCAAGAATGATTAAACATAAGAGAGAAACCCAGTAGACTGGGGCAAGTACTTTAGGAGGAGAAAGCTACAGCTCAGAATTTTTTTGTAAGGGAGAGTCCACATCACCCACCAGTTCAAGGGAGGCTTCACAGAGGAGAGATTATATTCTCCAACACCTCTGAGTCAACACTGAATCCTTGCTTAAAATAACTATCACTCTTTTACTACCTGATGAACATCCACAGGAAATTTTAAGGTTTTCGGTACTTCTATGGAACATTGTGAGAGTGGAAGTGTAGTAGCAAATGAGGTTTCAGTGTTAAACTGTGTTTGATTTTTAGAGAGCCCATGGATCATAGATCTTGTAGAAAATGGGAAGCCATTGGAAGGAAATATTTATGTATGGTAGTGGTGATGTCTTAAGTACATTGGGATATTCAAGAAAAAGTGCGTACTTTTGTCTGTTGGACATTCACAGGAAGATATTTTATTATAATTAGGCTTAGGGTTACCATTTCTTTGTATCCATGGCCATTCCTCATCCAAGTGCTATAATTTTGCTGGTAAAGTTGTATTTAGAGTGAGCTGACAAGAATCCAGGTCGGGAAGAAAAGTTGATGCAGAACCTGAGAGAAATTTAGGAGAGTCACTTGAATATTCTCCAGATTTGTTAACCTCTCAATTGTCTTTCGGATACTCCTTTATATATCATTTCTTCTCTTGTCTCCTCACTTCCTACCTCTTTTTTTCTGTCTTTCTCTCTGCCCCATTATTTCCTTCCTTCCCTCCTTCCTTCTTCCCTTCCTCTCTCCCTCCCTCCTTCCTTCCTTCTTTACTTCCCTGCCTCTTTTTTTTTTTAATTTTCTTTCCTTCTTTTCTTCAACCCAGAAACTCCTTCTATATTTTTGTTCCTTTCTAGGAGACCTTTTTGATTGATGATGGGGTTCTAGCGGCTCATATTCTGTATCATCACCCTTGCTTGCTGGTAAACCCTGAACTATCTGGGGCTCATTTCAGGCTGTGAAAGCATCAGTATTTTAAGCATCTAGACTCAGAATTATGGGGGGCATTTTTGTATTTCAGTAGCTTATACCTAATTTATGCAATAGGAGAAGTCAACTTTCAAACAATAAAATCATTATCAACTTGAATAATTGCTTTTCTCAATCACTAAACAAAGAAAATTTTATAAGCAGTAAAATCTTATAGAGCCCATGGTTTCTCACATTGGTTCCAAATCACTTGGATTTGTATTACATATATGTATCCAGAATAGCAACCTTTGGTTTATTCTGTTATTACTCCGTATTCTTCTGTAGTTGTATACAAGTAGTAGTGGTGACATGACATGATTATTAGTCCATTTGTATCACATTTATATTGCTTTTTGTTTGGGATTGCTCCAAGTTTACATTATAGTTCTTTTTCCTAAGTGTATTTGCCATTTTTCTTTGAATTAATCATATATGTGTAAAATCAAAGGCACAGCAAATTTTGTTTTCCTCCAAAATAATATGAAATTATAGTATCATGCAGTTTTAAATTATGAATAAATGTGTTAATAATTTTCAATTTTCTTACTTTAATAAAGTTAAGGCTGTTCTATTTTCTTTTATAAAGTGTAAAAAGTCCAGCAGTATGACTTTGTGTATGTGTGTGTGCACGTGTAGGTATGTGCGTATGGGGAGAATCTCAATAGTGATTTACAGATATTGAGTGGTTCGTCCAATCTGTGAATAGGCAGCACAAGAGCTAGAACTCAGACCTCAGTACCCCTAATACAACTCTTCCTTCCCCACAGTGCGATGATGTCCTGACAAATCCATTATGGGTTGAAAGTATCAGTTGGAAATGTACTGAATACACCTAACCTATGGAACATCATAACTCAGCCTAGTCTACTTTAAATGTGCTTAGAACATTGATATTAGACTACAGTTGTGCAAAATGATCCAACACAAAACCTATTTCTTAATATAGTTTGTGTAATTTGTCAAATACTGTATTGAAAGTGAAAACCACAACGCTTGTATGGGCACAGATTAGTTGTAAGTGTACTGCTTATTTACCCTTGTAATGAAGCGGCTGCCTGTGAGCTGACCAGCATCATGAGAGAGTGTCATATCACACATCACACAGTCCTGGAGAAGATCCCAATTCAAAGTATGGTTTCTACTGAATGCATATACTTTTTTGCCCTCTCCTAAAGTCAAAAAATCATAAGATGAACCATGGTAACTTGGGGATGTCTGTACACTGATCCTTCTTCTCTATTCTGCTTTTTATATAATTAACATACCCAATAGATTGCTTTGGTGTCTGAAGTTTGAGTAAAATAATTTCAGCATGTGTATCTAGCCCAACATGAAAGTCGTGAAGGCATAGATCAAGGTGGTGAAGACCATTACAATTTTTATAATCACAAGATGGGTCTTTTTGTGTCTGTTTGGGCATCAAGGTATAAATCATGGAATTTCCAGTAGCAATTTATCAACACAGATTTTCAAACAAAATGACAAAATATTTTATTGGTTCAAATAATTTTTGGATAATTTATGGGGTTAGTTTATCCACCTCACTTCTTTGATGAATGCATGAACTATAATAATGATGCTTATATTCTTTATATCATAAAATGACAGAGATGGAATGGCCTGAGTGTTCATTTATTTAATTCCCTTGAACAAGGAAAGTATAAAACTTTTCCAAGTAGATGGATACCTACCCTGTTTTTGAGAAGACTTCATAGTCTTAATTCAATTCCAATAGACAGAAATTTAGCTAAGCTCTTACAGAAGCCAGTAAGAGATGGTCTCTGAATTTTCAGAGTTTAAAATTTCAGGAAATGATATGATCAATACTTACTATAGGCAGATTATGATAATGGTAATAAAATACATATTAAAAATGTTCTGGAAAATCAGAGTGATAAGGACGTTTGTAGCTGAGGCACATCGAGGAAACATTCCTGGGGGAGGCATTAAGATGAACACTGAACCAAGTGTGGGAGTTCAAGGATGTCGGGTGAAGGGACGAGGGGCAGAGGACATATGTAGGGCAAAGGCCTGAGTGTCTGGAGTATGTGACCCAATCAGGGAGGGGATATAGGTCACAGGTAAGGAAGTCCTGAGAGGTAAATCTTGCTCCTGAGAGGAGAGGAAACAGACAGAATGGAGACAAACTTCAGGGCAAACTGAGAAGTTATAATTTATTCTATAGGACAATTCTGGGTGATCCATGCGTGCTTTTGAGCCAAAGGGTAATCAGATGAGAATAATACTTTAGAAAGATAATCTATTGAGTTGTGTAACAGGGATTGAAAGGGGAATGTGACTGAAAACAGGGTGGGGGGTGTGGGGGTGGAGGGGGGTGGGGGAGCAGAGAGAAAGCAAGTGTGAGGAGGGTGATGATAGAGGGAGTTGGAGGGAGGTGGTTGATGGCAAGAGACTCCCCGGATTTGGCCATTGATTTGAGGAAGGAGCAAAGGAACCAAAATTAAAAAACAAAACCAAACAACAAACAAAAAAAAGGAAAGACAGACTCCTCCCTCAGGGTCCTGCTGGGGGGTGAGGGGGGTGACTGGTAGCAGTGGTGTGTCTCCACTGGAAGAACAAAAAAGGTTGAGGAGGAGCTTTTGGGGCAGGGGTGAGGGATGCGGATGGTGAATAAAAGGTTGTTTTACATCTAAACTAAATGCCGCATATGTCAGCTTAAACCCCTGGACAAATAAAAGATTTAACACCTGACCTTTTGTTCTTCATGCGGCCTATGGGCTGGTGCCCCTTTTGCTCACAGTCCAGATTTTACGAGCATGGCCTCCTTGAAAAATCACTGGGCCCCTCTCGCAGTTGTCGCGATATTGCCATTTCCCGCTGGAAAACACCAGCCAGGGCACCGGAGCAGTGCCACGGACCGCAATCACGACAACGGTGACCAGGGAAGCCAGCAAGGCCAGGGATTTTGCAGCCTTCTGTCGCTCACCATCGCGGGAAACGCTACTCATTATATTGCTTCCCGCTCGGTGACTCCATGCCAAACTCCAGCCTGCCCAGGGTCAGGGCTTGCTGGGGGTGCCGCTGCGCCATTGTGTGCGCTGCACTGGGATCAAAGCATTCCTTCCCCTCCCTCATCTACCTCTTCTCCCTACTGCTTGTCTGCCTTCTCCTGCAGGGGGTCAGGCTGGCCACATTTGCACGTCTCAGTGCCTAGCCCTTTTATACAAAGTTTTCTTTGTTAATCAAGAGAAGTAAATGCAAATCCTCTCTAGGGACAATGAACTGCTTTGAGAAGAAGGTGTGACAGTGATATAATGACCTGGTGAATTTTCAGGCAAGAAAAATCAAAATATCTTGGTTTCATTTTCCAGAGATTAGTATTTGAGGTGTGTGTGTGTGTGTGTGTGTGTGTGTGTGTGTGTGTGTAGATGCGTGTCTTTTGGCCCACCTTCTTCCTCTGGCCAACAATGTGTCTATGTAATAGAGTTCTTGGAATCTCTCCTTTTCCATATTCATATTTGAATTATCCTTCATAGTTGAGCGTCAGAGCCAGAGATTTTGTTTTTGTTGAGACTGCGGGATGTGTCATCTGTGAGCCTTCAGCGGGTTGATGAGCCTTAATGCCTCACCTTCGTGTGTCCCTCTGGCAGTCCCTCTGGCCAGGGTCGGGAGGGGTACATGGGCCACCTCCCCGTCGTTAGTTCTGAAACCAGATTGAACTGAGACAGAAGCACTGCCCTCCATCATGTTTCTCTGCAAGATATTAATAAAAACGCAGTGGCCGTTCATCCTATTTTTCACTTTTACCTGTCACCGCTTCTTGCACCAATCAAGCAAACAGTTGGAAATCACTTAATTGAAGTACGCGAGAGTTTGGAAGTGGTGTTGCAAACAACCCAGCAATCTTTGGGTATAGCTTGCCCTTGCAGATCCTCTTGGGTGACATGCCAGGTAGTTCTTGAACATCTAAGGAAAAAGAAAATGAAGAGGTCTGTGTTGTGATTTATTTAATGTTCTTTTTCTTTTGTTAGGAGAGCAGAATCGGGACGATGGTCGCTTTGTTTGACCTCCTCTCCATGGGGACAGCAGCTCTAATGGGTTTAATTAACTATGTGGTATTGACGTAATTAGTTATCCTGGTGATTATACTTCTTTAATAAAAGCACTTCATTTGAGATGTATTGGTACTCTGCGGCGGCAGAGCCCGGCACCTATACTTCATAACTGTCTAGACCTTGGAACCATGTGCGTATTTTACCAACAACCCTTGAGAGAGGTTATCTTACATGGCTTAAGGTAATTGGGAACTAATGATTTTGCCCCTTGGTTTCAGACTCACTCTGGGCAGAGAGCAAGGAAACAGCCTGGGGGAGGGGTAGCGGCTCATTTTGTGTCAACTGAAAAGGAGGGGGAAGGGCTGGGTTTTGGAAACCATATGCTCTTAGGAACTGTTTCTCTTTAAGCTAGCAATCAGAGAGACAGTAACACCAGAGGGAATTGGGGTGTTTCTTCTATGAGTGGACTGTATAAATACATTGAAATAAATGTACACAGTGTATAGAGACACATGCTCATATTAACAGGAATCCTGGCTGCACACAGGTCTATTAAGCACCACGCGGTCCAGTTCGGTATTAAAAGTAGATCGCTGCTTACATTTGGTCAGCAGGTGACTGGCAATGTCCCTTTCACACGGCGCAGTGGACAATGAAGTCAGACTGTATGGAAAAAATAGGGCAAATATAAAAGAAGAAACCTATAATGCAAAAATTTCCATATGAACATGTCAATAATAATATCAGAGGAAACCCCAAAGAAGAAGAGAACAAAAGCAGAAAGATTATCTAGCGGTGTCTGGACTCGTCCACAATAAAAAAAAATTGTGTCCGAACCCCTTTAGCCTCCTTACTATTCAAACTTGGGAAACGGAGGGGGAGGCGGAGGGAGAGGGGTGGGGGTGGGGACACCACCGGTGTGGTTAGAAACCTAGCTGAAATAGACTCTGCCGACAAATAATAGGTTGTGAGCACAATCTCTTTTCAGCTAGAAGTGCGATTTCTTTTCCTGTCTGTTTTATTGGACTCTTCTGTTTTCAAAGATGTGCTTTCCCCCCGTCACCTCTTGCTGCAGCTCTTTCTCCCGCAGTACTGTGCTGCCTCCCCCCTGCGCCTCCCTGTCTGGAGACACACGCGGAAATCACTGCAGGCATTTGACTGCTTCATGCCGCACGGGAAGGAACACTGGGGGTCATCATAACAGCCAAACCCATAAAGAAGCCCCATCGCAAAACCAAACAAATGGAAGAGAAGTGCCTCAGTGGAGGTACCTGCCAACAAGACTTGTCCCTCTGCCACAAGGGATGCTCCCGCAAAAGCCTCTGTCCCTCATTAAATCAATAAAATCAAGTGTCCTTTATTTTAAGCCTCTGCACTGTAATCCAAGGAGAGGGGCCCAGCCTTTTCATCTCATTGTTTCAAAACAGATCGTTTGGTTGGAATTGACAAAAGGTTCATTCCTTTACCTTTGTGGAAATGTCAGTAAAAAGGCAGGTGCTGGGCATTTGGACTCTTTTGCTCAGCAGAAGAAAAAAAGGAGAGGGTGTGTGGGGGGGAGTAAGGGGGGGAGGAATCCATGACAGGCTAACTACATGTACTGAAGCTTTCTAAGACATTTTGTTTAGCTTGATATTGTGCAGCAGTGAGGAGAGAGGTGGAATCCATTGTGTGCCAGCTGCATGAATCACCGGATTGAAGTCTAACAGCCTCAGATCCTCTTTTATACAGTAGAGGGGAGATTAAAGCAGGGAGCTCATATGTCACAAAATAGAGGTACAATGCAGTTCTGGCTTGCTTAGTGCACTCAGCCAGCATTTGATCCAAATTTAGCCAAAGGGAAAGGAGGAACGTGTGAGGCTATCAGCCGGGGAGGTGACAAATGTTGGGCTGTAATATCCAAAATTCCTTTTCTGTTTCCAAAATGTCATCTCTCCTTTGTCAGCTTCATTATGATTGAATCTATGTATAGTCACAGACCAACTGGAAACAAACAAAAACACCAAACCCGAGCTAAATTATTCTACACCTGCCTCCTCCTAAGCTGTGTAATTGATATGGAGCACAGGGAAGTTTTCTCTCTAGGACTTACAACCTCATTTGTTTAACGAGTATTTACTGAATGCTATAGTATATTCTAGAAACTGAAAGGGATACACAGGGACCTAACACCTATCTTCCTACTCTCTAAAAGCTTGCGGTCTGGCTAAGAAGACAGGCAGACAGACAGACAGATAAATGCAAACACATACACGCAGGAACAAAGGCGACAGAGCGTTTTGTTTCATGACTAAATATGGAGGCACGAACAAGAAGTGCTACGGGAATTCAGAATTCTGAGCTACTTTTTTTTTTTTAAACAGAGTAGAGAAAGGGAACAATTTGTGTTTGGAGTATAAGCCCTTCTGGATATCTTTCATGTGCTACGCCACGTAAATAGAATGTGTGTGGAGCTGTATTATTATCATGCCCATTTAACAGAGAAAGAAACTGAAGCCCAGAGAGATGAATAACATGCCCAGAGTCACATCGTAAAAAAAAAGAGGCAGTGGAGGATTTTCAGCTTTCAGACTGTTTGCTCTTCATCACATTCCCAACCTGCTTGGCAGAAGAATGAAAGGGAGACGGTCTGAAGGAGCCATCAGCCTGGCAACTATTCCCTCCTCCCTTGCGAAGTGATTTCTCTGCGTGTCTTCACTGAAACTTCCAGGCCCTTATCCTCTTATCTGTGTCTGTTTCAAATGAATTATCACCCGTTTTCTCTGTATCTAGATTTCCTTCCCTAGACAGACTTCATCATCAAATCAGTAATAAAAATTTATTTCTAGAAGAAATTTTAGTGGTGGCTTGCCTAAGGCCAAATAAGTTCTTATTTGCAGACATGAGATCACAATGTGTCTTTTGAAGCCCAGCCCAATGTTCCTTCTGTTGGGTTTGCCACATCTATCACACCCCTGCTATTTACTTTTCTTTTTGCTTTATAGAGGAAACCTCAAACAAGATGGAGGCCCATGCAGCTCTGGCCATCTGCAACGTCAAGGTCCCCAGATACAATTGCGCGGTCACATCTGCTCACTGACAGTGCTAGTCATCTCTTTTTGAGACTCCCAGGAGCCATTGGAGGGATTCTTTCTTTCCAGGTCCTCAATGCAATTGGTAAAGGATCTCCTTTCACATCTTCGTGAAAACACTGACATCATCTGACATACCACCTTTTTACCTGAATAAATTCTCTGTCTCCACCCCGAGCTCCCTTACTGTCCCGCCCAAAGCCAGAAGAGCTGCCCCTCACTGGACTTGCCTACGTAATTGGTAGGATCACTGACGGTTGTTTCAGGGGGTTGGTGTCCTTAGCTTTCAAGTTTACCTCTATTCTGTTTCAGAAGACTGGGATCTGTGCACCCCCTTATCTTTCTCAGTGAAAATCTGAACTCAGAGAAGAGCCCAAGAAACATAAAATTATAAAAATCTTTAAGGTTCAAGGTTATTTTCTCAGTAGATGAGTTTTTACATTTTTTTCAATAGGATAAAGAAGCCACATATCAAAGAAACACATTTATAACTATGGGATATCAGGCACCATGGAAAAAGACTAAAGTATTTGGGAAGCAACAGTCCTAAAATCACATCACCTCCTGGGTGGGTCATCTCTTCCATTTATACATGGACACGTTGCCCTGCTTATTTGTTCAAAGCCAAATCTTCAAAGTATGGACACTCCCATTCCATTTACCTCCAGAAGGACCTTGTTCTCATGGTTTTTCTGGCACTTTCTCTGGCCTTTTTTTCAACTGTACTTCTTTACTTTCTATAGCTAACGGTACATAAGTTCGTTCAACTTGATAATTCTTCCTTTGATCCTGTTGCATACTCTAAAAATTCTGTTTATCTCACATTATTTACCGCCCTGGCTTTCAAGTGCATCTTCTATATTTTCTTTGCCTCCATTTCTCAGCAACTGTTCATTTTTTAGAAGTTTGATTAACTTCAAATTGACAGTTTCTTGTGGCAATTACTAAGTCCTGATTCTTTTCGCTGTCTTTTGAAATTAAATTCTTTTAACAATCTTGTCTTCTAGAATAATCACTCTCAATCCCATCAGATACTCAATTTCTTTTAGAACAAATGCTTGTAATGCTGCTTGTAAGTCCTGAAATAAGATGCATTCTCAATGTAACTTTCCTACTCATGTAATTTTAATAATTTAGCATAATACCTTAATTATACATAAATGAGAATTAAAGGAAAGTCATTTATAATAAAATAAGATATATCAGTATAGCAATCCCCATCAAAATAACATCCGCAATCTTCACAGGGCTAGAACAAACAATCCTAAAATTTGTATGGAACCAGAAAGACCCTGAATAGCTAAAACAATCCTGAAAAAGAAAACCAAGCTGGAGGCATTACAATCCAGAACTTCAAGACTTATTAAAAAACTATAATAATCAAAACTGTATGGCACTGGCACAAAAACAGACACTCAGATCAATAGAAGAGAATAGAGAACCCAGAAATGGACCCACAAATGTTTGGCCAACTAATCTTTGACAAAGCAGGAAAGAATATCCAAGGGAATAAAGACAGTCTCTTTAGCAAATGGTGCTGGGAAAACTGGACAGCAACATGCAGAAAAATGAACCTGGACCATTTTCTTCCACCATACACAAAGGTAAACTAAAAATGGATGAAAGAGCTAAATGTAATACAGGAAGCCATAAAAATACTGGAGGAGAAAGCAGGCAAAAACCTCTTTGACCTGGACTGCAGCAACTTCTTACTCAACATGTCTCCAGAAGCAAGGGGAAAAAAAACCAAAAACAAACCATTGGGTCCTCATCAAGATAAAGAGCTTCTGCACACCAAAGGAAATAATCAGCAAAACTAAAAGGCAACAGATAGAAAGGAAGAAGATATCTGCAAATAACATATCAGATAAAGGGTTAGTATCCAAAATCTATAAAGAATGTATCAAACTCAACACTCAGAAAACAAATGATCCAGTGAAGAAATGGTCAAAAGACATGAATAATCACTTATCCAGAGAAGACATCCAGATGGCCAACTGACACATGAAAAAATGCTCAACATCACTCATTATCAAGAAAACACAGATCAAAACCACACTGAGAAACCACCTCACACCTGTCAGAATGGCTAAAATTAACAACTCAGGCAACAAGAGATGGCGAGAATGCAGAAAAAGAGGATCTCTTTTGCACCTCCGGTAGAAATGCAAACTGGTACAGCCACTCTGGAAAACAGAATGGAGATTCTTCAAAAAATTAAAACTAGAACTACCCTACAACCCAGCAATTGCACTATTAGGTATTTATCCAAGTAATACAGGTATACTGTTTCAAAGGGGCACATGCACCCCAATGCCTATAGCAGTGTTGTCAACAATAACCAAAGTATGCAAAGAAACCAAATGTCCATTGATGAATGAGTGTATAAAGAAGGTGTGGCATATATACACCAAGGAGTATTACTCAGCAATCAAAAAAAAATAAAATCTTGCCATTTGCAACTATGTGGATGGAACTAAAGGGTATGATGCTAAGTGAAATTAGTCAGAGAAAGACAAATATCATATGACTTCACTCATATGAGGAATTTAAGATACAAAACAGATGAACATAAGGGAAGAGATGCAAAAAGAATATATAAACAGGGAGTGGGACAAAACATGAGACTCTTAAATATGGAGAAGAAACAGGGTTGCTGGAGGAGTTGTGAGATGGGGGGGATGGGCTAAATGGGTGAGGAATCTACTCCTGAAATCATTGTTGCACTGTATGCTAACTACCTTGGAAGTAAATAAAAATAAATAAATAAATAAATAGACTTTAAAAATATGCCTCAGTATATAGAAACACCATTAATGCAATAGATACAAATTCAGATTGATATAAATGTGACTCAAATATTATTAGCAACACTGCCATGAAAAATACAATTCCTGGGGTGCCTGTGTGGCTCAGTAAGTTAAGCTACCAACTCCTGATTTTGACTCAGGTCATGATCTCACAGTTTGTGACACTGAGGCCCACATCAGGCTCTGCAATGACAGCATAGAGCCTGCTTGGGGTTCTCTGTCTCCTTCTCTCTCTGCCCCTCTCCTCCTCATACTCTCTCTCCCTTTCTCTCAAAAATAAATAAGCATTTAAAAAATATGATTCATGAACTGAAGAGCAAAGTTTGCTAAAAATTTCGATAAAGAAAAATATCGTAGTTGTGTATTTAACAACATGCAAAAAACCTTTGTGCTTTTATGAACTAAGTTAGATCTTATCCTGAAATAATTGGAAATACGATTTTACATGTATGAATGTCCATGAATCATTCAAAGGTTTGATGCAAGACGGTTCTTCATTATGTACGACTGTCTCAATCATTGCAAGATGTTTAGCGTTCCTCCCCCAATACCCATCATTGCACACAATGTAAATATCCTCAACTATTGTTGGCAACCTTAAACTTCCAAAATACCCCTGACCAGTGGTGTGGTACCTCTTAAGAACCAGTATTCTAGATGATCTCATTATCCCCTTCCTCCGATGCACTTTTAACTGTGGCCATTCTTCAAGGCATGGTCCTTGGTTACCTCCTACTCCTTCCCTCCCTGCATCCACTTCTTTCTCTGTCTCTCACTTTGCTTTACAGAAACATTATATTCATTTGTATACAGTATGATTTTCTGACTTTAGGTGTACAACGTTTACACTTAAATGCAAGTGTACACTTGCATGTATAGAGCCACTCCACTATCCTCACAATCACGATGGAGAATATTTTCATCACTCCAAGACATTTCTTCTGCCTCTGTACACTTAATCTCCTTTCCACGAGGCTAGCCCCTGCCAATCACTAATCAGTCTTCTCTGCCTAGAGTTTCACCTGCTATAGGATTTCTTATAAATATAATCATACAGCATTTACTGTTTTAAGTCCGGCTCTTTTAACATAACATCATGTTCTAGATATCCATCTATATTGTGGATGTTTTAGTGATTTGTTTCTGAATGATAATTTGTTGATAAGTAGTATTCAATTTTATGATATACTGAATTTGTTTATGTATTCACTCATTGATGGAAACTGAGCTATTTATATTTTTGACCTTTATTGAAGGAAGTTCTGAACAGCTAAGAAATATATTTTGATTTATCTTGCCTCTAAATTTTTTTAAATGTGTATTTACTTTGGAGAAAGAGAGGGAAAAGGAGAGTGGTGGGAAGGAGGGAGACACAGAATCCAAAGCAGGCTCCAGGCTCTGAGCTGTCAGCATAGAACCCGATGCGGGGCTCAGATTCATGAACCATGAGATCATGACCTGAGCTGAAGTCGGATGTTTAACTGACTGAGCCACCCAGGTGCCCCTGACATGTGCCTTTAAATGAGAGCTCTGGGTATGAAAACAACTCTTGATGTGGCACATGGCCCACTTGGCATAGAATTCTTCTTGCTATTCCCTTTGGCTGTGATCTGGGTAGGGTGCCTCAGGACCAGAGCTAGGGCAGAATCCCTTCCTTGTACCTAGAAGTAGTGCAGTGCAGTGGTTCAGAGTCAGGGCTCTTGCCCACATTTCCAGAGTTGACTCCCTTTTCTGTATGACCCCAGCCTCAGTTTTCTTATCTGGTCTGGACGGATGCCAGCTTCCAGTGCTGCCAGTCTAGACAGAAAGTGATGGCGTTTGACCAGGTCATGGTCTGGTCCTCAGATTTACTGGGCTGGAAACTCCACCCGGACCAGAAGCGTCTTCCTCAGTGTGCCTTCAGAAACTTCCGCCTATTTTGATTTATCTTGGATAAATACTTATGCGAGGTACTATTGGTATATATCATAAGCACATATTTTAATCATAAGAAACTGTCAAGAGCCTTTTCAAACTGGATGTACCCTTTTGCCCTCACTCAAGCAGAGTATGAGTTTTAATTATTCTACATCCTGGGTATTGTCAATCGTTTTGAATTAGAAACATGCCAGTGGGCTTATAGTGGTATCTCATGGTGGCTTTAATTTGCGTTTTTTTCTAATGGTAACTGATGTTGAGTATCAGTTCATGTGTTTACTTTCAAAAAAAATTTTTTTTCTGGAGAAGTATCCATTTAAATCTTTTATCCATTCTGTAACTGGATTGTTTATCTTATTGGTGAGTTGTGTGCATTCATTACATATATTCGATGTCTTTCATGAGTTATATATTTTGAAAATATTTATAAATTGTAGAGATGTAGTTGGAGTCTAGCTTTTTTTAACCTCTCTGACATATTTGCCTTTCAGTTGGAGCATTTAGAGAATTTTCATTTAATATACTTATTGATATGATTGGATTTAAAACATCTTGCTCTTTTTTTTAATTTCAATTATTCTTTATCTCTCTTCCCCCATCTTTTTTTTTTTTTTCTCTCTTCTACTAGATTATTATGATATTTTATCACAAGTAGGCTCTACACCGTCAGCATGAAGCCTGACTTGGGGCTCTAACTCACGAACTTTGAAATTATGACCTGAGCCAAAGTTGGACGCTTAACTAACTGAGCTACCCAGGTGCCCATGTATTTTTCTTAATATACATTTACTGGAATCAAATAGGTGATTTAAGGTTTCATTTGAAACGTTTTTGGATTTGGCGGGGTGAAATCTAGGCAACCTTTAGACCAATATTCTAAGAGTCTAAGGTTGCTCCTAAGTTCTAAGAACTCTACCCAGTGTTCTGCGCCTATCTACATTGGCTGGTGGGACTATGAACCATTCCCAGTTTAGTGTAAGCTCTGGGAATTATTTAATGTGCTGATTTTCAGCAGATTTTTCTTCAGCCTTTGATAGTTTCTGTCCTGTATGTGCAGCACAGTACTCCCACAGGTACTTGAGGGACTCTCTCTGCAGTCCTTGGCGTAATCTCTATGTACCCTTCCTCTCTGATATTCTGAACTACAGATTTTAGCCACTTGGGTCTGTTTGAACTACAGCAAAAATGTGGGTGCAATTATAGGGTTCACCTTGTTGTGTCTTTTTTTAAGGGATTATAGTCCTGAAATGTACTGTCAAATGTTTCAGATTTCTTGTTTCTTATTTTTAGTTAAGATACCAGTATAAATCTGGGTCCTGTTTATTTGTCATGGTCAGAAGAAAATTTCTCAACTGTTCTTGAAAGACCTATCATTCACACAAATGGGCTATCTCCCAAAGATGAACCTCAATCTGTGATCTCCCACTTGGCCATATTGGTAGATTTCCAACTGCATATTGGTCAATTCCACATGAATTTATCTCTTTCCTGTAAACATCAACAAACTCTTTCCATTTTCCTAGGGTCCACTAAAGGCACTAGTATGTGTGTGTGTGTGTGTGTGTGTGTGTGTGTGTGTGTGTGTTTAACCAGATATTGAGGGTCTTAGTTTTCAAGTTATTTTTTGAATCCTTACACTTCTCTTTCCATGGCTCATCTGTCACTAAGTCATGCAGACTCTTTTAAAATTTCACATCTGTCTTGGTGTTCCTATACCCTTTGCCACCACTGTAGTCAAGAACTACAATCTTCAATGTACAAGGAATTTGTAATGCTCTCTCTCTCCTCTACTTTCTCCTTACATCAATTCAACTTCCATAAAATGTCATTCATTGCCTAGACATGCTTAAAAATTAAAGTTTAAAGATTTATACCAGAATATTTGACATTAAATAATTCTGCTTTAACGAGCTTTTTATAACTTATCTTCCAGTCCTCACTTTTTTTTATTATTTATTTTTGATACAGAGACAGCATGAGAGGGGGAGGAGGAGAGAGAGAAGGAGACACAGAACTGGAAGCAGGCTCCAGGCTCTGAGCTAGCTGTCAGCACAGAGCCCGACGTGGGGCTCAAACCCACGAACGTGAGATCTGACCTGAGCCGAAGTCAGAGGCTTAACGGACTGAGCCACCCAGGCGCCCCTTTCCAGTCCTCACTTTATCTTCTACTTTCAACATGACGCTCGCAACAGTCTAGTACACGGTTTCTCCTCAGTGTCTTGTTCACATATCCCGCTAATTCAGGCTGCAGCATTTGCTCATGATATCCTCCCACTAGGAATTCCCACCTTCATTTTTTCTGTTGTTTTAAATGTACCCCATTCCTCTAAAATCCAGTTTAATTTCCATTTACAGTAGAGATTCTAACATTGATCTTTCTCTAACCTTTGCACTGATTTTTCTTTCTTTCTATGCATTCAGCATTTACTCACATAGTATTGTAGAATATTGGTCTTTGGCTCAGCACGGTCTCCCAAGTGTTCCCATTCATTATACTCAACCAGGCACACCCATTTTTTGAGAGCATATGCACAGAAGAGAGACTAACCTCTGACCTTCCAGCTTCCTTGAGTTAATTCTACAACTTCTTTATGTTGTATTACCTTTCCCACCTACATTTTTTTCTATTAAGCTCTGTATTATGTAGGTAAGTGAATCAAACTGAGAAAGTTAAGAAAGAAATGAGAAGGAAAAGGCAACTTTCATTTCTTTGTAACAAGAAAGTAATGAAGATTTTTAAAATTTCTATATATAACTATAAATATATATATATATAGGTAGAGATGATCTAGATATAGATATAGAGAGATAGAGATACACAGATATAGATCTGGTAAAGTACTTATGAATATAATTCCAAAGTGTTCCAAACCTTTTTCAGGCAATTGTAATGACATATGTATCTATCTACTAAGGATCCCATTGTTAAACACTTTATTCTTGGAAGAAGTATAGATACAGTGATTAAGAGCACAAGTATGCTCATGGGAGTCTCTAAATTCACATCTCAGCTCTGAAGCTGGTGAGATGTGTGATGGTAGGCTATTTGTTCTCTGTTCTTTGGCTTCTTCATGTATAAGACGGAGATAATATCAATCCCTACCTTACAGAATTGTGGTAAGGTTTAAATAAGATAATCTCTGTGTCAAGTGGGCTGATGGTAGGAGAATTATGTTTTGGTAACATTTTCAATCTGCTGTTATTTGACAAAAATGAAAGAGTTTTGACTGAGATGGTTAGAGTTTTATTCTTTAGATTCAAAAAAAGACCTAATTCTAGCCAGCATTCAAAGTTTTTGAATGTTGAAAGCAACAGGTGGGTTAGGCATCAAAAATTCACCATAGGTAAGAGTTTAGTGCATATAACAGACAGGTTTTTGACTCAGCTTTGTCCATCCATTTTTTTCCCCATATACTGGGAAAAGCATATATATATACAGGGAGGGGCAGAGAGAGAGGGAAAGGGAATCCCAATGCCACTTGTACAGTCCCCAAAACTCCAGCAAAATTTCAAATCCCCAATCCAATGTGATAAGCTTAGATGGATCTATTTTTCTATGTATCTATAGAGAGATTGCTTTGAATTTCAGTCAACACACAATTGATTTGACAAAATTGATTTTGCAATTGATTTAAAAAAGAGAAAGAAAAATTTAGTCAAAGTAGTTATTTAGGTATATAGAAAAATTCTATAGTAGTTCCCTTGAATTTCCTCTTTTTACTTCCAACTGCATTCAAACAAGCATGCTTGTACAGATGTAATAATATATAGCTAACCTTACCGTCATCTGTGGTATCTTCAGACTGGCTTCTGCTTATCTTGTATCTATCATAATCTCTTATCATAAAAATGAATGCTCATTGAGAGAAGCATCTGTCCACTGATCCATTAGCAGCACCTTGACAACATAATCATAATTCTAACCAGAAGGAGTTTTAGTCGAGGCTGTTTCAATCAAGAATTCAACATTTCAGAGAAGCACAATGCTTACTTACCAGAAAAGACATCTAGGTCAGAATTCATCACCTCTAATTTTCAGGTTCCTAATTTTGTTCTCACCTCGCATTGTTCCATCAAACCACCATCAAGAAAAACTGATTAACTATTCCCCCAGTCTACAGCAGGGTTAGAATTTTGATGATGTAAATTAATTGGTTATGGTTTCAGTCATTTGGACATTTTCTGAAAGGTATTGCTTCCAAGGCTCTTCATGTTTTAATATTAGCCATGTTAAATGTTAAAATATGTGGTGAACTCCAATTTAAGAATAATTTTGGTTTTATTTTAGTTGGTTTACAGATAAAATTTAGGGCATGTTTCAATAATTCCACAGCTCTTTTATCAGTCAGGGATATACAACTTAGGAAACAAGTTGTATAAAATTGGGGTAAAAAGTTGATCAGGAGATGTATTAGAAATAATAGTTTTACATTTTTAGGTTTATTTATAGATTTTGAGAGAAAGACAGAGAGAGCAAACTAGGGAGGGGCAGACAGAGAGGGAGAGGGAATTCCAAGCAGTCTCCATGCTGTCAGCACAGAGCTCAACACGGAACTCAAATCCATGAACCATGAGATCATGACCTGAGCCCAAACCAAAAGTCAGATGCTTAACCAACTGAGTCACTCAAGCACCCCAAAGTAATATTTTTAAAAGAATAGTTGAGGCTGATCCAACAAAGATTACGTGCATTCAATGGTATATCAAAAAATCATTGCTTGACTTTTTGTGATATTTTCTGTGCATAGGAGAGAATGGATAGAGTTAAAGGCTGTGTGATTGGAATTAAAGTAGTAGTTAAACATCTGTTAGTCACTATTAAGGGCCAATCCTTATGTTTTATAGGCATTATGTCACTTATTAATTATTATTATTATTACTTTCTCCATGCTTTAGTTAGGAAATAAAACTTAGAGAAGTTAAATTAGTGGCAGAGCAAGGATTCTAATGTAGTTCTGCCCAATCTTGAAGCCTGAATAGGGGAGTGCATTGTGCATATTATCATCGTCCATCTCTAGTGGTATAGCAGACATAAGGCTAAGAATGGCTGCGCTATGCTATGGGATCGATATCCATATGATGCTTTATAGTTTACATGGCATATTCACATTTTTTCTTTCAAGCCTCATAATATGACTGTCAAATAGTGTTATTATTACTATATCCACTATATAAAGGAGGAAATTGAAATCAGGAGTGCTGAATCAATTACCTAAGTTTGTATGGCTGGCAATACATATAGGCCCAAGGTAAAACCCAGGCCTCTGAATTAAGGTCCCCATAGTAAATCCATTACATTTAACTGTTTTCAAATGTGAACATAGCAGTTATAAAAATCAAGCATGTGTATGTCCATGTGGTAGAAAAAGACAATTCAACCATAATACTTGAAGGTTTTAGTAGCTCACTTTAAATAAAGGATAGAGCAACTAGACAGAAGATCAAAAGTAAGACTTCAACATTATTAACCAACTAGTCATAATAGACATCTATAAAACACTCTATCTAAAAATAGAAGAATACATATTCTTTCTCAGTGCACATGGAACATTCCTCATTAGGTAAGACATAAAATAAGACAATAGTTGTAGAAGTATTAGAATCATACAAATATCATTGAATTAGAAGTTAATAACAGAAGAAAACCGGGAAAATTCACAAATATGCAAATTAACCAATATGTCAGAAAAACCAATTGGTCAAAGAAGAATTCATAAGAGATATTAAAAAATACTTTGAGAGGGGTTCTTGAGTGGCTCACCCAGTTAAGCATCCGACCTCGGTTCATGATCCCAGTTTGTGAGTTCAAGCCCTGCATAGGGTTGTGTGCTGACAGCTCAGAGCCTGGAGCTTGCTTCAGATTCTGTGTCTACCTCTCTTTCTGCTCCTCCCTCTCTGTGTCTCTCTCTTCCAAAAATAAAATAAAAACAGTAAAAAAAAAAAAAAGAAAATATTTTGAGATGAATGAAAATGAAGATATAACAAAACAGAATGTATGGTATGTGGGCTAAGTATAAATTTAAGTTGCTATTATTTATTTTTGTTCATAAATAAATAGAACAAAAGATGATCTTGGTAGACTTTGGGTCAGGACACCGAAAATATTCCATGAAAAGATAAAAAAAAATCTCTGAATTATGAAAATAAATTATTTGAATATGCCAGGCTTGGCGTAGAGATCAGCATCTGGCTCTTTGTCTAGGAAGGATATCCTAACTGGAAATTTAAAATGGGTAGAGGTAATACTTAAAAAAAAGTCACTGCAGGGCCCTTGACATGCATTCCACCAAAGAGTTAGGAGGAAAATATAACTTAAAAGAAAACATCATCAGATTTCCCAGGCAAGGATTTAGCTGTGACCATTTTATCTAGGGTAGACCAGATATTTTCTCTCTCTTGTGGTTTATAAGGTACAAGAAATAACTTCCCTGTCCAGACTGTTTTTGCCATTTGCAGTTACTTTCTTCATCATTAGATGTTATTTTCATAGACTAAAGGTATTATTTCCATGAAAATTCATAAAAGTACCTCTTGCCTTCATGGAAATCTATAGTATATATGAATCATTACGAGATTGTATTTGATCACAAATAGTAAGGAAGAAGAGTACATTGCACCAATATGAGGAAAGGCAGAGAGAAGTGCCAGAAAGCTATACTATTTAATTGAAAGGATAGGCTCCATTTTGGTGCTGGGAGACCATCATTCATTCACTTAGTCATTCAACAAACAATCTGATGAGATCCTGCCATGTGTAAGATGCTGTCCTAGGTGCTGAGACTAGCTAACTGCAAGGTAGCAGCACATGCGAGTCTCTCTTCCCCCAACCTCCCTAGCTTTCTGAAAAGATGTTATCAAGTCATCAAACCTAACATATTTTGGATCAAACGTATTTTACCTAAAAAGATAGACAATAAGCAAGGTGATCCTGGAGGAATATTTGAAGGAAGTTATTGCTTCCCCCCCCCCCCCCCCCCGCCTTCTGGGCAGAGTGGAGGCTTCCAGGATGGTGAGCAGCAAATAGTGGTGGAATAGATTCAAAACATTAGAGCAGAGAATGTGTTTGAAAAACATATCCTTCGGTCTAGCATGTTGTCCCAGAAGCTGGTGAGAACTTAAGCAGTGGGAAAGGATACCTCTTCCCTTGGAAGATTTATTTTATGCCAGGATTATTTCTGACACAGCAGCTGTACAGGTGGAAAAATGTGTTCTGCTAACAGGATTGATTAAACAGTAAGAATTTCACTCTTAGGGCCCGTTTCTCTTGCTTTTGTGATGTGTCCAAGGAGAGAGGCAGAACATGAGATGGGCAATCAGAAGGGGAGACCCAGACTCCCTGAATTTTATAGGCTTGGAAAGAAGCATATAGTATAATATATATAGTTTAGAACAGTAGTTCCTCCAGGATGGCCTGGGGAATCTTGGGGTCCTCATGACCATTTTGGGACTCCATGATATCAAAACTATTTTTATAATAATACTAAAATGTCATTTATGCCTTTCATTTACTCTTTCATAAATGGTGGTTGGAATTTTCCAGTGATTTGACTAGACGTCTGATATTGCAACAGATGGAATACAGAAGTAGTGAGGGTTCAGCTGTCTTCTAGTATGTAAGACATTTAAGGTATTTGTAGAAATGTAAAATAATGCCACATTTCTCACTATTTTTTAAAATAGAATTATTTTTGCAAAAATTATGTTACAGGTAATGTGCTGTTAAAGCTATTTTAGAACAAATTAATAAACTAAACAATTATTCTGTTTTAGTTTCTGCTATGATGTACATAGCATGTAACATACAAGGATAAAAGTTCCTTGGGGTCCTCAATAATTTTTAATATCACGAAGGGGTCCTGAGACCAAAAAATGTGAGAACTGATCTTATAATATTAAGGGAAATGAGTTTTTCAGACATCTTCAGAATGTGAGAGAAGAAAATTATAAATTAGCTTTTCCTTTTCCTTATAAATCGATTGAAAAATGACAAAGAGAGAGGAACTAAAATGGAAGCTATTCCATGAAATAATGGAAACCCTAAGATTCTGATCTAAAACATTTGATGAAGAATTGCTAAGCACAGTGAAAGGTGGGCTAGCGTAACAGAAGAGGAAGTGACACCACCAGATGGCTACTGCTGCAAACTTTGGGCCAAGATGGCAAAATATACATTTCTCCTAACAGGTAGCACATTTTAACTTTTCTTCTGTTGTGATATAATTCATATGCCATAGAATCCACCTTTTTAAAGTGTACAATTCACTCATTTTCGTATATACAACTTTGTGTTACTATCCCCACTATCTAATTGTAGAATATTTTTGTCACCAAAAAGAAACCTGTACTCATGAGCTGGCACACCTCGTTTCTCCCAACCTCCAAACTATACCTCAATAGATTTGCCTATTCTGGACATTTTCTATACATGTTATCATGTAATATGTAACCTGTGTGTCTGGATTACTTCACTTACAATACACTCAAAGTTCATCCATGCTGTAGTATGTCAGTTTTTCATCAATTTTTGGCAAAACAATATTTTATTGTATGGATATGCCACATGTCTATAGCCATTCATCAGTTGACATTTCGATTGTATTTTTTTTACTATTATATGCATAATGCTGTTATGAGCATTTGAGTATTCATTTTTCTATGGACATGTTTTTAATTCTCTTGTGTATGCATCTAGATATGGATTTTCTGGATCTTACAATAACTCTTTGAGAAACTGCCAAACTGTTTCCAAAGCATCTATGCCATTTTATATTACCCGGCAATAAATGAGAGTTCCAATTTCTTTGCGTCCTCACTAATACTTGTCATTGTCCATCTTTTAAATTATAGCCTTCCTTGTGGGTGTAAAGCAACACTTTTTATTTGTGTTTATTGTAGTTTTTGTTTGCGTTTCTCTCTTCTCATCTTGTTATTGGTCATTTACATATTCTCTTCAGAGAAATGTCCATTCAAATCCTTTGGCTATTTAAAAAATTGTGTTTTTTTTTAATTGCTGAGTTGTAAGAGCTCTTTGTATATTTTGGATACTTTTCACTTATTAGATATATGATTGAAAATATTTTGTACCATTCTCTGAGTTGTCTTTTCACTAGTTTGATGGTGTCCTTTAGTACACAAAGTATTAAATTTTCATGAAGTCTAATTTAAAGATTTTCTTTTGTTACTTTTGCTTTTAGTATCATAGTTAAAAAATATTACTTAATCCATAGTTACAAAGATTAACACTTATGTTTTTTCCTAAGAGCTATATACTTTTAGCTATATTTTTGGTTATATACATTTAGATCTTTGATACATTTTAAGTTAATTTATGTATAGTGTATGATTTAGGGCCCAACTTCATTATTTTGCATTTGGGTATCAGTTATTCCAAGTACCATTTGTTGAAAAGACTATATTCTTTCTCCCATTGAATTTTCTTGGCACCATTGCCCAAAATCAATTGATCATAAGTATAAGAATTTTTTCCTCTCTATTCTATTCCACTGACCCGTATATCAGTGTCATACTGTCTTGATTAGTTTTGTATTGCGATAAAATTTGAAATCAGAAAATGTGAGTCCTCCAACTTTGTTCTTCTTTTTCGGATTGTTTTGGCTATTCTGGGTCCATTGCCTTTCAATATAAATTTTAAAATCAGTGTATCCATTTCTACAAAAGAGTAGCCAAGATTTTGATAGGCATTTTCATCTTACCACTCATGTGGTTTATTCTTTATCCTATTAACATGGTTTACTACATTGATTGATTTTCATGTGCTTAAAATTCTTGTATTTCTGGGATAAATTTTATTTCATAGTGTAGACTTTATTATGTGTTTTTATATTTAATTAGTATTTTGCTGAAGATTTTTGTGTCTATATTTGAGCTGTTGTTTTTTTGTAAGTCTTCAGTTTTGGAATCTAGATAGTACTTGCTTCACTGACTGAATCGGGAAGGGTTACCCTCTCTTCTATTTTTTGGAAGGGTTTCCTTTGTGTGTGAAGAATTGGTATTAATTCTTCCTTAAATATTTGGTGGAATTCACCCCTGAGACCATCCAGTTCTAAGACTTTTTTCTTTTTGTGGGAAATTTTCGAATTCAATTCAATTTTACTTATTATATAATTTTATTCCATAAGTACAATTTTATCCTTTAGTGAATTTCAGCAGTTCCTCTTTTTCTCATGATTTGTCCATTTCATCTAGGTTATCTACTTTGTTACTATACAATTGTTCATAGTGTTATCTTTGTTATTTCTGTATGGTCAGTAGTAATGTCCCCCTTCCTATTCTTGATCTTTGTAATTTGAGTCTTCACTCCTCTTTCTTGGTCAATCTACCTAAAAGTTTTTAGTTTTGTTAGTTCAATTTCCAAAGAACAAACTTTTGGTTTTATTGATTGTTTTATTTTCTATTTAACTTATTTCTCCTGTGATATTTATTATTTCCTTCCTTCGCTTTACTTAGATGTAGTTTGCTCTCCAAATTTACATCTAAGCAATACTTTAGCTACTTCTCATGCATTTTGTTTTTCTATCATTTTCATTCATCTCAAACTATTTTTTAATATCCCTTGTGGTTTCTTCTTTGACTCACTGGTTTTTTGGCATATTGCTTATTTTATATATTTGTGAATTTACCTCATTTTTTTCTGTTATTAATTTCTAACTCAATATTATTGTATGATTCCAATACTTGTAAAACCATTGTCTTATTTAGTGGCCTAACCTATGGTCAACATACCATGTGCAATAAGAGAGAATATATATCCTGCTTCTTTAGATGGAATGTTTCATAGATGTCTATTAAGTTTAGTAGGTTAATAATGTTGTTCAAGTCTTACTGTTAATCTTCTATCTAGTTGTTCTATCCATTATTTAAAGTGAGTTACTGAACTTTCAAATATTGTTGAATTGTCTTTTTCTTCCTTCAGTTTTACTAATTTTTATGTCATGCATTTTGGGATTCTTCTGGTAAGTGAATGCATGTTTGTCAAAGTTGTGTCTTCTTGATAGTTTGAACTTTTGTCATTATAGAGTGTCCTTTTTTGTTTCTAGTCATCATTTTTATCTTAAAGTATATGTTATCTGATATCCACATAGTAATTCCAGATAGTTTAAAATTTTTTTCTTAATGTTTATTTATTTTTGAGAGAGAGAGAGAGAGAGAGAGAGAGAGAGAGAGCGAGAGAGAGAGAGAAAGAGGGAGACACAGAACCCAAAGCAGGCTCCAGGCTCTGAACTATCAGCACAGATCCTGATGTGGGGCTCGAACTCAAGAATCACAGGATCATGATCTGAGCCGAAGTCAAATGCTCAACAGCCTGAGCCACCCAGGCATCCATTCCTGATAGTTTTTAATTATTGTTTGCATGAAATACTTTTTTCCATCTTTTTACTTTCAATACTTTTATGTATTTGAATCTGAAGTATGTGCCTTTGAATCTGAATATGTCTCCTGTAGATGATGTATATTTGGATCATAGTTTTAGTGTGTTCTGCCAATCTTTGACTTTAGATTGGAGTATTTAATCCATTTATAATTAGTTATAAATAAGGAATGATTTATAATTACCATTTTAAAAATTTTGTTTGCTAGGTGTCTCACATCTTTTTTATTCTTCTTTTCCTTTTTACTAGAATATAAACTCTATCTCTTTATTGATACTCTACATTTGGTGAGACTTCATACAGATACTCTTCTTTAGTCCATTAGCCCAGTTTCCTTTAGTTCTTTCATTTTTGAACATGTTTTGATCCAGTATGTCCAAACCCTCCAGTTCCTTAGAGGTCTATTGGCTGCTTTTTTTTCCTCTCTGGTTTATGGCTTATACTTGCTTGAATCTTTGAATATCTTACAATTTTTGTTCAGAAAGAAAAAAATCTACAGAACATGATATATCTTAAATATTCTTCTCTGAGTTTGTTGTTGCTGTTATTTTTTGTTTGTTTGTTTTGTTTTTTTCTAAATGACTCAATTCACTGAACTCTGTAAAGTCTGTATTCTCTGATGGGTGTGGCTACTGCAGTCTGTTGGGTTACATAAGTGATCTTAAATGATTGGACAGAGATTTCTATGTGTAGAATAAATATAAGAAATGTGTAAGATCTAAATAAAAAAACTTTTACATTTCCTGAGTGATTCAAAGATTTAAACAAAGTGAATCTTATATCATTTTTAGGTGGGAAGATGAATATAATATAAATATCCATTTTCTTTAAGTAAACATATTAGCACAATAACAATAAAATGTGAAGATGATTTTGGGGGATCTAGACAATCTGAGTCTAGAACTCATATTTAAAATTTTTTTTAATGTTTATTTATTATTGATACAGAGAGAAACAGAACACAAATGGGGAGGGGCAGAGAGAGAGGGAGACACAGAATCTGAGACAGGCTCCAGGTTCTGAGCTGTCAGCACAGAGCCTGACATGGGGCTCAAACCCACAAACTGTGAGATAATGACCTGGGCTGAAGTAGGGCGCTTAACCGACTGAGCCACCCAGGCACGCCTAGAAGTCATGTTAAAAAATAATAAGCAGAGAAAATTTGAATAAAAGAAAAATATGTTATACAGTTACACAAATCAAAACAATTTAGTAATGCCCCTCCTCCCCAAAAGGGTGGACTGATCAATGGAACAGAAATAAAAGTCCAGAAATCATTCAATACATAGACTACCATCTCAAATCAGTGGAGATGTACACGTTGAATAACTTATTGAATTTTTATTATTGAATAAATTGTGTTTGAGAAAAAGATTGTCATATGGGAATAAGTTACAATGATGTCAGAGTAAGATATAAATTTAATAATTATAAAAAATATTGAAATATTATTTGGCATAAAACGTATGCTTAGAAAAAATCACTGTTAATGAAATTAAAAGATGGATAAGAAACTTGTAGAAAACTCTGTTTTTTTTATCATTTCTATAATGTATTTAGAAAATAAAAAAATCAACAACCCAACAAAAATGAGTGAGGGATATAAGGAAAAATACAAGAAAATGAAAATACATGTAGCCCTTAAGCACATGACTAGGTACTCAACTCACTCATAATAAGAGAAATGCAAATAAACACAACAATAAACATCATCTTTTCCCTATCAGATTGGCAAAGCATAAACATTTCATAACAGGTGTTAGAATGGGTGTGAGAAAACTGGTATGTTTCTGGTGGGAGTGTGAATTAGGACAGCTCTTACTGATCACAAGCTGGCAATATTTATACAAATTATCAAAACAAATATCTTTTAGTTCAGCAATTACACCTCTAAGAATGTACCTAACAAATATATGCACCCATTTGTGAGATAACATACCTACCAGCTTACTCAGTAAGGCATTGTTTATAATAACAAAAGAGTAAAAACAACTTCAATGTCTGCCTACAGAAGTCTGAATACATTATATGTGAAAAATGCTATCAACTGTGAAAGGAGAGAATTAAAAAAGAAGAAAAGGGAAAAAAATGAAAGAAAAAAAGAAAGAAAGAAAATGAAGCCCTTTGTATATTGATAGAGAAAGTTCTCTAAGATAAATTTAAAATATACAAAAAAATCAAATTCAGAATAGCACATGTAGGAGGCACCACTATGAGTGTCAAGAGGGAAAATAATAAATACTTTTTTTGCTTGCACATCTGGGAAGGTACAGATGAGCATTCACTGTTGGGATGGACTAAAACGGGAATCCTAAGGGATAATGCTTATGCTGCTTAAAGTTTGAACATGGTTCACACATTATTTATTCAAAGTGTAAACACAGAGGTCATAAACAATTACAACCACCACCAGAACCGCAAATGGAAGAGAAAAAATAAAACCACCTTAGATACAAAGTAAACTTTGAAAGCAGATAAAACTAGAGACACAGGTAAAAATACAATTAAGGAGAACAGATTTTGATAAAAAGTGAGCAAAAGTAAATACAAAAAAGTTTCAAAGAATTAGCAGGAAAATACAGAAACCTCTGAAGCATCAATAGATCTTCATCTGTCAATATCCAAAAAGAAGACAAAATATTCACCAATAAGTTAAAAAAACATTTCCTGGAATAACTGAAGACATTCTAACAGTTGAGAGTGGGAATATGTCACAGGAACCACTGATGCAGATTGATCAACTACAAGTCTTTCCTGAGGAAAGTTATTGGATGTAACCATATCCGAATACTCCTGTGATCCTCTGGCAAAGGCAGAAAAAATAGAGCCTGATATTTAGGGAGGAAAAATAGTCAGTCTGGATCCAACCTTCTCTAGAATTACATCCAATGCTAGCAACAATGGAGCAATGTCTACCAAGGTTTAATGAAAAGGAACATCCTCATGTTTTATGTCCAGCTGCCCCACTGTGCAATAATAAGAACCAAGGGAAAATATTTTCAAACATACAAGAAATCAAGAAATATTGTTTCCATAAACATTCTTGTAAAAACTACTGGAGGACAGACTTCAGCCAACCAAAATATGAATTTAAAAGTCAAGATGACTGGAGTCATGGTGAGCCGAGAATCCATTTAAACGTTCAACTAATGCTAACAACTGTAAGAATTATGCTTATGGAACTAACTCTGACAATTTTACACCATGAAACTGTGGAAACATTATAACTAATAAAAGCAGAAGGGTGAGAAAATGAAGGAAGTAGCATATGTAGTTAACATGATGGAAAGAAGGTCATATTTTATTATGTTCTTAAAAGTGGACTATGAAAATCTGGTGAACTTGGTGGAGGAAAATAAACCTGGGGCAAGACTTGTTCTAATATTAGCTGTGTACTATTATTAGCATATTAGGAAGTCTTCTCCCTCTGTTTGGTGCATAATTTAAAAAATTTTACTTGTGAATCTCTAATAGTTTCCCCAGTATCTGCTTATGATGGAAGCCAAATAACCAGGGCTTCTGCCAATATCAGAAGTCTAATGACCAGATCTTAATCATATAAAGATTTCTCTCATGCAAAATTCTGCAATTCTACTTCTAGGCATATACTCAAAATAATTAAAAGGAGGCTCAAAGAGGTATTTGTTCACTCATATTCACAGCAGCATTATTCACAAAGGCTAAGATGTGGGAGCAACTCAAGTGTCCATTGATGGATGAACAGATGTTAAAAATGTGATATATACACACAATGAAATATTATGCAGGCTCACAAAGGAAGGAAATTGTGACGTATGCCAAAACATGAATGAACCTTGAGGATGTTATGCTAAGTGAAACTGCCAGTCTCAAAAAGACAAATACCACATGATCCCACTTATATGAGGTACTTAGAAGAGTCAAAGTCATAGACACAGAAAGTTGAATGGTGTTGCCATAGGCTGGGAGGCGGGGATAATGGAGAGTTTGTATTTCATGGATACAGTTTAAGTTTTATAAAAGGAATGGATTATAGAGATAGTGGTGATGCTTGTACAACCTTATGAATATATTTAATACCACTTAACTGTACACTTACAAAGAGTTAACATAGGGGTTAACAGAGGGGTGCCTGGGTGGCTTAGTCAGTTGAGCATCTGACTCTTGATTTTATCTCAGGTCATGATTCCAGGGTCATGGGATAGAGTCCTATGACTCAGCATGGAGCCTGCCTGGGCTGCTCTCTTTCCCCCTCTTCTCCCCTTTCCTGCTTCCACTGTCTTACTCTCTTTCCCTCAAAATAAATACACGTTAAAAAAAAAGGTCAACATAGTAAATTTTATTTTATGTGTATTTTACAATTACATATATATACAATTATACAATATATAATATATACACAATGTATACAATTATATATATATATATAATTATAATTATGTAATGTTCAGTTTCACAGAACATTCCGCTCCCATTTTGTAACTGTGGGAAGGATGCACATCTGACTCAGATCTTGTGTACTGTTTGGTTCAGGATATCAGAGACTGTGCACCAGTGCTGAAGGCAATTCCAGATGCAATTCACAAGTGTAATTCAGAGCACCCACGTGTCCTCCAACCTTCAGAGGTTGCCCCTTATTGTAATATCTGACAAGAGGGAGCACATTTCTGGGAACTTATTTCTGTGTTCTTCTCATCAGATGATTCTGCGGTTGGCTTCATACTTTGCTAATCTCTCTCACTATCTGTTTTCTTGGTCCACCACTTCCCATTCTTGCATTATTTTTATATGCCACTAACCCAAAATGGAGGGTATAGAAGAGGCTTTCCTGAAGGTTTGAAGACAGTGGAGGTTATAGCACAGAGCAGAAAATAATTTCACCATTAGCAAAAAGCATAGAGCATACTTTTTTAGAAAGGTTTGTGGTTGGTGAGTTTATTGAGTCAGTAAAACAGAATTACCTTCAAATCCAATGTCAAGTAGCGTAGTAGTAGCAATGTACTGAGCATCTCTTATCTTGAGGACTGTTTCACAGGTCACATCCCTTTTTTTCCTGTTGCCGGCATACCTCTTTCTCTACAGCCCCTTCTCACCAACTCTCACTGTTAATGTGCCCCTTGTTCTCTTGCCTGTGTTGTTAGTAGGAGCTTAATTTTCTTGAGTAACATTGTACAGTTTTCTTCCAGATCGTGTCTTAATGGAGGGGCTTTATTTTTCAAACTATAGTAGATTCGTTGAATTATTTAAAAGTAAACTTCCTTCTTCACAGAAGTTACACCTTCCTACCTCGGTAAGTAAAAATCTTATCACCAGACTTATTTGGTAATATAGTCACTTTGCCCTCCTTAGTACAGTAATAATGAAAAAATGAATGTAGGGATTGAATGGGGAACAAAAAAAAGGAGAAAAGATAAAATTTAAGACTTGATTTTAAGAGTTTTTGACCTGCATTCTCTAATTTTTTTAAATTTATTTTTGAGAGACAGAGAGAGACAGTGCGAGCAGGGGAGGGTCAAAGAGAGAGGGAGATATAGAATCCGAAGCAGGCTCCAGGCTCTGAGCTAGCTGTCAGCACAGAGCCCGACGCAGGGCTTGAACCCACGAACTATGAGATCATGACCTGAGCTGCAGTCAGATGCTTAACCAACTGAGCCACCCAGGCGCCCCTTTACCTGCATTCTCAATACTGGTACTAAATTTACTGAAAATCACTGGTGAACTTCAATGTATGTTTTATTCCTTGAATTCTGGAAATCAAACTAATTGATTCATTTTGAACTCGTTTTTACATATGTAGCCAATTTTTCTTTGATCTGCTATAGTAACACCTTCAGATACAGTCCCTACTACCTTTCTTGTTATCCCGGCAGAGCAGCAAAATCTACAAAATGAAATAAAAAGAAGCATCACCATCAGCATCTACATTTTGATAGTTCTTTAAGACAGGCAAGGATGGAACCCTCAATATATTGACAGTAAAATGGGACTTTAAAAAAAAAACACCAGTCATAATCCATGGAGATGAATATGGAAGCTGATTTTCATTCACTATGGGGCAGGAAACAGACAGCATGTAGTTTATCTTTCTTAAGTCTTTCCTTGTTTTACTCAAACAGACCCTGTAGTAGACTAAAAACCATTGCCCATGTAGCTGCAGATTAAAGAGATCAAATTTATTTTTTGATTAAGTATTTATTTGTATATTTATTAGTGCGAAGAAAATTGGATACTCCAGATGTTCGTGTTCTTTCCCCTCTTGGTAGTCTGGCTGAAGGTTGGCGCAGCAGGTTTGAGTTAGATTTATCCAAAAATAGGATAGCAATCACAGGCTCAAAAAGCACCTTTTCTTAACATGGCTGCTTCTCCAGTCAATGGTACATAATCCATTATGGGATGGAGGACCGTTTCTACTAGAATGTTAGCGATGGGGTGTAAATAAAGATAATTGATGACTGTTTTAAAAGGCAGAGTCATAGAGGTCAGATGATCGCTTGCATTCTACTACTTCTTTGCTTGTAATTCCTCCCCATCCCAATAAATCCTATACCTATGCCAGGTGGCACTAGTCATTTGTATCTGTCACCCTTTTGGACAATATGCATTTCACAGATATTTACTGAGTGCCTACTGTGTCCCAGACGCTGTTTTAATTCTTGAGATATCTCAGTAAACAAAGAAAGAGTTCTGTCTTCCGGAGTTAAATTCTAGTGATGATAACTGGGCTGGAGGTGAAACAATAAATATAACATATCAATTATATAATAAATTAAAAGAACAGTGATTGATCTATAGCCCTGCGGTGAATGAAATGTAATGTACACAAATTCTTTAAGGTAGACGCTGTGTTTTTTTTTTCTTTTCATCCATGTAGCCCTTACACAGTGCTCAACACATAGTAGGTGGCTGAAACTGCTCGTTGACTTAACTTTTCCGATATGATTTAGAATACACAAAAGTGATCCGCCAGGTCTTCTAAGTAAGTAATGTTACCTCAGCACTTTCTGAACTCAAGATCATTCCTCTGCTTCTGCAAAAAAATATCTGGCACATACTCATTTTAAGCAAACCACATGAGGAAATAATGTTCTATGCTATCACCTTCAATTTCGTTAATGTCTCCATTGGTCGCTGTGCTGTCTCCAGCATCTGGCAAAAACCGCCTACGGCCCAAGAACAGTTGGTCCCTACACACTCAGAAATAGAGGGTGCAACACCGTCAAGTCTAGGTTTCACAGTGGACACAGTTCTTGTAGACAGAAAGGAAGGGGACACAAATTCTGCAAAGACTTGATGTGCCTCTTTATATACGAGCTTCGAAGACAGGATTCTGTTTGAATTCTGACAAGAAGGAGATATAAACTGCTGCCCCTAGTCTTCACCTTTACGTAGCCTGGTGCATTTTCCTGTACGAAGACACGAACAGACAGCCGATGAGCTTTCAGTCAGCTTTTGTTTTAATTAGGCTAGACATTATGCTGCTGCACCTGAATGGCTCAAATTCAGTGGTTTTTTAAAAAAGAGAAAAGTCTCTTTTGCTTTCAAGCAGAATGTGAACGGTTTAGGAGACAGGAGATCTGCTGGCCTCTGGGCATTTTGCCTGCCTGTGTGGTCCAATCCAAGGTTCTGCCATGTCCTGAGTTCCAGCCAGCAAGTAGGAGAAAGAGAGCATAGAAAAGTCACAGTCAATATTTTAAAATTCAGACCTGGAAATGGCAGATACCACTTCTGCTAGCAGTTCCTTTGTGAGAAATACATCTCATGCCCATATGTAACAGCAAAAGAGGGCAGCAATGCAATCATGAGCTAATTTATAGAAGAAGGGAAGAGTATATTTTGGGAGGTGATATGCAGGTTCGTCCATAATCTCTAGTCAATACACTAAAAGAATGAGTGCTTTGTGCTGTTACACATTCATGCATATGGAAGGGTCATTAGAGGATTATGCTAAGATAAAACTATATCTCTCATCCCCACCACCAGTGACTTCTTGGAAGCTCTTGTAAAGCAAATTAAAACTTTTAATGCTCCAGTACTAATGATGTAAGCTGGTTTGGTAAATGTTGCTGATTCTCAGAAGATTTCATGTGAGGATCACGAGAAGGTACTACATGTTGAGAGAAAAAACTCAGAAAAATTGATATACACCAAAAACCTTTCTACTTTGACTCCATTCATTTTATGTGGGAAAGACAATTGTCTCAAAGTCCTTGATGTCATGCCTCTTAGTCAATGAGCAGGGCTTTGGCTCCATTTTTACCCCCTTTTAATGGAAAGGTAGAAATCATTGTCAAATTTATCCTGTTATATTGCCATCTATGTTGGTATTTACAAGATATTTTAGGATTAGATGAAAATCTTGAAAATATATTGCTGAAAATCATGACTCAACTCAGTGAGTCTCATTGTTGACTGACAAATTATTTCTTGGTTGTGAAAGTTGTCTATCTTTTTTGATCCCTAAAGCAGATCTTGACACAAAAACTGACTTTCCTTGATCCCTGGTGTAGAGTACTTTTTTTCAAACATTTAATTTTTTAAAAATATGTATTTATTTACAGGGAGACAGAGAGAGTAAGCCAGGAGAGGACAGAGCGAGAGGAAGAGAGAAATCCTAAGCAGGTTCTGTACTGTCACTGCAGAGCCTGACACAGGTTTCGAACTCATGAACTGTGAGATCATGATCTGACCCCAAACCGAGAGCTGGACGCTTAACCAACTGAGCCACATAGGCACCTCGGTGTGGAATATTTTAGATGATCTTGTTCAATAACGAAAATCAAAACTAGCAGAGATTGGTTTGGAAAGCAAGAGACAGATCACTTTGGAATGAATGAGTTAAAAATCTAACCAGATGATAATCTTCCAGCTCACTTCAAAAATTTTTTTTCTTTTTAAGTCCATAACATTTTAATCTGGAACCACCAAGTACAAGTATTCATTAATAATAATTATACACAGGGACAAGGGACATTGAGTCAAAAACAAATAAGTATTATAAATAGAGGTGGTCCCTAGATCCCTTTATTAACATCTGTTCGCTCAGATTTTCTTTTTTCGTTTTTTAAATTTTTTAATGTTTTATTTATTTTTGAGACAGAGAGAGACAGAGCATGAGAGGGGGAGGGGCAGAGAGACAGGGAGATACAGAATCTGAAGCAGGCTCCAGATTGTCTGAGCTGTCAGCACAGAGACGAATGTGGGGCTCGAACCCATGACAGTGAGATCATGACCTGAGCCGAAGTCAGACGCTTACCCGACTGAGCCACCCAGGAGCCTCTAAGATTTTCTAATAAAAGTCAAAACTCTCTTTTTACATGCAACTTTATAAAGGCAGAAAAAATCATCTCCAAAGGAGCAAATAATGTATTTCCGGAATAAAAAGAATGTAGTGGAAAAGCATTATTACTAGACAGCTCCCAATTTATGGACACTGGTAAGTCACTTGTGTCTCTGGAGCCCAGTTTCCTCTTCGGCAAGATGGGAGACAATTATGCTTATTTTTCTCAAGCATCACAAGAATCCAATAAAGTAATGCAAGTGAACATGTCCTGTAAAGCATAAAGTGCTGTTTATTTGGAGTTTATTTGTTATTTTGCAGTAATTCTAGGGCAAATGATTTCTTAAACCATATTGTTGCTGGTCCCTCAATTGCTATTAGTTTGAGTATGACTTTCAAACACTTCTCCAGCTTCAGCTATCTCTTATTTACTCTCACCTCACCTGCTATCCCTGGTATGTCTATATTGTGTCCCTCTTTCCCCCACCATCCTATTTTTCTAATTCCCCACATGCCAATACTAGCACCATCTCTCTGCCTGCCAGATAAGAACACTGTCTATCTGTGTTCCCTTGTTGATCTTTTGACCTTAAACTACAGTTGTGTTTCATTAAGAGGGCATGTGCTTTGAGGCAAACATTTTCCACTGGTTTAATTTTAGCAATTGGAGAGAAAGGAGGTATATCACCAAAAGCAGTGACATACACAGAGAGGGGGAGAAAGACCCTCTACGGCACATTTGTCTGGTATCATCTGATATTTAATTTTCTGTAGCAAAGAGCTATGGTACACTGATTTTATGGAAAATAAAGAAAGAGGTAAAGCAATAGAGCATTTAAGTACTTCTCCCAGGAGGGGACACCGCTGGGGCATTAAGAGCCCCCCCCAAAATCATCTTGAATAGATGGGTATCACAGGGTTTTTATGAGGATCCCAATTCTACCAGTTGAGCTGAATAACTTTGGGCACATTGGAAACTTTCTGTACCTCATTTTCCTTCACTTTTCGGAAGGAATAACAATGATTTTTTCATGTGATTATTCTTAGAATTAAAATAATACTACATGTGAAAAGCTCTGGGGTAAAGTGGGTGTTTAATAAATATTATTTACTTATACATTTATAAACAGTAAACTCTATGTATATATGAATCTATAGTTCTAAATGGATATTGGCCATCCGCTTTTACTGAGCTACTGAGAGCTCAGAGAAGAGGCACACTTCATTTGCTGAAGACTTAAGCTATGGATGCATAGAGTCTTATGAGTACTAGAGTCTAGACTCCTAAGAAAGCAAAATTTATTTCTGTATCATCCGTGACTGGCAGACATCCAGCCTCTGATTAAACTCAACAAGGGACACGATGCTCACTAGCTACCAAAGCAGTTCATTCCTTTTTAGAACAATTCTCGATATTAGGGAAAGCATGCTTACCGCCCATTGAAATCTGCCTTTCTACAAATTCTACCCACTAATCCTACATCCTCCTATTACAATGTTAAAGAAAAAGCTGAATCACCACTATTTCATGGAACATCTATGGAAACATTGAAGTCAATATCATGTTAGATTTAAGTCTTTTCTTGTTTTAGTGGTTAAACTGGTTCTCTAATGATAGAATTTGTAGCTCTTTGCTAGCCTAGGTTACCCTAGTTTGTTTTATTTTTAATGTATAGAAACTAGGTTTGAATGCAGCACTATATGTGTGACTTAAATATAATGAACTCCCCCTTTTTTTAAATAGGCACACTATGCATTTATAAATGTATTCTAAGTTTGCACTCTATATTTACATTCCAATAGGAGCACCATATTCAAAGAGCACCATATTCAAGAGCTTTTTATTCAAATTGGGACACTTTTAAAAGTGGAAGATATACCATTAGCAATTTCACTTGGAAAACAGACTTACACCGGGAGTAAGTCTAACAAGGACAAGTTGTCCTACATCAAAAGTGTCCTGCCATTCTGTTACATTCTGTCCCTCTATCTTAATTCCCACCTAATGCCCCTTCTCTAGTTTACTCTGGTAGCTTGTGGAATTTTATGTAACTGTGAGTCCTGGTATCTTGTATTATATTCTAATTACTTTAAATAAGTATATTTTGGTAAACACAATGTTCATTGCTCTATTTCAAATCTCCTTAACACACCAGATTTGTGTACTGTCTTTTGTAAAAATTTTAAGCTTGACTTACTATAGCATTCTCTGTACATTAGAATACAATAATCTGACACTGTTAATATTTCCCTGGTGTTATACTTTTCTCTTGAAAATACACTTTTCTCTTGAAAACATATGCTTCCCATATGTATCTGCTGCTTTTGATTATTCCCAGCTTTATCAATTTATCTGACTAATTATCTCTCTTTTTCAAATTTCAGGTTAACACATTTCAGATCAGATTAAATCTACAAATAATTATATCAAATTGCTTTTAAACTTCATACATTTTAAAATTGCTTTTATATTTGCATTTGAGTGTGCCAACAACTCGAGAAAAGCTGAAGAAGTATAATTATTTCTTCTTTACAGAGAAAGAAATGGATGACTGGAATCCAGATTTTAATATCTATTTCAGTGTTCTTATCTCACAGTGTTCTTTTTCTTTATCATTCAATAAATACTCCTAACCTTTTGTCTGTTTTTATGTAATGGATGATATAGTTTTGAAAAACCAAGTAGTTATACAATATCATATAAATACTTTCTTTTTTAAAAGTTTATTTATTTTGAGAAAGAGAGGGAAGGGTAGACAGAGAGAGAGAGTGAGAGAGAGAAATCTGAGCAGGTTCCACACTACCAGCATAGAGACAGTTGTGGGGCTTGAACCCATGAACCAGGAGATTGTGACCTGAGCTGAAATTAAGAGTCAGATTCTCACCTGAGTGAACCACCCAGGCCCCCCTTAAATATTTTCTTTTATGAAGCCATGAGACTCAACTTAAAGAAAATTTGCAACTAGTTAATGGGTCTTCACATTTTAATCTTTCTCCTAATGGAGTCAAAATCACCAGATATAGATTCTGTCTCTCCCTGTATGTTTTTTGCCTTATTCTTCATTCCCCTTATTATTTGTTTCAGGTGAATAAACAAAACTGGTAGAGGTTGTTGGGTTCTGGAAGTACAAGGAGGCTCTCCACCAGATATTACATATATTGTACTTCTACCTTATTTTATATCAAGTTGAGACATGAACAATTCTAAATTCATTTTCTGAGGGTGATCGATCACTAATTGACAATGGACTTACCTCATATCATTTTAAGAGTATCCTGAAGTTGTTAAGCACTTTTAATTTTGTGTGAACTGAACAATATATTTCTTTAGAAGATCCTGGTTCACCTTATTAGGGAAATTTCTCAGGTCCAATATGTAGATCCGATCATGTAAGTGTTCTCCTCTTTGTTTCATTATTCTGTTCTCCACAATCTTGAGGTTAAATTCACTTCCTTCAGGCTCCATTTAGGTCTTTCTGTTTTTCTCAGTAGCAAACTTTCATATTTTCTAACATATCAAAAAATGGAAAATTTTCCTTTATGTTTATCTTTTTTCTAGCTGATATGGTATCTATAGCAAGTTATAATGTAACTCCTCCCTTTCCTTCCTTCTGGCCTTTAAGACCAGATGTTTACAGAGAGGACAAGTAGTAGAGTTGACCCAAGTCTCCACAAAAGAGACCTTTTAATCTGAAGGTTCCAGCTCTTTTTCTTACTCATTCTTTTCCATCCCTTTGCTGCCACTGTTCAGTTTTTGGTCTTCTGGCAAGATTGACACCCCAGAGAGAGACATAGTATCACTTGATTTCCAGCATAATATATCCATGATTACTCGATATAGCTCTGAGACCAATTCTGATCCATGAAATGTGAACAGTTTGTCCTTGGGCTGGGGGTCCAAACCCCAGCTCTCACAAATCAACCATATGACCTTAAGTTTGCAGCATAACGCTTGAGAACGTCAGTCTCTTCATCTTTTGAAAGTAAAGGGTTGAAATTAGCTGCTCTCCATGGCTTTCTCTTTTTTTGACATCAGCTAATTCCAACCACTAATAAGGTCTTTCTTGTATGGCTTTTAGTATCACACAGTAGTTGTCTTCTCCTTGGTTGGAAGTGCTGTGCTTGATGAGAGGGAGATGGTAATTGATATTTTTTTTGTAATTGATTTTTCAGTGGTGTTGTTTATAAGAGAGTGATTTACTTCTTTTCACCTCCTGATCACTGCTCCTGAAGATTTTTCATTTTGTTTTAACATTTGTTTCACATATTCCTTTTGAGAGTATTAAATGCTTGAAGAGATTTTCTTTTTTTAAGCTTTCACATTTATAACTCGTCACTGAGATTCTAGAACTTTAAAAGATTTGTGGACTTTAATATTCTATACTGTTCATAGTGTGTGTGTGTGTGTGAATATATTTGTTCACGACAGAGTTTAGGTACCTTCAGGGTAAGAAATATGCAGCTCTCAAAGGTAAAAGTCTATATCTAATTTTAGATGGTTTCTTTCTCCTATTTATCATGTTTTTTTTCCAAATGCCCACTATTTTCTAGTGTCTAATATTTCACAAGCCCTGCAGCATCACCATGAGATGAATAACAAACCAGTTTATATTTTATCAATACTAAAACTGAGGCACAGAGAAAGCATGTGATCTGTTTTGGCCCTCCAGCAACTCAGCAAGGAACAGCAGAATAAAGATCAAGAAAAGTAATAACCTAATTCCTCTGTGATTCTCTTTTGCTAAGTATCAGAGCACCAGAGGGCTGAAAGATTCTCTGAGAAGCTAGTAGCCCCCTGTCTCTTTGTAGGGAGGCCCATATGTAAGTTTATCCAGTAGAGATGTCAAGTTCCTGACTACAGTCCATACCAAGGTTTAACATTCTTTGTTACTAGAATGTTCTTCCTCAGACTTCACCGTCACCCACAACCATATCCCAGCACTCATCACATTATGCCTCAATCCCAGTAACAGCCCTCTGACTTGGCCGGAATCATAATTCCTCTCCTGCACTCCTCCTCAACCAACTCTGCTCAATTTATTCTATTGTCTGTACCCAGTGATTTCCCTTAAGACAAGATCATTGTGCCACTTGGTTTTGTAAAGTGTGGGAAGACTTCTTGTTTCCCAGTTTCACAGCACATCTGGTCTACAATTCTCTACTTGGCTCTCAAGTCCACTCACAATTGGGTCCTACTCATTATTCAACCATTATTTCACTCTAATAAGCCCTGTCCCAATGTGCACGTCTCTTATTTCCCTTCATCAAGCTATTGCTTTGCTTTTGCACTTTCTGCTTTCCACGTCTTCATCTACTTATCTAAATTCTACTCTTATCACGCTCTCCTTGAAGGCTTCATTGAATGCTCTAGCTGTTGCAGTCACTTTACTATGTTAACAAGAATTGTCCTTGTGGTCAGTGTTATCTACCATCATTTTCTCATTGTACTTACGTGTTGCCTTAATCCATGTTAGGCTACTAAGGATCCTAGAGTGCTGAGGTTGTGTCTTCCCTTTGTATTACCAATACTGCAAAGCACAATGAATAAAACCCATAAATAAAACAAAGTTCACAAGTACTAGTTGATTCCTTGAAATTCAGTGACCTGGATTTATAAAGTGTGTGTGTGTGTGTGTGTGTGTGTGTGTGTGTTTATGAGTGGACTTTTTACTTTGGAGAGAAAATGAGTATATGTAGTTTTTTTTACTTTTTTGAGAATTTATCTTCACATATTCCTTGAATTTCAAATCTTTCCAGAGTACCCTTTCCTTTAACTGGTAGTTGTTTGGTGAATATAAGAGCAAATATTTTTCCTGTTCAATTGGTGTGACCTTGGATTTCCACTTGGATTCCCTCTCATACTCCGAGTATCCGAGGCCCTTGTCTTTTGCTCCCTGCAATACAGGACAAAATTTGCATTTGAATATTGTATGAACTAAAATGGCATAAGATTAAGGTTCATATTTTATAAATGTCAGGAATTCATTTGAAAATATTGACATAATAATACACACTTTAAAAAAATGAAGGCAGATAAGTGGGGAACAGACCTCACCACAGAGAAAAATGAAGCTATCTTCATTCTGTGAATATTGTTTTGCTCTAGAAGTTATGTAATACTTTCACCATCTCAATTTTAAAATACGAATGTTTATTCTGATTCCATGGGTTGTATTTAGAAATGATGAAAATTTGACTACATAAAACATCATAAAAACTCATGCATAGGTCCTTTAGAGTCTGAGTTAAAGAATTCTAACTCATTTAGGTTAATACCCAGCAAAAATGCCTTCTTGGCATCTGCTCAAACTTGGTCATGATCTTTAAAGGATAACTGCTGCAAGCCTCTATTTTTTTAATGTTTTTCTATATTAAATTAAAACTGACCTCCCAGGAACTTGAACCCACTGCCCCTGCATCTAAGCAGCATTCTTCAGTAGAACTTTTTCCATGATGGATGTGTTGTCTATTTGCACTGTCCAGTATGGTAACCACTAGCCACTATTTAGCTTTGGGCACTACTGACTTGACAAAATAAATTGTAAATTTAATTTTACTTCATTTAAACTTAAACTTCAATAATCACATGCAGCAAATGGCTACTGTACTGGACATTTTGCAGAATAAGGCAGCAACCATTTTCACATGCTGACTATTCAGAAAGTTTAAAAGGCTTCTCATCTTTGTTTTTTCTTTGCAGGACATTTTTTGTTTCCTCCTTAGTAAGTTTGCACCTCAGAGTTTGTTTTGTTGTAGCTGCTGCTGCTGTTATGATTTCCCCTTCTTTCCTAAGGTCCTTTCCAATTCATAGATTCTATGATTATATTCCTTGGAGTTGTTTAGCAATTGCAGTCTTGATGTATACAAAGTGGAAAGAAAGAAACAAATTGCTGAATTTGGAGACATTCGAAGACATAGGGCAGAGAAATGTTTCTCACTTGGGGGTGATTTTGCCCCACAGGGGACATTTAGCTATGTCTGGAGATGCCTTTTGATTGTCATTACTGTAGGGGAGTTGCCTCTGGTATCTAGTGGATAAAAGGCAGACATACAGCAGTAACTACAGGACAGAGCCCCCATAACAAAGAATGATCCAGCCCAAGACGTCAGTATCGCTGAGGTTGAGAAAGGTTGATTAACACAGTCCTTAAGGAAGAAGTATCATTTACTTAGACACATAAAGATTTCAAAATTTGGATAGAGAATTACACACAATTGCTTGCCTAGATGGACTAAGTTTGTGAAGTTTTATATACTGTATGTTTGCCTTTGAATTCCCTCTTTCACATCAAGGACTCTAAAGCGTCAGTGAAAATGCTGATGAATTTATTAATCCAAGAATATCTTAGTAAGTTCTTTACTCCTCCCTTCTTTCCTTCTGAAACTGTCACAGTGGTCTTGTTATTATCATTATTAGTAATAATTTTAGAGCTCATGTCTGCTTTTATTTTCACAGAACGCGATCTGTGTTGTGACAAAGCCACCAGTCAAATAGTAAGTCCAGATAAAAATGACATGATACTGTGATGTCAACTTCTTCAGATAGTATTTGATGGGACTCCTTTTTCCTTGGAATATTTTATTTGGTAGTGTGAGGCCAGTTAATCTTTCTCCCTCATCTTTAGGAAGGAAATAATTAATACAACCTGGAGGAGAGCCTGGCGAACTGGTTAGAATGAAATTTGACACCTAGTGAAATGTGCTCCGTTTCCGGTTTCAGCCCTAGCATGAAATTTCCCCAGGTTCATAGAAAGGTTCATCAAATCTTGGCAAATCTCTTCGTAAACTGGGCAGAGTCAGATTCCAAAAAAAAATGTGTAAGGTTTACCTGGATTCTAATTTCTAGTGTTAAAATTTCAGCAGGCCAAGCAAGAAGGCTCCTTGCAATGTTGAGGAAAATCCCAGGTTCAGATTTTGGTAATTTTTTGGAAGAGACAATTGACTGAGAATAAAACGCACTTTATGGAAACCCATCGAGACTGGTTCAGAACACACAGGAGTTTTCAATGGACCTGAATGCTATCACTCTACCAACAATTTTACATTGTTCATTATCACATCGTATTGTAAGGTTCCCACATTCAAAGCCAAGCTGTGGGGAAAATACTCTCCCAAAGGGTTTTGCAAGGTTCACACAAAAAAAGAATAATGCATGAGACATTTTCTATCAAGTTCCCAAGAGTGGAAGAAAAAGTACAATAAGAATCAAGAGAAAGTCCCCAAGATATTATTCATGAAATGAGTTCTAGCAGGCTGTGAAGGTGAAGAGAAGTCACATTTCCAAGTTCGAATAGTAGTGCTGGACTTTGAAATAAAAGAGATAGAAAACCTTGTCCTGATTTGAACAGATTCAAGGTCTAATATACGGGGCCCATTTTTAAATCTCCTTGCAAAACTTTCGTACATCAATTTAGTACCAAAGGGCTGTTTTGCCCAGTTCCCAGGGGGCTCTAGCAAGCAGGTTGACTGCAGCCTTGCTCAGTCAGCGAAGGGAGGCCGCCTTTCCAGCGGATTGCTCCTTTAAAGGAGCTACATCTTGCCAGGGCCTTGGAATCATTACAGCTTCATGATAAAATTTCTGGTGATTTAATTAACACAAAGGCATTTGAATAGTTTCTAGTGTTTTGTAATCTCCTTCTGAGTACCATATAATCAAGGACATTCAACTGGAACAGCATTAGCCTACTTTAAGGACACCCCAAACAAATCCATACATGCTGAAGTGATTTAATCATTGGTGCTGAGAAATGGATATGGTTAAGATGATGAACAGAGCTTCTCTATAGTATATGTGATTGAAGGGAGGGCTCCTATAGAGATATTGATCTCTAGGATAAATAAAAACACTGGGGGTTAAAATCACATTATTACTAACTACTGCTCCTTTTTCATTGAAAGCAATACAAGGTCCATCAAATAAGTTCCATATCCACAAATCAAAGCCCATTTTTCCATGTCCAAAAACATTGAGAAAAAATGTTGTTACCAAATCTATCTTTTCAATCACCCCCATAACATAGGTAACAACTGCTGTCAGCAGTGACACGTGCTCACATGAAGAGTAATGATAGGTTATTCTATCTTAGTCTTTTTGGTAATCAAGCACTCTGAAATTGTGATTGATTGCTGGCTTCAAGTGAATTTTTTTCAAGAGCGATGTTCCAAAAGATTTCCTAAGGCCAAATCTAAAATAGCACAGTGGAAAAAACCCATAAATTTACCCCAATAATTGATACTAGAAACTCATTTTCAAAATATTTCTCTGGAAATGATTTCTTTCAATGCAAATTACTAGGAAATTGTTCTAATCGTTTCAATAAAAGTACTGATCTTAAAAATAATCTGGAGTGTTCTGATTTGGCGAGTGACAAATGCGGGTTAATAACTGGGAAAATTCAAAATCTATTTTACAATGCACTGGCCTCAATATCTTTCTTTGGAATGAAAGAAAGCTGTGAGTCAGGACTTGAATTGATTTGTAACACAAGTACTATGATCGCTCTCAGCAAACTGTAACGGTTCCCTTTGGTCACATGCAGACAATTGGTGGCCCAGTTGGGTGAACTAATTCTTTGACTTGGGAGAAGAGAGTATGTTTGTCAGGGCCCAGGAAGAACTGAGTCATGTCAGCACAGGACTGTGTGATGTGACCAAGTCTGAATCACAACAGGATTCTCTAGAACTCTGGTTTCCTGGCCCAGTAGAAGGAAGGATGCAGTTTTCTCCAGAAAGTCAGACAACCTCATTTTCCTAGGGAAGACAGTTTAGTATACTGCTAAGCTGAGGGTGAAACAAACCTGCCAATTCCATCTGCTTAAGCCATCCGCTGACATGAGACTAAAGAATTGCTCAACAAAATTAATGGCCGACACTTTAAAAAACTAAGTGGAAAGAAAATTCTGCACCAAGGGGGAGTCAGTTGGAAATTTATGGTGGTAGAAAGCACTTTAATCAAATGGCATAGGTGTATTTTAAAAAGATTGGATAATTTTATGATCAATAGCAGTATTTCCAAGCCTGTATGCTAAAATGGGGAAAGCAAATCTCATGCTTCAAAGCCTAAGCTAGTTGCTTCAGGTGTCTAGGAGGAATGTTTCCATTACATACATCGTTATAACCAGCCCAGGCAAATACCCATCTATTTCTGCTTTCACGTGAAGCATGAGGAATTGGTCACTTCAAGTGGCCTAAGACTAAGTTAAATGTCTGCATGGAGATTGTCTGGGCTCTTCTCCCATTAGCTATTAAAGAATAGAGGTGCTAGGTTTGTGTGAGGCAGGGCGGGGCTCAAATGGGGAAGAAAGAATGTTACGAGGGTTAGTTTCCTCTTACTTGAATAATTTGAGGCTGACAACTATATTTCCATTACCCTTTGGTACAGGAGTGAGAGAAGAAAGGCAAATGCCAAAGAATGATGTCAGCTAGATGCCCGAGGTTTAGCCAAGTGACAGAGAGCTCAGGGGCTCATTCTATTTCCAATACATATTGGCATGAGCAGACAACTCATTAAAATCCCCATCATCTCAGTATGTAATGCCAGTTTTTCTGCTGTGAAATTGTGGAGTTTACTTTAAAAATCACTTATAAAAACATTGGAGGAAATTGAACACAAAAAGCGCTCACCATCACGAGTATCAAGAGGGAAGCATTCAGTCTAACCAGGTCATTTGCAGCCCAGTTCCAAGAGACTTTGTCGCTTAAGAGACCAAGGAGCATTACTGTAAAGGAGTTTGACTCATCAGGATAAATCATAACAGGTATCAAGGACAGCATAATACTGAGGCTGACTACTGTATCATCATTGTTTTCCAGTTGAAACTAATTGTAGGAAAGTGCTGTCTGATTTACAGAATAGTTTTAGGAAGTAAAGTTGAATTACTTTTAAGCAGGTTGATTATAACCAACGGCTTCAGCTTCTTCATTCTTCATGTAATGGAGTTATAGGCAAATACACTCAAATTCTCAGCAGTGATTTCTTATCTATAGTGTCTTATAAATTGGATATCTTGACTACCAATGGTGCTCATTAGAACCAATGTGTCAGCCATTTTAAATTAAGCAGTAACCTATAGAATTACAGATAGAGTGTCTTCATTCCATTGAGATCACCATAGGAAAGAAAAACAAAAGAGAAATTGGATGTTTTCTTTAGCTAACCAAACCATGGCTAAATAAAAATATATGATTATCATTAGGCTTTTTAATACATGAAAGTGGCTTGATTCTCTCATCATTATCTTGAGAAACTTAAAGAATAGCAGGCTGGAGCCCATTTTTCCGCAGCAGTATTACCCGGCGCCATGCCTCAGCGGAGAAACGGTGAGGTAGGCTGTGTCTCTTGCATGAAGAATGTTGGTAAGTGCTTACATTACAGGTGGGCTGTCTGTTATGCAAAAGTGTTGTCTTAATGTTTCCCACCTGGAAACCGGAAATACTCAGTAGTCATTCCCATCCATCTCGTGCTGGGTTTTACATTAATAAGGTAATGCCTTTCCGTTCTCTGAGGTTTCAGGGAGAAAGGCACACTGGGATAAGAGTTATTATTATTTCCGAGCCCTCCTGTCTCGAGCCAGCTTAAAGGCTGAGGGTCCCAAGGTGGTGCTCTAATAGCAGCACTAATAATGCGCAGTTACAGCACATCTCACGTGAGGCTCTCCGCAGGCATTATACACATTTATTCATTAAACCTGAACACACCCCAGAGATAGGTTAACTGCTATGATACCCCTTTATGCCAAAGTAAATGAAAACAAAGGCGGGGGCAGAAGCAAGTTAGTCAAGACCATCTAATGAACCTGTAGTAAAGGAGGATGGTGTCCCGCTCCCGAGCGATTCAGTGAAAAGCTTGGCCTCATTTGGCATGAGCATATGCCCATATGTATATGTTTATTTAATTTTATACCATTTTGTTCTAGAAATAACTAGAGAACAGTTAATGATTATGTTTAATACAGCTAGATAAGATAAATTGAAAATAAGTGGTTGGAGGAAAACATCCAAGGAAAATAAGAATATAAAAATGAGATGAAGCTGGAATGAAGTAGTTTGTGTTTTAGATGGACATGTTTAGCAAGTGCTCTTGTCACATATAAATTGTGCATAAATGATAACCCATAGCCTCAGTTTCCCTATTTTTCCTGCCTTGGGAAGGAAATTTTTTTTTATACCCTGAGAAATAAGGGCTACAGAAAACATTAAAGATTTGTAAAACTAGACTTCAAATCAGATTGTTGAGTGGTGAATCAGTAAAGTATCCTTAGGGCCCAATAAACTCTCAGATCTAGTGGTGCCTCTTCTAAAGGATACGAAAAGCGTGACATTTCCTCCACCATCTGGAGATGTAAACAGCAATGAGATAAACGAAGAGGAACCCTGGTCACTGGCAGCAGAATGCTCTGTGCCCTGTGGAAATGGAGGTCATGGGTGAATTAGTGCCACAAACGGGGCAGTGACTCATGGTCTGGGCATAGTCTGTAGGTGCCGAGGTATTTTGCAACAGCATGGACAGCAGCCCAAGGCCAACCTAAGCTTAGTTTGCCTACATGTAAGGGAAGCGTCAACACAGATGAACAAAATGTCAACCCGAGGGAGGAAGGAGGGTGGAGCTGCAAGTAATGTGGGATGGCCCTCCCCACCCCCATCTGTCAACCTCAACCTCAGCTCCACCCTGGGAATCCCACAGAGACAGAGGAAAGACAAGGATGATGAATGTCCTGGTGTTTGATAAGTGTGGCTCTTCTTCTGACAGGGGGATGTGGAATTGACTGGAGGTACCTGAATATAGTGGCACATCCTATGAGAAGGAAAACTTTTTTCCAAGGATTTAAAAGACAAATATATTTTCATTAGTATGGCTTAAATTGATGCTTTCTTGGGATAATTACCTTCTAAATCTTTTTTTTAATTTTTAATTCACTATACTAACTTGATTATTTTTTTGTTGGCATATGTGCATGTATATGTTTTGTTGTTGTTGTTTCTTGAAGTCCTGATCAAGTACCTGGAGAAAGTTTTGCACATTGTGAAATAACCATGGGTGGGATTTAGATATCAGATGTGCACCTCAGACCTCTTAGTTTCTACCAAAGATCAGCTTGAAGCCTGGTTTTATACCCTATGGAAGTCCCAAACTGTTGTTACTTTTTCTATACATGCATTAAAGTTTCATTTCTCATAGTTACCTCAGACATAGAAGCCCTGCCTTCACTGAGTTAATTTGGTTGAGATCATCCTGCTTTCCCACAGACAGTGTCTCTACTCTGTTCCATTTCACCAGATGTGAAATTCAGCCTCAGTCTCCTCTGAAAATTCCTAACTCATGAAGAACTTTGGAATACAGTAAATTTGACCCTCTTTTTTTTTTTTTTATTGGGGAGGAGCTTACATTCCAACAACACAAACTTTTCAAGCTGGACACTGAAAATTCCTACTCATTCATTCATTCATTCATACAACAAACATTTATTAAGTGCTTACACTGTGCCAAGCACAGTTCAAGATGCTGGAGGGTTTATCAGTAAATAAAACTGACAAAAATTCCCACCCTCATAGAGATTAAGTTGTAGTAGGTGTTTGAACGAAGACACTGTGTATCCCCAGAAGGGGTTTCCTGACTGGTCCCTCTGTATATAAGCTAGAGCCTTTCCCAATTTTTCTGGTTCTTCTCCCCCACACCTCTCCAGAACAAACACAAAGTCCTCCAATTCTCTCACGAAAAGCAGTTAACTATTAATGTGGTGCCTTAGCCCTTTTTTTGAATGATACCCTAAAAGATATAATACAATGTTTTCTTAGTCAAAGACAGTTACTTCCTTAGAGTAACTCTGTTAGGAGGGAAATTACATTATTCTTTTACTTCTGTTATTTTGGTATAAACAGCTTAAGTTATCAAATATACATTAACAAGAGAACTCTCTTCCTTATGGCGCCCATGTATAGTTTTTAACACTGCTTCAAGAGTAACTTCTCATCTGTAAAGTTTTCACTTATCAGTCTCCTTACTTCCTGCAGTCCAACTGGGATCACAGACATACTGCATAAGAGCCACTCCAGAAGTTAAAATGTGAGGAAAATGAAAGCTATGGTTTTATTCCATATGTTACCACTCAGCACCACTAGTATTCTGTTCATAAATAATTTTGGTGATTTTTAAAAATACTTTCACAAATAAATTGGTCTTTAAAGGTAGAAAATCATGGGGAAGTAATCCATCCACTTTCCAATGGCCCTGGTAGTTTAATATATGAGCTACCTGTGGTCTTGGGAGTTATATCCAAAAATAACTAACTCTGCTATAGATACATAGGGTAAATGAATATTAAAGAACAATCATATATCCACACAGACTGAGCCTTGAATAGGGAATGTGTGTATAGAAATAAAAATAGGTATTATGACAAATCAACTAGAAAAGTAAATGATGCTGAAACTGTAGATATGGGTTGATGTATATTTGAAAATTCAGGTCTCTTCCAAAGAAACAGTTTTACCACAATACAGAAGTCTCTAAAATCTCAGTCATTGAGTCCCAGAAGAGAAAAACAAAACAAAACACTGTTTTTGAGAGAAAGAGTCATAGGAAATTTACTTAATAAACACAATGCATTGTCAGTATTTGTAGGTAGATTTTCATGATTTAAAGACACTGTCCTGGGGCGCCTGGGTGGCTCAATCATTTACATGATGAACTTTTGATTTTGGCTCAGGTTATGATCTTACAGTTCCGTGAGTTCAAACTCCACATCCAGCTCTTCCCTAACAGTGTGAAGCTTGCTTGGGCTTCTTTCTCTCTCCCTCCTTCTCTCTGCCCCTCCTGTATGTCATTTAGATGACATATAGCAGTTTCTCTATGTCAGGCATATTCTAAGGGTTCAATGAAGATCAACTCATTTAATTGTCATAAAGATGTACAAGGTAGGCATTACTGTATCTGAGGGCAAGCTGTTCAAGCAGAGGCAAAAGCCAAGCTATAAATAATCCACTAGGTGTCTTTCTGTGTGTAGCTACAAGAAGGCTCGGTGTTGGCCAAGTATTTATAAGAAGCTCAGGTTAGAGTTATTGCATAGAAAATGTCCTCCAGGCAAGATGTCTCACCCACTTCCACCTGTCTGCCAGTGCCTGCAAATTGCCAAAACCAACATGGTGTAAGATCTCAGAGAGTACAAATATCTTAATAAATGAGTTGTTCTTTCCATGTGGAGAAAATAGTCATCTTGAGGATGTTGATTAAGAATTTTTCTAGTCTCCTACAATATGTGTGTGTGTATGTGGGGGAGATAATCTTAAAATGGACTTAGGGATTCACTTGGAGGAGAAGGTGGAGGTTTAAAGAGCCATGTAGAGAAAGAAGGCTTTCAATCTCTCTCCTTTGCTATTATTATTATTAATTATCAATTTAATCATTATAATCATTTTTGCCACTTTGACACTTATATTGTTAGTCATTATAAAAATGTGTTTTAAAAAGAAATAGAGAAGGTAGAAGAAAAAAAGCAAAAAAATGTTAAGGCAGTAAAGGCCTACAGGAGAAAATGAAATGTAAAAATTGAGACTAATAGGAAGGAGAATAAAGTAAGAGTGGGTATGAGAGAATTAAAATTCCAGTAGAATAAAATGTTGAATTTGAAAATAAGATTAAGCAAATGAGATTTAAAATAAAAGATAAAAGGATGGATCATTAAAATTATAAAACTATAGATGATTAAGAAGTAAGATAAAATACTTCAACCCCAAAGATACAAAGTTTAAATGTAAAAATAGATAAAACTAAGGATTAGTAGGAATTAAACACTAAGTAGGAAAAAATTAAGGCATTGAAACTAAAAATAAAGAGGCTTAAAGGAAAATATGTTAAGAAGAAATAAGTGAGCTTTGGGAGAAAAAAAAAAGGATAAAAAGGTCTTTAAACAGTTCAGAAATAAGTCTTGTTTAAAACATTTATATATTGAGTCCTTCTTATGCTGACAAAAGGCCAACATCCTCTGTGTGTTAAGGTTGAAGGAGGAAGGGCTGGGGTGCATCTTAACCAGAAACTGGAACCTCTGAGAGACCCTTCTAAGCTGTCCTGTGATATGTCAAAAAGTGAGTGTTCTCGACACAAAGAGAGAGATGGGAGCATTCCTGAGCTTCCCCTCACTGATCCCAATATTCCATGTTGTGTTTTGGTCATCCATTAATTCTTAATTCTCATAAACAGAGCTCACAGACTACTACAGTATCCATTGATGAACAGCAGGAAATCTGAATCATGAGAAGCTATTACATCAAATTGTTTCTCTATTAAATCTCCTTTCTATAATTTGCAAATTTTTCTTAGTGAAAAACATTTTTTTAATGATTACCTGATTAGGGTACACAGTAGATATTTTATACTTATCATTTTTACTACATCAATGAAGTTGTTTCCCATCACCATAAATTTTGAAAAGATCCATTGTTATGTACATGGACATTGGCCTTCTTTTACATCAGATGGTATCTGTCCTCTTTCCTTTTGGGGAACATCCTTTCTTCCTCAGCTGCTCTCTGAGGACATGCATGAGGTCCAGATAGGTGGTCCACCATCCTGCCTGCCTAGCAGCAGTTAGTGGCTTAAGAGCACGTGATCTCTGCACAGTTTCCCTGATATCCTTACCTCCTAACCTGCACACCAGTTCAAGAAGTGAGAATTTGACCTTAATCAGCCCATCAGAGGCTTCCACTGGGATTTTCCTAATCTGAACCAGAGGGGAGAAGGACTTAGAAGTCTAGAAAATACTTCGTACATGGAGAAGAGAAAGTTGAGAAAAATGAAACCAATCATAAAGAATTATGCCCGCTGAAGCCCGGAAATGAGAGACCCTCTTATTCTCTGATTTCCATGTTCTCGTTATAATTTGGTCACACATAAGCCAATAAATTCACCTGTTTATTTAAAAGGTTTCTCCCATATGCAATCAGAAGAGTTCTAAATAATAGGTAGATAGATAGATAGGTATATAGATAGATAGATAGATTGCATTTGAAAATCCTTTGTCCTTCATTTGTCTTTTCACAGTGCCTTTGTTTGTGGTGGTGGTTGTTGATTTGTTTTGTTTTCTGCTCCCAGGTGCAGATTCTTACCTCTGGTCCAGCGTCTGAGCTTTCCATCTCACGTTGGGACTGCTTTGTTGTCTTTTGCAATCACTAAACACAAGCACTCCCTGTCTCCAATGTTGTACTCAGTGATAGTGTCCACTACCTGGGTGGCTCAGGCCTTCATTTAATGAGAACATTCTTTTGGTTTTTCATTTATCATCTTGGTTAACTGGAATAAACTAGCCTGGATTGGTATGGATTAAATTGACACACTAATTTTATAATTTGTGCTCTTTCTCAAATTCCAGGGCCCACTGTGGAAATGATTTTCTTATGACAGATTTTGTTCCTAAGAAATATTTTTTTCTTAGGGGACCCCCCATCACCATTTAGGCACTAGAAAATCAGTGATATTTGTCTATGCATGTGTCAAACCCCAAATTCTAATTCAGAGTTATAAAGGTTGTTCTTCAACCCCCTTAGGTAATCAGTTATTTCAAAGGGCTACCAGGGAAGACAGGCTGTGGCCACCTTCAACCTTTGGAGTCTAGTTCTTAATCTGACTACAAACTGTCTAACACACTCAGAAGCTCTGCAGTGATTTATCTATTTCTTTACTAGTTTTGCTTTCCTCCTATTTGCTTGCAAATGTTTTTGAATAACAGAAAGTTCTAACAATATGGGAACAGATTAGCTATGAAACACTTGTTTGATGGCATACTCTGAATTCATTAAAATGGATTATAATGGATCAAAATGAAAACTTTTTTTTCTGTCACAGTGGATAGAGAACAAATATAATTTGAACATCAAATATGAAACAGGTACTAAGCTAGGCAATTTCCTATATATTATCCTATGTACCTCAGTCTATTTCCCAGCAGCCTGTGCAGCAGGTATTTATGTATTAGTTCCATGTGAGAAAGGAGGGAAAGAGACTCAGAAAATTGAATAATTCCTCAGTCACTTAGCATGTCAAGGATAAGGCTAAGATTCAAATTTGCATCTCTCTGATTACAAAGTTCAAAGTCCAACTTTTCTACTCTAACGTGTAGAAAAATATACACATTTGAATAAGAACTCTAAGGAACAGGAACAAATGAAATCAGCTGTTGTGCATTGGAGATGTCTAGAAAGATACATTTCCTAATTTTATTACTCTCCTTTCAGGTAAAAAGGGTGGAGTCCTTGAAGTAAATCAAGTCCAATTATTTTTTATTTTCTCAGATGACCAACCATCTGGAGCTGCCCCCTGGGTAAGAGAAAAGTTACCTTCAAGTAAAAGCTACTAGTATTAAAAGGATCTACTGCATTTCACTGACTATAAGTCACCCATAATAATAAAATACACTATTATTGTATTATTCTTATGATGGTCAATTTAAGGTGTCAACTTGACTGGATCATGGGATATCCAGACATTTGGCTAAATATTATTGTCTGCAAGAGTGTTTCTGAATGATTAGCACCTCAATCAATAGACTGAATAAAGCAGATTGCCCTCCTTGATGTGAGTATGCATCACCCAATCCATTGAGGAACTGTATAGAACAAAATGTGGAGAAAAGAGAATATTCCTCCTTTTGCCTGATTGCTAGAACATCAGCATCAGTCTTCTCCTGCCCTTAGAGTGAGTCTTACCACTGGCTTCCCTTTTCTCGGGCCTTTGAACTCAGACTAAACTTCACTATCAGCTTTCTTGGGTCTGCAGCTTTGTAGATGGTAGATCAAGAAACTTCAGCTTCTTTTATGTGAGACCTTCCTTCATAATAAATGTAATAAGTCTCCTGCTCCCTCTCTCCATGATAGATAGATAGATAGATAGATAGATAGATAGATAGATAGATAAATTTAGATGATAGACAGATATGTAGATAGATAATAAGATAGATAGATTTAGATGATAGATATGTAGATAGATAGATGATAGATAGATAGATAGATAGATAGATAGATAGATAGATGATAGATCGATAGATAGATAATCTCTACATATATCTCCTTCTGGTTCAATTTCACTAAAGAATCCTGACTAATACCACCAGTAAGAAAGATAAAATGCTATTAATTAAAATATGAAGGAGTTGGCAAACTTTTTCTGCAAATGGCCAGATAATCTTCATTTTAGGATTTGAGGTCTATAAGTTCTCTCTTGTAGTGGCTGAATTCTGCCATGATAGCAGGAGAGCAGCTGTAGACAGTATAAAACAAATGCACATGACTGTGTTTCAGTAAAATTTTACTTATGGATGTTGAAATTTAAACTTCATAAGACAATCATATATGTCATGAACCATTATTTTTCTTGAATTCTTTTCAACCATTTAAAAATGAAAAACTTTTATTTCTAAAACCATGCAAAAGGAGGTGATGAGCTGGATTTGATCTATACAACATTATGGTTTCTTATTGCATTAAATCAAGAGGTGTCTAGCTTTCAGAGATGTTAGACTGTAGAAATATGTGCCTCTTAGATTGAAATGCGATAGTTAACTCAATCTTGTAGAGTACTACAAGTCTTTCTGATTTCCCTGAGTTTTGACATTAATAATATATCTCTACAATGAATTGCCATCTAGCTTTTGACACTCAGCCATGATGGCCAGTGAGCAGAGTCTGGTCCTTCTGGGAAATAGTGAGAGCTGGTTGTGAAATGGAGAAAATTGAAAAGAAAGTTAGTGAACTCATGGAGTATGGGATAGTCTCTTTGAATCTGAATGTTAGGGAAATAATAATACATTCCATTTGTATATCACTTCACATTCTATCATGTATTTATGCATGCATAAATGTATGTGTTTATGCATATAAAATAATAATAAAAGCATTTATGCATGCATAAATTTATGTATTTATGCATATAACAAATAATAATAAAAACATTTATGCATGCATAGATTCACCAGGAATCTATGAGGTAACCATGGTAGAAATCAGCTGAAAATTAAAAAAACAAATATTTAAGTGAACTAAGTAAATGATTTAAAAAATTAAGCAAATTAGAATTATGTACAGTAAGAAGTAGACACTGGGCTTGTCTTTTGACTATACAATTGTTTTTCCATTATGCAAAAGGCTCATATTCAATGAGTGTTTCTGGGGGTGAAAGCTAAGCAGACATATTTCAATGTACTGGGAAGAAGAGAGGATAAAGAGGGGTAGGATCCAGTGTTCCCGGTGCTTCAAATAATTTCTACCACTTAAGCAAATTGAATGAGAGAGCGTTTTCTCACTTAGGACAGTAGTTACAGGGTCATAGTCTCTCTTTCTTTTTCCTTGAAATATTGACTTCAGCAGAACCACTACTACATAGCTAATTTTAGTCAAAGCTCTTTCCAGGACACTGTATGTGCATATCTAAGCCAAAATGTGACTGGTTCATTAAATAAATTTAAACATTTTGACAGTTGTCTCTGATTTCACTTCCTAGTTCTGTTTTTTCTCTTCCTTATTTAGGCCAAATAATCTGATATGGAAACAGCATGGACTTCGGACCTAGTGAGTTGAAACTCACATGTGCTGTTTATTAGTTTGTGACTCCAGCAAATTACTTAACCTGACTTAACTCTTTCATTAGTCTTATTTCAAGAAGGGAGTAATGTTGACTAACACTGTAGAAAAGTTGTCAATGACTTCATGCACAGAAAGCCCCTAGAAAGATGCCTGGCACATAGTGGTATGTATTAGCTATAACTGTAAGCATTAAGTGAGAATCATAAAGCATCCAAAATAGCACCTAGTGCATGATAGACAATTTCTTACAGAGCAAAAACCAAGATCCTTTTTTTCCCCTCTTTTATTTGAGAGATAGAGGGAGAGAGAGTGAGACAGAGAGAAAGAGAGAATCCCAAGTAGGCTTGATGTGGGGCTCAGTGTGGGGCTTAATCCCATAGCCCTGGGATCCTGACCTGAGCCAAACTCAAGAGTCAGATGGTCAATTGATGGAGCCACCCAGGCGCCAACAAGATCCTTTTTATATGAATTCTTCACAGTCTCCATTGTATCCAGTTCCAATGTTGCATCTCCCTTCCCCCAACACAGAAAATATGACTAAATAGCACTGTCCCAGTCACTATAGTTGTTCTTTGTTGAATTTTTTACCCTCATTTTTCTCATGTTTTCACTAAGGGCTGTCAGTCAATAAATTATGCCAGGTCATACTTTATATATAATTAATAAATGATTCAATCTTCTCCACTCCAATAAAACCTTCTTTTCTTTATATTTCTACTTTTATTAGCTTCTCTCTTAAAGATCGAATATTTGATTACCCCTTCCCACACCCTTTGAGATCTATGAACCCAATGTATATTTCTCTGCCCCTTATTTTATGAGATCCCTCAGCAGTAGCGGACACTGCTGACATCTTCTCAGACCTTAAAAGATTCTTTTTCCTTGTCTTTCACACCACTTATCTGGCCTCTCTGACTCTTCTGTCTGTTTCCCTTGCAGGATCCCTCTTCTCTATCAAATCATTAAATATTAGAGCACCTCAAGCTTCCTCCTAGTCTTCTCCTTTTTTCATCAAAGTTCTTTTACAGGTAATTTGTTTTACTTTTTAACTTTTTTTAAAAGTTTATTTATTTATTTTGAGAGAGAGAATGAGAGAGAGCACAAGAGGTGAGGGGTGGAGAGGAGAGAGAGAGAACCCCAAGCAGGCTCCATGCCATCAGCATAGAGCCAAATTTGGGGGGCTTGAACTCATGAACTGTGAAATCATGACCAAAGCAGAAACCAAGAGTCAGGCCGTTAACATCCCTACTTTTTAACGTTTAGTATTTCTGTTCTTCCCCATCCTCTCAGAAATCCAAGCTAAAATACTCCAGGCAATCATGTCCTTCTCTCCCCTACTTCTAGTCCTTTTCCAATGTGCTTGTGTAACATGTTTGACACATGACCTAATTTCTCATAAGAGAATCAATTTCATACTTACAAAATCTGTATAATTTAGTTCTCACCATCATTTACTCCTTCTATGAATTCTATATTCCAAAGATAAATGTGCCACTTATTGTTCTTAGAAAAGCCCATAATTACAAGAAAAGATCATCTCCTCCACACCACCCTCTTAAATGAAGACTTAAATGAATTCTTGGTATTTTGAAAAGCCATTACTAGAATGGGCATTTGACAGACTTCTGTGTCAATAAAATCAAGTCGAATATGTGATAAAGTGGTTCTGTCCTTGATCAGGTTTACTCCAAGAAGCAAAAAAGAAAGAGATGACAAAACAAAATCCAAAACCTTTTTTTTTTTAAATCATTTGACTATTGCTGTATTAACTAAGCACCTAACCCCAGTGGTCTATGACAATACCACTTATTTCTTTTGCACCTGTAGGTTGCCTGAGCTCTGCAGGGAGCTCTGCATCCAGATGGACTTGGCTCTTTGCCATGGGTTGGCCTCTGGTTGGTTCCACGTGTATTCATCCTGGGGTCTAGGTTGAATAAGAAGCTACTTGGGTCAAGGTCTCCTCATGGCATTGGCATTAGCGTAGGGAGCTAGCTGAAACACAGGAGCTGTCTTACAATTGAAGCTTGAAACTGGCTCTCTGTGGCTGGTGCTATATTCTGTGGGCAAAAGAAAGTTACACAGAGGCTTCCACGGTCAAAGGGCAGACAAGCAATTACCCCTTTCTGTGGAAGGAACCGCAAAGTTATATAGCAAAAGACAGGGACACCAGGGAGGGTAAAGAATTATAAAGAACTGGAGTGGCCAATTCACTCTACCATACCTAGTCCACACTAATGGGACAGTGAATTAATCTTCAGTGTGAGATTCACTGTGGTATTTCCTTTCTCCCTTCTCCCCTCCCCACCATGTTTATCCTTCAGAGATAAATTTCATGTATCAGGAGACAAACAAGAAAGACAGGCTTGCCTTCAGCACACATTCCTGGAAATACAACTCAACTGATCAAGACAATGGGTCCTGAAGAGGTAACTGTGTGGTCCCAGACACTCAACACCTTTATCTTACTGCACACCTGGGCGAGAATAACACTCTCAGGTGGTGCGAGAAACAAAGTGAGAAAGTGACTGGGTTCCTGCAATGGGTGGGGGTGAGGCTTCCGGAGAACCAAGTAGACTTTACCTAGAAGTTTTGAGGAAGGGTCTAGAAAAGCCTGAGGTCAATGTCACTGATCCTGAGCTCTCAGAATAGATGCTTTTTGTCCCCATAGCATCTGACACAGTTTTTCACACATAGCTGGCTTTCAATATATGGTAGGCTGAATGAGAATAATATAGATCTCTGATTTACTACTGTTAATAGAAAGATTAATGCAACTGGCTGAAAGATTATAACAATGCAGTCTAACGTACATAAATTCTATTTAATGAACAATTTTTTTGGGAGAAATGCCAATTCAAGTAAAACTTTTTTTTTTTTTTTTTTGCCTTTGGCAAGCATAGGCTTTACCGATCATTTATGTCATTTTGCGAGCTCTTCATCATCATTGTCAGTTTTGGGAAATCATATGGGGGCTGTGGTTTAAGGTAGAGAATGAACCTCCAGGAGCTTTGGTTCCTTCTGCCTGGGCCTAGTCCTGACTTTCTGTGTGACTTTGTGCAGGACATTCAACCTCTTTAAGCCTCAGTTTTTCCTTCTGTAAAATGAGTACTTTGAAGCACACGACTGCTCGAATTTTTACATTTTAAAAAGACTACACAGGTTGTTATAAACTTTTCCCATGCAAGTAAGCTAAGTTTGTACAGAAATAGAGGGGAAGAAATTTTTCTGAGGCAAAAGCATCTCCTTAACAACTCTATCTTTTAGTTTTTATGACTCACTCTTGGGCACAGGCATTTTATGACTTGTAACAGCTTAATGGTCCTGCTGGGTTACCTCCTCCTGCAGGTTCTGTTCCTCATCGCTGAAACACCCGCCCCACCTTCCGTGTGCTGAGAAGGTCAGCTGAAAATGTGATGCCTGTGAGTATAGCTTCATCATGTATGATGTATAAGGCCCTGGGGAGAGTCTTCCTTTTCCAGTGCCTTCCCTCTCTCTCCATCCTTGCTGCCTGCAGAAAAATGAAAAACAATTATGTCTCTTGCACCATGGAGACACAAGTACAAAAAATAAACAGTAACTGATTAAGGCAAGTGGCTTTATTACAGAGTAAAATACCACACACACACACACACACACACACACACACACACACACACAGCATCATCCATAATAGCAAAATGGAGAAAAATGGTGATGAATAATTAACCAGAATAATACAGTCATGATAACAATAAAAACCAAAGAATGATGCGATTTTATTTGTAATAATACGACTATTGGTCGTGATGAAGTGTCCCCATTTTAACTGTTTCTGGCAGAGGTGTAAGCACAGTGTGGCTTTTCATTTATTTCCCCCAAGAACACATCCGAAAGAGCTGTGACTGTTCTCTTCCCACATCCTGAGAATTCTGTCTTCACTCCTTTCCTTTCCAATTATATAAAACGCACACTCACTTTTAGTTTCCTCTGATGTTTCTAGCCTGGGATTAGCACCAACAAGGCAATTGAATCCTCCGGAATGTTCTTGTTGTGACAGAAGGTCCAAGCTGCCAGGTGATTTCATGCCAGTTGGCAATCCTTTGGGTATTCAGGTACCTCCCTACCCCCCTTGTCCTGCAGACATTTACAGGAGCAATAAATGTAGTGCAGTCATAGAGGCAAATGAAGGCAGAGGATCTTGAATAGAGAGAAACTGACAACGTATTAGGAACACCAATGTAGCAATCCTCATACATAATAGCAAAGCTTATTTCACCAGGCTGCAGGCCTCAGTGTTTTTGTGAAGTATTTTAACGTGTAGTCTTAGGCACTGCCCAGTGTAGCCTGAGAAATCAGTGCCAAGGAGTTACAGCATGTTGCGAGGGTCCAGACTGCTCAACTGGTTAGAAAGCCTAAGTAGGTTATCTGATTCTCGAAGAGCCACAAAGGTGGCAGAGTAAATGATCTCTTTTCCTGGGGATAACAATGAGGTACAGATAACTGAGCTGCCAGCAGAGCCCCTCCAGCTCCACCCTCCAAACAATGTGTGTCACACTGAAACAGAAATAATAAAAAAAACTTGGAGACCTTTGAGTGTATCAAAGATAAGATCTTTGTGCTTTTGTTTCCCACAGATTTTCGTGCTTGGGTATCGTTAACCTAACTTGTAAGTGCACACGGTTTACTAAGAAAATGACCTCTGTCTGTATTTCAACCTGTCCTTCTTATTGGTAGGGAAGGAAGGGTGTGTTTTGATCTTGCGTAGTAATTCAGAGATTGGAAGAGGACCTTCAGTTCCAAGGGTCAATATATATTTGAGTAGATTAAAAGTATTGGATAGACTTTATGTGAAGAGGCTAAAAGCCCCTCCTGGTTTTCAAGGGAGTTTAGATTAGGTTGGTTTCCAGAAAAATGGGTTTACATCACCAAGGAAAAACTGCACAAAATTATGGGATATGTAAAAATCTAATAAATAAAAGTTGTCAAGTCGTAGTAGCAGAGCACTGCAGTGGGTGGGTGTGATGGATAGAGAGGTTTGGGAATGGCTGAGCCTAAGGCAAAGTTATTTTAACTACCAACACCATGTAGCTGTTTTTGAGGTTAAAAGTCAAGTGTATGTGCATTCTCGTTTTCTCCTCCCAAGTATCAGATGGGTGAGGTCCTATTATCATTCTCATTTTATAGATGAAGTCTATGTTCTGTCTCCATGTGAATGAATCCTCAGAGCCTGCAATCTCTGTTCGGTGCGACCTAGATTCAATCCTGACTTTACCATACACTAGTTGTATTCCCTTGCCAAGTACTTCTATGTGGGGATAAGGAGATATGTGTCAAAGGGTAATTAAGATTTCCCGCTTCTCTCTTGCACTAGTTTCTCAGTTGGTAGCTCCCAATGTCCTCATGCTTCTATATCCACGTTGCCATTATCTTGGTTCAGTCACCTGTCACCTTCCCCTTGGACTTTTATAATTCCTTATGTGGACCCTTTGCCTTCTGTCTCAAGTCTCTATATTCACTTTTCATAACACCGTCAAAGATACCTTTCCAAGGTGGATGTGTTATGTTAGCTCCCCGCCTTAAATATGCTGACAGTTCCATACCATCTACAGAAAAAGTCCAGACTCCTTAGTGTAAATTGCGAGATCCTACCATTCCCTGGGACGTAATCTCACCTTCCTCCTCTTAGGCCACTGCCCTGGTGCCCCTGCGCTCTGACCGTCTCACACAACCTGTCGGCTCATGTATGTGGCCTGCCCTCTCCTACTTCTATATCTCTGTGCAGGCTCTGACTTCTGCCAGGAATGCCCTTCGGCATGATTTCTTCTTGGTCAATTACTTCTCCCTAAAACTCCACTCTAATGATAATCTTCTGCACAAACCTCCCCAGTTAGTAGCTGGGTATACCAAACTATTACAGGGCTTCATTCTTTAGCTTTTCTTTCTTTTCAATTAAAATAAAAAGTTATTTTTATCAGTTATAGATGCACAAGCTTTCAGAGTCACGTGGTCCTTTAGGATCAAAGGAATAAACAAGTTCCTTGGCTCGCTCTTTCCTACCATCAGCTTACTTCTCAGAGGTTACCATTTTCAATTTTTGTAGTAGTTGTGTCTGGTTACATCCATCTTCCTAAAGGATATGCTGGTGGTACTGCTTTTTGATTTTTTAGTGTTAGATCTTAATTTCTGAATTTCTTCTGCACCTTCCTCCCCTTAGAACCATCCTAGCTCCAATGTTCAGGGCTGTTTATCTGTGATTCACAGATGGACCATGCCATATATACCACGAGTGTATTTCTCTCTTATACTGCTTGTTGTTTAGCTAAAAATTAATAAGTGAAGATGTTAGTGTGCCCACCACTAATTTCTTTCAAAATTCTTTGGTGGAAGTATCACTTAAACTTATCAGGTGAGATCTTATTTTCCCTTTTTTTCTTTTTCTGGAAAACATCATTTCTGGAGTCTTCCATTTTGCTGCTTCAATCTGGAGCAAATCTTCTCTGGGTCTACAGCCCACTTCTTGTCCCTGGATATCCCTTTAGCCTCATGGGAGGAGTGTTTCTACTCCCTCTTTTCTGGTTGGTCCCCTTTGTTGAATCCCAAATGCCCCTTTCTCTAAGCTCTATCCACATTTTGCTGGAGTGCCTTTTCTAGTAGGTCACAAAGAAAGGACATAAGAGGTTAAATTTTTTGAGACTTTGAAGGTTTTAAAACCCCTTCATTCTACTCTCACCCTTATTTGATAGTTTTCTGGATATAGAATTCTAGGTTAGAAACAATTTCCATTCAGAATTTTATCTTCCAGGGATGCATCTGAGAAAGCAGGTGGCACTCTATTTTCTGATAATTTGCCTGCCATCTGCAGTCTGTTTTTGTTGTTTGTTTAAAATTAAACAATTTTTGAAAATATGGATGTTTGGGAGATTTTTACTCTACCTCTGGTGGTCCAAAATGTTAACAACGTGCCTTGTTACAGGTCAGTTCATTCATTGCCCTGGGCTCTTGTTGGCATCTTTTCATTTGGAAACCCATGTGGTTTGATTCTGAAAGTCTACTGAATAATTTCCTTGGTAATTTGCCCTCTCCATCTTTTCTATTTTCTTTTTCAAGAACTCTTAGGATTCAGATGTTGGCTGTTTTTGGTCTTGTATTTTTATCTTCTTTAATCTCCTGTTCTCCATCTCTTTCTCTCTCTGTCTCTTTGTGTCTCTCTCCCTCTTTTGTTCCACTTTAGGGACCTTCCTCAAATTTATCTTTTCCTCAAATTCAGTCTACTGAATTTTTATTTCATGTACCATATTTTAAATTTATTATTTATTTATTTTTTTAATGCTTTATTTATTTTTTGAGAGAGAGACAGAGTGAAAGCAGGGGAGGGGCAGAGAGAGAAGGAGACAGAATCTGAAACAGGTTCCAGGCTCTGAGCGATCAGCATAGAGCCCAAAGTGTGGCTCGAACTCACGAACCTCAAGATCATGACTGGAGTGGAAGTTGGACACTTAACCAACTGAACCACCCAGGTGCCCCAGTTTTTATTTTAAATGTTCTTTTAGTTTTCTGATATTAATAAGAAAGCATTGTCTTACTGCATTATTGTAATATTTTCTTATGATAAAGATACTCACGATAGATTTTATAGATTTCTTCCTTCTTTTCATGTCTTCCAAGTTTCTTTCTTTCTTTTTCTTTCTTTCTTTCTTTCTCTTTCTTTATTTCTCTCTCTCTCTCTCTCTCTCTCTCTCTCTCTCTCTCTTTTCTCTCTTTCTCTCTTTCTTTCTATGTCTCCCATCAAATTTCCTTGACTATTTAGCAACCTATTTATATTTATTAATGAAATATCAAAAAGTGACAGGAAGATCTGTATAGAGGGTGGAACTTATTAAATGCTACCACTTCCCAGTAGGGTGACAATGTTGAAATCCTTTCTTGGGGGGTCTCCAAATGGTAGCATCTGTAGGACTTTTTTCCCCAAAGTAACTCTCCCATCTTTTGCTTAGCAGGTATAAGCCTGAGGGGCAATTTTCTCTAGAACTTTGCCAAGTAAGGAGGCTGGAGTAGTGTCCAGAATATAAACTTTTACTTAATCTTTCTGTTTTCATACTTGAATCCTGGCTCTCATCTGGGACTAGTTTTCTTACATCCTGGGCTTCTGTCACTCAAGGTCCTTAGAAAGTAAAATTTTAGTCTTCACCCAAGGCTGGGGAAAGAATCATATCTCTGAGCAGCTAGGGTGCAGATTCTATGTGTTTCTTGATTAGACTTCTTTAGCTATAAACTTTACTTTCATAGGTAGTTAATGCCCCCATATTCCAAGGCTTTTCAGAATTTTTGTAAGATTTGGCTCATTTCTAGAGTTTCCTTAAAATAAGATAGAATTTCTTCCATACTAGTTATTACTTATTCTTCCTCTCTTACTTTCAGCTTAAAAAATATCTGCTTCCTGTTGTCTCCTCTTTCTTTTTTTGAGTATGTACTTTTATTCATTTTAATCTTATTACTGTGAGTTTAGGAAGAAATCATGGTAAATATTATGTGTTCAATCATCCATGTTCATCTGGAACTCCCTTTCTGTCTTATTTTGATTCAGTCATACCCACATACACTAAGGCTAGGCCTAGAGATAAAATCAATGATTTCCATCAGCTTTGGTCAACAATTTTGCTTCTATTTTTCCTGATGTAAGCAGGTTGTCATATAAGTCAAAATAGTTACGTATTGTAATTTTCTGTTACAATAATGGTTTTGTATTTTATCCCCGGATAAGAAAAATTGGTTATGAGCCTGGCATCTATCAACAAAGTTTTACAGAGGAAAAAAAAAACAACACTTTTATGTAGTGATGTTTTAAAAAGGTGATAGAAACTTTTATCATCTCGTCTGTACTTGGCTGTGGCTACTAACAGTCATAGTCAAGGATACACATTCCTCCACATTTACAATGTTTTCTGCTGCAAAGACCTGACTCCTCAATGGAAGGGGCTGGACCAGACCACAGCTTTGTGACAAGCTTGCGAGAGACTTTGCTTTACTGTCTAGTCGTCCTTACTCTCTGCGCAGCTCATTCTTGACTACTTCATGATTTGGAGACACACATTGCTGATTTTATTGTTCAATGCCTTTCTTCTCCTTTTTCTTGTGCAGTGAGTGATGTTCCACACGGAGGATTAAGATATATAATAACAAAACAGAAACCCTCACGTTTAGCTGTAGCAAGATTTATGGCTAAGTTTATGGAGATTACTTAGGGCTGGGAACACATGTCCAAGAACGTCTCTGCAGTTACAACATGGCATGGAAAGAGATGCTATTACAGACTGTGGACAGTAAACACCTCTGAGGTTGTGTGTCACTTCCTGCAGGCCCATGGGTCTTTGTGATTTAAGGGGAAAGGTGTCTGTTAGTAAGGCAAACAAAACCTAGTTTAACCTCTGGTTTCCAACATCTGGAATACTTATCCCGTGGCAACTGTATGGTTCACTGAACACTCACTATTTCAATGATCCACCAAAGCACAATTTGGGCTTGAAAGGAGATTGTGCGCTTGCCCTCGGGAAAAAAAAAAAATCTGGCTCCGAACAGTTATCACTGAGAATACCAAAAGGATTTGAGATAACAGTGTCCCCATTGACTCCACAGCCGGGCTACATGGACTGAGCTCTGGGGAGAGCCTGCTTTCCTAATGCCGTGAGAAAAGGCGCGGAAAGAGCCTTCCTCTGGCCCTCAGTGCAAACACAAGACTTTTCTTGTTCTCTTTAAAGACTGCTTAATCCGTACACTTAATTTCAAATTTTTATTTCTCTGTATCTGAATGGAATCCAAATAATTCGACTTTGATTCTTTTTAGAATTGCTTGAGTGAGTCAAGTATTCTTTTTTTGATCTTCACACTTCTATAGACTCAGACGTGAAACAAAGAACCACTAGAATAGACAAGACAACTCATCTGGCAGCATACACCTGAATCTTATTTTCCGCAGCTTCTGGGAACATGCTCTTTCTCAACTGCTGAAGTGGAATACGAAGTGTGGTTACCGCAGGCTGGAGAATGGGGGCGGGGCGCAATTTCATAATGACACCAGGGACCACAGTCAGGGAAGTAGCGAGACCTTTACCCAGCAGAGTTAAATAAGCCATAAAAAGATCTAGAAGCAGGCCTGAGTGAAGCATGTGCTCAGTTAGTTATTGAAACAAAAGTATGTGGCTTGCTTCAAGTTCCTGGTAATGACTTCAGGGCTGATTGCCTTGGTATTTCTCGGTGTGTATGATTGTTTTTCTCCATTTAAGAATAAATTATAAGGAACAGATACTGTACGGCTTCTGGAGATTTATTCCTTCTAGCCAGTGGCAACCTTGGTTTTTATTGGTTGAAGCCCTGGGCAAGTTGCAAAACTTCGCCTTGTGAAAATGTTAGGAGCGTGTTCTCCAGCTCTCGGCCGCGGAAGCCTCCTCCCCGCACCTCCCTCCTAACCGGGCAAGTTGGCAATTTCCTTCCCTCCAAACTTCTCATTGGATAACAGTAATACCCCCCGTTTAGAACATCTTACAAATATTGCCTAATATCTGACCTCGTTCGTTCTTATTCTGTGAAGCAGGTATAATTATGACTGTTTTACAAATACCAAAAGAGAACCTGAGGAACGTTGATTTGGCCAAGGTTGCAAAGTAAATGAGTAGCAGAGGTGAATTCAAAATCCAAGACTTTAGACTCTAAAATACTACTTTTTTTTTTTTTTTTTTTTTTTTTGCCTACAGATCTAATTAGTTTCTTTCTCATCAGAGGGCAAAATAGCTTATTTATAGAGTAAAACAATAACATATAACTAGACCGATTAAGTACTAAGTATTTATTGTGACCTAAGTTATGTTCATTGCTGTGTCAAGAACTACGTGCCAGTGGTTTGCAAGAGGCTTTTCTTATGCCAGTTTGTAAGGAACGCTTCAGGTATCTTCAGCAAAATAATCTTTTGGAACTCTATTTGCACATATATACCACTTCCCCCTCATATATCTTCATTATGAGATTTCTAACCTCCTTCTGGTGCTTTAGCCGTTTTTAGCACTATCACTACCTGACGCTTATATTTAACTTATTTATATAGCTTATCATCCCAAATTCTCAATAAAATGTAAGCTCCAATGAAAGCAGGGCTTTTTATCCGTTGCGTTTACTCGGCAGCTGGAGCCATACCTGGCCCACAGCAGGCACTCAGTAAATGTTTGCCGACTGAATGGATGAATGACTAGCATGCATAACACAAAATAATCAAGTCCTAAGAAGCATAGTATGAAATCTAGCTGCAGAAGGAATTCGGAGAAGGGAAACAATTTAAAGCTATCGTTTTCAAAGATTTTTGAAGGTAAAAAAAAAAAAAAGAAAGGTGGTGCTAGTGTTAGGCTATAAAATCTGCACTGAGTTTGGGTAGTTGAAAAAGATAAGGGAGACAGTCAATGAAGCTGGAGACAAAAACAATAGCAAACAGATGTAAATGGCTACCAGGGAAGACCCAGCCATTCTTGGAATAAACTAAATTGTTCTATGTCTCCTACTTCTTAATTCATTCCTGAGATGTTTAGCTAATAATTTATTTCTTAAAGTGGCATTTCAAAGGGCACATGTTTCCACATTTTGGAGGCAAATTTATTTGGGTGTATTTTTCTTTGGTTCTGAACACAATGGTCAAAACAAAGAGTGGAAATCAATGGTTTAATAGAGGATAAAGAAAAATGCCTTTTGCGAGTGGGTCAAATAGACGTAGGGGAGAGAAGGGAACTGGAAGTGAATTATATGTTTCAGTATTTACTGCTGTGCTGGCTGACAAGTGAACAAACACCTTCATGGATTAATAGCTCCTAATTGTAGCTTGAAAGGCAAATAAATGGATAGTTTAGAGTTTTGTCTCATTTCATATTTAATGTTATGAAATATGACTCTTGTTGAGTTTTTCTTGCTTGGAAACACTGAGCTAGAATTACGTTTTTGTTCCAATTATTTTGGCCAGGTTAGTCCCTTCCTTCTATATTCCTCTGATTTAATACAAGCAGCATTTCATGTTCATTAATTGTTTGTGTGTATTTTTTACATTAGCAATAGTGACCTAATTTTAACTAGTCATGGTATTTTCTGACATGTGGCCTGCCAGTAGATTGCAAAAACCTTGTAATGTGATTTCTCTCTGCATTTTTTGGACAGATGCTAACATCTCTGAGGTTATTGCTAGGATGTTCTTTTTTTTTATTCTAAGACATTTTGATCATTACTTATTTTTAGATTTTGTATAGCATCTCTCCTCCAAGGAGCTCAAGGCAAATATTGCAAATACAAACAATCTTCTCTTATCAGAATGTTTTGATTTGGAGGAGAAAAAATATAACACTAATTTCCTGTCTCTGTGTGCTCCCCGCCCCCCATCAAATTGAACACCCTTTCACCTTTCTTTTTCTCTATGTTAAAGGGCTTTATTTTATATGGAGGCTTAATAGGAAGAGCTTAGACTTTGAATCACCAGTGAGGAGGCTGAACCATTAAAACAAAATGCAGCAGAGAGAGCCTTCAGGAAAGGCAGTGGTAAGCACAAGCCAGATTGTCAAAAAATGCTGTAGGTGGTTACAAAAAACCTCTGTGAGGCTCTTTAGCCTGCACAAGTGGGTCACTTACTTTTTCCAAGTGAATGCTCTTAATGGGGACTTCAGTCACAGACTCACTAGCCAGGGCTGTCTCATTATAGGAGATGTGGCCCAGTCTATGAAATGTTTATTTTGTAACTAACCCCTTAGGCAGTGAAGGGAATGGTTTACTATTCCTTTTAGTTCTCTCCTGGTTTTTTTTTTCCTCTTAATTAAAGAAATCACTGTTGAATTTTCAGAACCCTCTTCAGGAAAAAAAAAAAATAGAAAAGAAAAAAAGAAAGAAAGAAAGGGAAGGAAAGAGGGAGGAAGGAATGAGGAAGGGAGGGAGGCAGGAAGAGGAAAAAGAGAGAATAGACTTGACACACTCTGTCTTTAGCTTATTCATTCTTAAGGATTATTTCCAGAACAATTTCAATCTTCAGTGACCTGCTTAAAATGTGTATATGTAACTGTGTGTACCCAGGTTCCGACAGAAAGCAGTACTGTAAACCTAAGAGTCTTTGTATAAGCAACGTCTCACCATTTCACTTTTGAACTTACTGCCCAAGACAGCAATATGTAAAAAGCTGAAATCTGGAGAGGGTAGTAAAAAGGCAAGGTAGAGAAATTTTTTTTTAAACAATGATTTGCTGAAGGAAAATAAAAGATGAAATTTAATGAAATCACATACAAAATTAAATCACTCATAAGCTATTAGAAAATTCTAAACTCTGAATTTGGATTTCACTTTAGTTCGCAAAATAATTAGCCAATGAAATCATGCTGTTTGACTGTCTTTTCATTCTGCACCGTATGACTCGAAAGGAGATAAATACCTCGAAGAAAGAGAAATTTGCATAAGACAACTGAATAATTTGTGATCTTAAAACATATATGCAAGACATGTGTAAAGCACAAGGCACCGTATTTCCACCTACACCAGTGTTACCATATTTAGCTCCTCTTTTTAAATAGTTGAAGTAGATGGCTGGTGAAAACATATTCTCTTTTTTCTTTTAACATTTATGTTTTTATTTTTGAGAGAGAGAGAGAGAGAGAGGGAGGGGTTTGGGGTGAGGGCCAAAGAGAGGAAGAGAGAGAATACTAAGCAGAGCCCCGACATGGGGCTGGAACTCACCAACTGTGAGATCATGACCTGAGCTGAAATCAAGAGTCACACACTTAATGGACAGAGTCACTCAGGTGCCCCTATATTCTTAATTTTATAGAGTTTAGAATGATGGGAATGTGAAATGTATCCAAAAATTGAGGTTCCAATTTGGAAAGTGCTCGAAAATAGAGCCATAGATAGGTAATTAGAACAACTGCTAGCCTTGTTTCATGTAATAATTGTGTTCCTGGTATGTTCTTCCAAAATGAAACTAGTGGTCTTCAGTTTAGGGATGTCTTAATAACCCTTGAGGAAGGAAGTGCTCTGCCCTTTTAGATTCAGTACTAAGATTTCTAGTCTCATCTGTTTGTAGTTTCATATGCTTTTAGAGTGTTGATAATTTGTTCTAGAATCATTTCCTCGGTCCCAATGTATTGGAAATAGGCTCATGGTTCCTTGGCTGGGACTATTTTGTATGGCAGTGCAGGCTGGATTGGGCACAGCCATGTGAGTCACTGTTCATATAGACCACAATGCAGATGGCGACCTGTGCAGTGAAGTGGTTGGAATACACTAATCACATTGAGACTCAGATACCTTCTCGGCGGAATACAGTGGTGTGAAATTCATGTTCATAATAAACTAAGACTTACCTCCTAATGTAACTTAAATAATTCAAAGAAAGACTTTTACTAAGCATTTTATGCCAGGAGCCAAAAAATTGAGTAATAATTTATCCCTAGAGAGAGTCAGAATTTCCTGCCTTTCCCTTTCTCCTTTTTCATACTTCCCTTAACTGAAAATACTAATCTTTTTTTTAAATTTTTTAAATATTTTATTTATTTTTGATATAGAAAGAGACAGAGCATGAGAGGGGGAGGGTCAGAGAGAGAAGGAGACACAGAACCAGAAGCAGGCTCCAGGCTCTGAGCTAGCTGTCAGCACAGAGCCTGACGCGGGGCTCGAACCCACGAACGTGAGATCTGACCTGAGCCGAAGTCGGAGGCTTAACCGACTGAGCCACCCAGGTGCTCCTGAAAATACTAATCTTGTGGCAAAATTTTGTGAAGTAAATAATCATTTTGAAATGCCAGTAATGAGGTCCTAATTTATCTCTTTGATGACCATTACATATAATATTCAGGCAGTTTTTAAATAAAGCTAACATGTTGCTATAGAATTCTTTATACTTCAAAATATTTGATCTGAATGTTCTATGAGATTCTTCCAACAGTGCTATGGAAGAGGAAATGTGACCATCATTCCCATTTTACAGACAAGAAAATTATTGCTTATGAAAGCAGATGTCTTAAGGTCATTCAGAATCTCAGGACAAAGGATAAAAATTCTGCCCTGCTAATTTTATTCAAGCTAATTGTTTAGTTTTTTATATTAAATAACACATACTCAGGAGCACTTGGGTGGCTCAGCTGGTTGAGCATCTGACTCTTGAAATCAGCTCAGGTCATAGGGCCAGAGTCTTGGGATGGAGCCCTGCATCAGGCTCCACACTGAGCATGGAGCTTGCTTGGGGTTTTCTCTCTCTCTCTCTCTCTCTCTCTCTCTCTCTCTCTCTCTCTCGCTCTCTCTCTCTAGCTCTCTCATTCTCTTTCTCTCCCTCTCTTTCTAAAATAAAAATAAATATTCAATATTTATACATATATATGTATATATGTATCTATGATTTTTTTAGTTCCATCTTTTTCTCTGCTCAATGGTGAAATTGTAAATATACCTATCAAATACTGAAGGCAAGGAAAATATATCTAGGTCAGAAGAAATATTGAAAGAGGACAGATATTATGTACTGAAAAATTAATGAAATAGTTATCAATGATCTCAAGTTTACATTTCTCATGCTGTAACAGTTTCTTTAGGATCATGTATATAAATTGTCAAATGAAATCAATAAATGCAATAAATCTCCTCCCCCACCCCAAATCAATGGATAACAGTAAAGTCAAATTAGGTTATTGGTACATTTTACTTATTAATAGGTTTTTCTAATTAGTGAATACATAGTGGTTTTATAATGTCTGGAAACCTTAAAAGATCTTGTTTTACTACTCAGCGAATGAAGTGTAGTAATGCTGATTGAATCATTCTGTCATCTTTGTGTCTGATATTGACCCCAGTAAGTTAAAATTACATGTGTTGGTAATAAGTAATCTTTAGAGTTAGTCAAAATGAACCATTTGCGAGCATCAGAACTAGAAGCTCAGGCTCTGCAGGACTGACCTACATTGTGTCCTAAGACATCTCTTTGTAGAAAGGTAATTCTAATATTACCACTGACCTACCTATTACTTAACCTCATTTATTGAATACCTTCCATGTGCAGGATATTTCACTAGATAAAGATAGAGTAAAAAGGAGGAAGGGCTACTTTATATGAACACTGAACTTTATATTACAGAAATAACCCACTGATTTATGGCTCAATTACCTGCCTTTTAGAGCCCTAAGCATCTTTATTAAGAAAATGCATGTATTGTACATTATAATGAAAATGTAGCTAAATAACATGAAGGACTACTGAAAGCCTACTTTAATCCTATATTAGAACAATTTATTTTATGAAAATAAATGGTTATATGTGATCTTATTTGTGTCACTCGAGATTTTAAGCATTTCTGTGCAGCATCTATATGAAATATGGGTCAGCATAAAATTTTAAAAAAACTATATGCAACCACCATTTATCACAGAATAGATAATAGATTATGTGAGAGTGGTAAATTTTAACTTTCACCGTATTGCTCATGAAGATTATGTATTAATATATTGAGTCTCTTTTGTCTCCAGTTTATTCATAAGTGTCTTGCTGTAGGAACCTGCATGAGTAAAGGCTGACCCTCCAAAGGCAGGCACGTTGGACTTGGAATACTGTTTGTATTCTGATTCCGAACTGCACCTCAATCAGAGCCACTCAGCTCTGCATGTTTGTTGGAATCCTCCTAAGACTGGACTTTCTTTGGAGATATCCAGCCCTTTTGTGGCTATAAACAGCAAAGTAAACTGCCTTTCTTGTGGTACGCTGTGTCTAGTGCTAACTGAATTCAAGCAGTTTACAGGGATGGGCAAAGTAACTCAATTTGGGGGGAGAAACTTACAAATTTGATTCAGTTTAAAATTTGACCAAAAATTCATCTCAGTAATATAATTTCCTTGGAATAATTTTCCTTTGCTATTAGTCTTAAGTATGAAAAATATGTTCTACATAAGAAAATAATATTCTATACAACAAATTCCCTGTGGTGGTAGATTTTTCATCATAGTGGGGGCTTATTCCATCATTGATAAGTCCAGTGTATGTATACATCTGCATGAATATATACATATATATCACTTTAATCTCCAAAATGGTCTGCATTTGTGGATGTTTCTCTAGGGTATATAACTGAAAAACATAGGCAAATAGAAATCATTTATTAATGCTTTGGTAACTAAGCATGCTTGATAGCAAATGTAGACATAAAATTAGCTTAGTCTTCTGTGAGAAATTTCTAAAATATTTATGAGAAACAATGTGTGAGAAAAATCCCATAACACTGATTTTCTTCTTTCTCTTTAATAAAAATGTCCTGATGTTTTTAGGTCAGCACAAGCTACCCAGCTAAAAGACGACATTTCAGCCTTCTTTGTATCCAAGTGTGGCCATAGGCCTGGGTTATGCCCCAAAGGAATTAAACACAAGTATTATGTACATTATTTCTCTACATAATACAGAAAGATACATTAAAGATAAGTGTGCTCCTTTTCCTCCATTTATTTTTTCTTACTAGTTAGAATGAGGCATTATGCTTGTCGCTCTAGTAGACATTATGGGTCAGCACGTGGTGGTCTTGAGGATGCATGCCATGGGCTAAAGATGTCAGAATCATAGCTAAAAACAAGGGCTTGGGAACGTCACTGAATCATATATCTGCTATACCTGCTTTGGATACTCTCCTTTTAGAACTTTTACTTTTTTTAAAAAAATGTGTTTTATTTATTTTTGAGAGACAGACAGAGACAGAGCATGAGCAGGGGAGGGTCAGAGAGAGAGAGGGAGACACAGAATCTGAAGCAGGTTCCAGGCTCTGAGCTAGCTGTCAGCACAGAGCCCAATGCGGGACTGGAACCCGTGAATTGTGAGATCATGACCTGACCCAAGCCTGGTCGCTTAACTGACTGAGCCACCCAGGCACCCCTAGAACTTTTAATATGCAAGAGAAATAAACTGTCTTATTTAAGCCACTGTTACTTCTAAGATATCTGTTACAAATATTATTTATGACCAAAGAGTCATAATGAACTTGGTTATGGGGCCTGTAAAACAGAACCTAAAATTTGACATTGGCTAAGTGAAATTAGTGGAAGGAAGATATTAAGTTGGGAAACTTGTGACCATAATATATGGTTAAAAACATTTGATCAAGCTTCTGCCTGCTATATCTTGGAGACCACATGTTATTATAAGGTACAGTCATGGTGGGAACTTTTCAAAATATTAGCTTGCTTTAGTTGCTTCTTGGTGTTTTCATCAGGAAAGGTAACTCAGGCTAGAACCTATCCACCAGAAAGCTGAAAGAAAGGGAATGAAAATGAAACACTTTTTATCTTCAGCTTGCCATTCAAGTTTGATTTACCTTCCTATAATTTGGAACCTAGTAGGGTGGACAAAGGAAAACCACATTTATACATCGAATTGGATTGCTTCCTTTAAAGGTTTCGCTATCAAAAGATTAGATCCAGCTTACTGGCAAAAATCCCATTCAGAGTGTTGAATTTTACCTAAGTTGTTTGAAAGGGTCTGAGAGTCAATGTCAATATCAGTGCAGATTTGGAGCCCCTGGGTCGCTCAGTCGGTTAAGCATCCAGCTTCAGCTCAGGTCATGATCTCAGAGTTCATGGGTTCGAGCCCCACGTTGGGCTCTGTGCTGGCAGCTAGCTCAGAGCCTGGAGCCTGCTTCAGATTCTGTGTCTCCCTCTCTCTCTGACCCTCCCCTGCCCACACTGCCTCTCTCTGTCTCTCAAAAATAAATAAAAAAATATTTAAAAAATTTAAAAAATATCAGTGCAGATGCCACTAAGCTAAGGTTAGGAATCTTCAGGTTAAAAGCTATTTCTAGATATGACCTTAAGCTATGGCTACTTTTACATGGAATTGATCACACACATACAAAGTCCAAAAACTTTTTTGAATGTACCATAGTGGCACCTAACGAGGCCTGGAGACAGAAAAAGATACCAGGGGTCTCCAAAAAAGGACTCATCCAAAGGAAAGGAAGAGTTGGATATTAGTTTTGTGGAGCTATGGAAAAATCAAAGGCAACAAGAATCTGTTAGCAGCCAGCCACATTGGTGTGGTCTATTGTTTTGGGTAACAATGGCTGGACACATGAATGTGATTCTAGAGCTTTGGCATCTTTGCTGTCCTAGAACTACTCACGACTGTGGCTCATGTAAGACCTGTCATCGCCATGGCCATCACAGCTTCATGAGACTGTGCAGAGCTAGCTTTTGTTCATCAACACCTTGTAGGAGCAAAACACATCAGCAACATTGATTTGATGGCTGATTCATTTTTTTTTAAGATTTGGGGGGAATAGTGAAGCCAATTTGGACTGAGTAAGATCCAGCATTTACGGAAAAAGTATACTTGGGGAGAGAAACTGGGTTTTTTATTATTAAGAGAGTGGTAGTTAAGAAATGACTTAAAAATATTTTTCTAAAGTGATTATATTTCCAACTCATGATAAAGCTGGTTGTCCTGAGTACATCAAAAAACAACTTCTACCACTAGCAAAGTTTGAACGTCACTTCTATACAATTAGGTTTTTAAACTAAGATACAGTGGGTAAGTTCCTGTTCAATTAAAAGAAATTGTGAAAGTAATATTTTGAGTAAACCAATATAGTATGGGTTGGAACAGTATCTAACCAAACTTTTAGGCTTGCCGCTCATATAGAAAAAAATATGACAGCTCACTGTGTGAACAGAGGAGGGAGTTACTGTTGCTTCAGTTGTGATCCACCAACCTGAGACCTGAGGAGATTAATGTTTTGGACACATCTGAAATCTTCCTGGAGTGTGGGCTAGGATATGCTGGTTGGAAACATCTATTTTAAAGGTTCGTCTGATATGGAGATATTTGGTGAGAAACAATATAAAAAGAAAGATATTTCAGCTACTATCCTGAGAACATGGAGGAGCTGAATTTGGAACAAATATTCAGTTCTAGATAAGTCAATTTGAAATGACTGGGGAACGTAAATGAAGAAACGTCCTTAAGGCAGTGGGAAAATGGTGGAATGTAACTTTCATTATAAATATCTGTAGGGTGCCTGGGTGGCTAAATAGGTTGAGTGCCAGACCCTTAATTTTGGCTCAGGTCATGATCTCATAGTTTGTGAGACGGAGCCCTGCACCTGTCTCTGTGCTGACAGCATAGAGCCTGCTTGGGATTCCCTGTCTCTCCCCTTTCGCTTGCTCTTTCAATCATTAAGTAAACATTTAAAAAGACATACTTGCTTAATGCAAAGAATTACTGCAGTTACTGATGTAATGATGCAGTGATGATATAACAGCAGTACTACCAACATTGTCTCCAATCAGTAATTTGGACTGGAAGAGTAGAGGAACCAAGTTTGAATCCCAGGCTCTCCACTTGCTACCTGTGTGGCCTGGAGCACATCACATACGACCATGCCCTTATCTTTTAGAAACATTGACAGTAGTAGTATTCACATTTTAAGGCTGTTGTGGACTTTAATGTGATCATTTATGTAATGCGTTTGGCAGAAAATTTGGTTCTAAAAAGGCTTTCAGTAGATGCTCTTTATCTCCAGCTATAAAGTCAGTCTAGAAGTTTTCAATTCACCCTGTGACAAATCAATGGAACCATCATAGAGTAGCCTTAAAACGAGAGATTACAGGAAACAGATATGCAATAGTTGACAATCTTTCTCCATTGTCATCTTTTCTCTTTGTCTCCATCTCTGTCTCAAGTTCTTCACATTCCTTCTCCTCCTCTCTTACCCCTCCCTTGCCCTTTTAGTAAGAGTTAAGAATTCTGGAAATTATTTAATTGCCATAATAAAATAGTTCTGGTGCCTATAAACTGCTAGTCTTAAAAAAAAGAAAAGAAAAGAAAGAAAATTGCTTCCTTTGTTATTCCTTTGTTCTTTAGTTTCTCTTGATTTTCTTTTCTTACTGTGATCCCATATGGGAACATGAATCTATTGTCTTTTATCCCTTTGACTGACCTCAAGTAGTCCCATCCACATTTTAAATCTTGTATATAATTACTGGAGAAAAGGATTATAATTTAACTGGATTCATTAAGATAGATGACTCCAGCCATTCAAACCATTCAAAAAGTACACACACACACACACACACACACACACACACACACACACACACGGATTGCTTTTCCCAAAAGCTTCTAAATAAATTTCCTTATTTACAGCAAATGTACATATACCGTAATCTTGGAGTAACCTCAAGTCAAAGACCTCGCTAAGCTGTTTTATCCCTATAAACCTCTTTCTAAAACTCACAGAGCTTGCTGCCATTCTTTCTTACCCATTTGTCCTTTTTTTTTTTAAAGTTTTGACTGAAATGAACTCATTTTTCTAATAGCTATAAACACTTAGTAAGAAGCATTTTTGAAGTCCAAGAACTTCTGCTTTACTTCTCAAAAATATGACATGTATTTTAGGATCTCTCTTGCAGCAGAATTTTCTGTCATTTTACTTTATTTCATTTTTATATTTTATGATTAGTATATTTAATTTTTTTTTACATTTACTTATTTTGAGAGACAGAGAGCAACAGAGCAGGAACAGGGGAGGGGCAGAGAGAGAAGGAGACACAGAATCCAAAGCAGGTTCCAGGCTCTGAGCAAGCTGTCAGAACAGAGCCTGAAGGGGGGTTGAACCACGAACCTTGAGATCATGACCTGAGCCGAAGTCAGTCACTCAACCGACTGAGCCACCCAGGTGCCCCATTATTATTGTTTTTTAATGTTTATTTATTTTGAAAGAGAGAGACAGACAGACAGACAGAGCACTAGCAAGGGAGGGGCAGAGAGAGAGATGGAGACAAAGAATCTGAACCAGGCTCCAGGCTCTGAGCTGTCAGCACAGAGTCTCATGCTGGGCTCTAACTCATGAACTGTGAGGTCATGACCTGAATCAAGTCAGAGGCCCAACTGACTGGGCCACCCTGGCGCCCGTGATCATTTTACTTTAAATTTGTCTTCACTGAAGAGATTGTAGCCATTGTTCAGGTAAGTGGTTTGTAATCTAATGCTTGGTGACACCAAAATGTCAAGAATTATCTCTGAATGTCCTGAAGTCCTTTAAAATGTTCATGACAGTCAGGGTGCCCGGGGGGCTCAGTTGGTTAAGCGTCCAACTCTTGATTTCATCTTAGTTCATGATCTCACAGTTGTCAGACTCTCCACTGAACATGCCTGGGATTCTCTCTCTTTCTCTCTCTCTGCCCCTCCCCTACTCAGGTTTTATCTCTCTATCAAAATAAATAAACTTTTAAAAAAAAATTCAAAACATCAATAAATCCCCTTTGATGTTAAAAAAAATGTTTAGCAGGATGCTTTTTAGAAAGTATGGTAAAATTAAATGTTTCTTTATCACAACAAAACATTTTAAAATAATTTCAACATATAACTTTAAAATAGCTACTTTTATACCCATTCTAAGACGTATTTACAGAAGGATGTCTTTCCCAGCCATCAGGTCACGTTAACCAAAATCTTATATTGCTTGTACAATATTAAAGTTATCACAATCATTTAGAACTCTCAAGTTTTAATGGGGCTGCATTTAAATGACATTTAAATCCTGAAGCTATTTTGCTGTTTTTATTGTTTAGTAAAACTCTGACTACCGAACATCAAGACGGGATTTGCTTTACCATTTGTCTATTATGATTTGATTTTGCCCTAATTTTAATCCTATTTATTAATTTCCTTCAAAATCTGTCCACAATTTAAATACTTATTTCTGAGTGTAATTCTCTTGTAACAAATATAAATTTTCCATCCAGAGAAAGGGCACATTTCTGGAATTCGTGTCTCTCTTTGGAAAATGAAAGGAGGGAAAATGTTTTTCAAGGATTTTTATGGGAGAACAGGGGTGATAATTGCATATGTGTTCCTGTTTTGTTTCTCTGTTTATCTTATTTTAATAAATGCAAAACTTTGCTTCTTATCAATTTTATCCATTATGAAATCATTCAGTTTTACTTTTTTCACAGAGAATTTACTCAAAAATTGTGGATAGGTTTAATTATGACTATTTTCATTCAACATGTATTCAAATGTATGCGTCATGGTAGACATTTATTTTTTTGAAAATGTATCTTCTTAATGAATATTTTAAGATGGTAACATAAAATAAACTTGAGAAAAATATTTGCATTTAGACTCTTTACTTTCTTTGTAACTTTTAAGTACCTATTGATTTGGTGTGGCTTTTTAATTTTTCCAGTGGTTCTCTTATCTCTGCTTTGATACTTGCATTTTTGACTTTTCTTTGTTGCCACTATTTGCAGAGAGCAGCCACAGGGAAGGTACTTGTCTTCCTTGTGATATTAAAGCAAATAAATCATTGGTTTTTTTGACGAGGGGAAGAGCAAGTAATTTTCTCACCTTCTTTGATTCTCCTCCTTTTTTCTGCTGCTTTGATATATGTAACAGCTCCTCTGTAGACTTTCTCCTTCTGTAGTGCTAAAATAATTTCTCATTAGCCAGACAGTCAACACAAAATTAATGCCTCTGCAGCAATAGCTAGAGCTAGAGGCGGGGGGTTTAGGGACTGAGGGGGCCAGTTTCAAAGAACTAGAAAGCAAAATCTCTCCTTGTCAAGAAGCTGAAGTTCTAGGGCAGCAAGGCACGTAGGAAATAATGAAACAGAGCACTACGTCATGTCATCAAGTGCAAATTGGCATAGGTCAGATTGAGAATGAAGTGGTGTGAGGGACAATTCAAGTAGGAGAAGATGTTAATCCTGAAGGGGACTTTGCTGATATTCATCAAAAAAGACATCTCTGCAGGTGACTGGAGAGGAAGGAGGTGCACATGCAAATGAGAGAGACATATGTGAGTCTCACATGAATTTGCTAAACTTGTTAGAAAGGCCATGGGGAATGATGCAGAAGTTTACTTTTTTGGAAAGGAGTGGGGAATGAGGGACAAGAGATCACGTGAGGAATGGGCCAGAGCCTGTTAGCATAGCAGGCCCTTCACGCACCGCTCCATCAGTTAAGTCTTTGTGACACAACGTGGGAGGAAGCTGTTATTCTCACTTTGGAGATGATCAAACAGGATCTGAGAGATTAAATAATTTGACCGGTGCTCATGCTAGTAGCATATGGCGGGCAAGAGTCAGTCTCACTGTCTGTGAGCTGTATGTAGCTTCTAAATGTGTCACTTATGTGGATATAGGAAAATTGCCTGGGCCACATTTCATGTTACCAACAGGTATACATTTTTTATATTGGTATTTCAAAGAGACAACTTTCTCAGCCCCTCAGTTTAGAGTAAAACACTAACATCAACAACAAATTAATAGATCAGAACAGAGAAGCGCAAAATCACTTTAAAAATATAATTTTATCCAGATCATCAATATTTATCTTTATATTTTGAAAGTATTTATGTATCTAAAGAAAAACATAATAATCGGAATATTGGTTTTTATAAGGAGGTAGAAAAGGCCATCATTATCAGGGTCTTTCTAGTAAGCTCCAGAAGAAGCTCTGCCTGTTCTGAGAAACTGGTCTGTCCAGACACAATGATGGACCCAATCTTAACTCGGACACACACCTCAGGCTTTTCCATCAAACATTCTCTTTATCTTTAAAACCCTTTCTTTCTCTCCTTCTAATTCACTGCTCACCAAGGCATCTTAGTCTACATCCCCATAAAACTTCATATAGAGACAATGTCCCTTTAGCAGTCAAATCTCCATCGTATATTAATGAAGTGAGATGAAGTATATCATTCTCTGGGAGCATTGGTGCTATGAGCTCACTCTTCAGAAGAGTCGAGTTCTTGGATCTGGACTTCAGAGTAAGCAATTCTCCTTCTGGGGAACTTTGGGCTATGAACTTGACATCCAAAGGTAGTATGATGTTGAGTGACCTTTTCTCTTAGAGCTATTGCAATGATAATGCAACATTTAATGATATGCAACATTGAGATTTCTAAGTTACAACATAATATATATTGTGTCTTTGTAGGAAGGATTTAAATAATTACAGTCTATGCAAGGAGCACATCAGTAAAAGAATACATAAACTGTATATTAGACCAGAATTTTATGTAAAAACACTTTATGTGGAATATTTTAGATGCTAATATATGTATTAAAATTTCTTTCCAATAGTTTATATTCTATATCTGGATAAATATCACATCATAGTAAATATTTCTGTGTGCACAAATACAGTTGACTCTTGGACAGTGCCAAGGTTAGGGGACCAATTGCCTGCACACTTGGAAATTCATGTATCACTTTTGAGTCCCTCAAAAACATAACTACTAATAGTCTACTATTGACTGGAAAACTCAGTGATAATATAAAGAGTCAATTAATACATATTTTCTATGTTATATGCATTATATACTATATTCTTAGGATATAGTAAGCTAGAAAAACCAAAATGTTATTGAGAAAGTCACAAGAAAGAGAAAACACATTTACAGTATTGTGCTCCATTTATCAAAAAAACCCATGTAGGGATGCCTGGGCTCAGTTGGGTAAGCATCCGACTTCGACTCAGGTCATGATCTCTTGGTTGGTGAGTTGGAGCCCTGAATCAGGTTTGGTGCTAACAGCTCAGGGCCTAGAGTCTGCTTTGGATTCTGTGTATGTCTTTCTGTGCCCTCTCCCCCAATCTTGCTCTGTCTCTTACTCTCTCAAAAATAAACTTAAAAAAAAATTTTTTTAAATCCATATATAATTGAACCCACACAGGTCAACCCATGTTGTTCAAGGGTCAACTGTGGGTCTAAATGGCATGAAATTTTGCTCATACTTCTTTTTTATTGTGATTACTTATTTGGAAATTAGAATGACTTAATCAACTGTGATTCCATCTGGATGTGCTTTTCTTTGGAAAAAGTTATTTCCATTTTTGAAGAATAGTCTTTGCAGAATGGAGATGGAGTGGGAGAGGGGAGGGCATGTGAAAGTATAAGATCATGAAGAAACCTCAGAGTATGAAAGCAATTCAAGGGGCCCTTTTGAGGAGAGGAAATGACCAGAGAAAAAAGAGAGAGGATGAGTTGAAGAGAATGACTAAGCTAAGGAAAAGGAAGAGAAGGAAAAAAAAAGAATGTTCTTTCTGTTAACTACATTATACATGATAAATATTTATTAAAGCAACCGACTAACTCATGTACTGTTTTCCAATTCTCCTGTTTCTCTCTGCCTAGCCTTACTTGCTAAACTTTGAGTGTCCTTACATCTGGGAAGCACATCTGGCAAGAACATGTTTATGATTCCTTTGCTGGTATTCAGAGAAGAAATTCCCAACCTGCTACTCAGCTGTTTTTGGAGATGGACCTTTTCATTAAAGGGACTTGGTGTTATTTGGAACTGACTTGAGGACTCTAATTCCCTTGAGAAAACAGTAGTCTGTTTAAACATTCCCTTGATTATAGCATACTCATGTACATTTTTATTATCATTTCAGCCATTTTATGTGGTCATTAATGACTGCAAAATTGAACTTAAGTCCATTTTGTAATTCTGTAGCTATGACTGTCATTTTATCTTTTTGAAATATAAATATTCCCTGTCCAATATCATGTCTGTTTTGCAGAGGCTGAGATTTCTATTCTTAAATTAATGACCTGTTTATTTAAATGATGACGATCTTCCTCAGAAGCAGAGGAAAACCATTTGTTGAATCTGACAGCCTGATAGATTATTTGTGTTTAGCCCTTGTTCATGAGGCTGCAGAGACCCTGAGAAGTGAACTTGGAGGTAACCTGGAAGGCCCGGTGGGCGGACACCTCCATGTCAGCACACTTTTCTACCACATCCGGAATGCATTGGGAATCTAGTCTCTGTGTGAACACATGGAGAGGCAAAGATTCCCATTATTTTATGAAGCAATCAAGGCCATTGTTGGATAGTGTTGATTGCTAGGCAGTTCTTCATGACAGTAAACTAAAATCTGTCCTGCACCATTCTCCTGTCCCCATCCCCAGGAGCCAGATAAAGCGGTGCTTTTCAGCTTCCCTATAATAGCCCTGTGGGTAGAAGCCTTCATCCAAACCCTCCTCCCTCCCTCGCCAAACTCTGCTGGGGTAGATGATATCTGGGCATGTGAATTTGAGCATTTTGTTTCCCATGCTAAGACCAGACAGTCATGGTGCAGCTTCTTGGGATCTCTTATGTGCCAGGCTCTGTTAGCCTTTCATCTCTATATTTTCTAACCCTTACCACGCATTATCTTCCAGCTGTAGACATCAGAGTCAAGAACAAGAGTAATAAATAACTCCCTAAGATAACATGGCACCAAGTGGTGGAAGTGGGAGATGCTTGTAGTTCTGTCCACATCAAAGCACATGTTTTTTTTCCCCCTCCACATCATGTGTCTCACACGATTAGTATTTGCTTCTAGAGAAATTATTTTCTTCAGGATATAATTTCTAGATTTTTGTCTTCCTGGTCATGGCTTCTCTCCACTCCCTGAATGTATTCCAATTGTCGATATCTCAATATTGAAATGCAGATCCAAGCATGACCTGTGGAAGTGTGAGCTAACAACAGATTTTCCCTGCAACACTGCTTTACCACATGTCTCCGTGCCTGCAGCCTGTTTTTAAAGCAATATATCTAAGTTTTATCAGAGGGGCTCCTAACTGGTTCTGCATCACAGACCCCTGTGTCACTGCTTAAGAACATCCACTTCTCTAAATAATGTTTAAAAATTTTTTTAACGTTTATTTATTTTTGAGAGACAGAGAGACAGCTTGAGCAGGGGAGGGGCAGAGAGAGGAAGAGACAGAGAATCGGAAGCAGGCTCCAGGCTCTGAGCTGTCAGCACAGAGCCCAACATGGGGCTCGAACTCACAAACCACAAGATTGTGACCTGAGCCGAAGTCAGCTGCTTAACTGACTGAGCCCCCCAGGAGCCCCTGAATAATGCTTTTAAGTGCATAAAATATAATGCATGGAATTACAAATGAACTAATTATATAAAAATGCAATTATAAAGTATTGAAAAGACACTTATAGTTTAGTGTTATACTTGTGTATGTATACATCTCTTTATTAATGTATTATTACAAGATCTAGTGGTGGATCCAATAATTATGTTAATCTTGAAGTAGGAGAGCATAAATACTATTTTGAGAAGTATATGCAAAAATTATAATGTGGTAAAAATATCTGTGATTGCTGTTGTTAACAGAATTACAATACTGCTATTACTACTGTGATATTTTTACTATATTCAGTATGGAAGAAAATGCTAAATTTCAGTCAGAGGATAGTGAAAATATAATTTTTCCCTCTTAAAGCTCATGGACCCCCTTGAATTCTATCCGTGGACCCCTGGACTGTTGTGAGACAGCATGTCCTTCATTTCTAGGTAACCAAAATTGCCAGGCCTTTTATAAAAGCAGTACACCTATGTGGTTGATTACTAAGCTTACAAACAAGATTTAGTGTTTATTCTTTTAAATTTTGATCTTATTCTGATTAGCATTTCAGTCTGTTAAGATAATTATTTTTAATTATTTTTATGTTTATTTAGTTTTTGAGAGAGACAGACAAAGCACAAGTGGCAGAGGGGCAGAGGGGAGGGAGACACAGAATCGGAAGCAGGCTCCAGGCTCTGAGCTGTCACCACAGAGCGCGAAATGGGGCTTGAACTCACAGACCACGGGATCATGACCTGAGCAGACGTCAGATGCTCAACCCATTGAGCCACCCAGGTGCTCTCATTAAGATAATTTTGAATTTTGTTTGTTGTTATCCTAGCTTTAGGACATCTCTTCTATTTTTAGCTAACTTATCCATGAAAAAAAAAACAAGATTGGGAGAATGCCTGGGTGGCTCAGTTGGGTGAGTGTCCAACTTCGCCTCAGGTCATGACCTCATGGTTCATGAGTCCAAGCCCCATATTGGGCTCTCTGCTCTCAGCACAGAGCCCTTTTCAGATCCTCTGTCCCTCTTTCTCTTCCTCTTCCTCCCTCTCTCTCTCAAAATAATATAAAGAATATTAAAAAATAGATTGGCCTATGAACTAAGGTTTTGAACAACTTATTAGAAACCACAGTTTTGGTTAATAAAATTCTAATAAACACTTTTTTTTTTACAACAAGTGTTGTGACTCCACATAACTGTACAAACTGTCAATAACATTATGAAGCCATGTTCAATAACTTTTGAAGTTTAGATTTATTATCTTGGCCTTCCAATATAGGCATTTGTATACACTTATAATCCCATGACCCAAAGAAAAATTAAAATAAAGGCTAATTTACATAACTTTTTTCTTGGTGAATCATGCCAGCGTTTAGTGCTCACAACACTGTTTTCTGAGAGCCTATCTAGATAGTGTCTGTTTAACAAATCATTCTAGAAAATGGCTGGGGATCAACTTCAAACTCACTACTTACTTGTGAATTCTGGAATTCATCTCATTCTCTTTTCTGAGAATTAGGACAACTAATTTAAAGCTTGGATATAATTTGCCTGAGTCTAAATAATTTAACTCATTTACACCAATAAAATGTGCTATGATATCTCTTAATCTGGTTCCCTTCTTCCTTCTTCACCTTTTCCTTCTTCCCTTTTCCTTTTATTCTCCTTTCTTCTCTCCTCTTTCCTTCCCACCTCCCTGCTTCCTTCCTTCCATCCTTCCTTCTTTCCTTCCTTCCTTCTTTCCATCCTTCCTTTTCTTCCTTCATTGATTCAGTGTGAGCTACGAGAACTATTCAGATAAGTAAGACCTGTCCCCTAAACTCAAAGGACTCACATCTTACCTTCCATAGAAACACTGACCTTCTTGGACTTTATATTTTAGCAGCAGGTTCATTTTGGAGGAAGCACTCATAATAAAGATGAATTTTGTCCCAGGATATGTCCTGATTAGTTTTCTTTCATCTTACTCTCCTTTCTTTCAGCTTGAAGCTTCTGGCATTTTTGAGAGCTATGTTTTCAGTTGTTTTTGATAGTAATCTACTAGCATTAAAACATCTATTTTTCTAAGCAGTCTACTCTTATTGGTTGCCTTTTAGTGCTTTTAGGAAGTTTCAGTTAGATTTGGGGTTAGCTTTCCATCACCAAATTAAGCTTTCCTTGTTGTATATTGTTCATCATCTATCTTTGATGTCCATCCATTTTGTGTATGTACTATGTATAGTTTTCAGGATGGTTATTTTTTCCTTAGTTTCCCACTAATTTTATTATTTAAAATTTGTTTAATAGTGTGTTGGGTATGCTAAGAATTTCCTATTATAATATATATCAGTTAAAAAATCAGTTCATAAAAGAAACTGATCAAACTTGTTATATATAAATTTGCTGATTGTACATGGAAAAATTTAGCTTATGAACAATAAGTATATGTAAGTTCAGGGCAAAAGTTTAGTAAATGAATGAAACTGTTAATTTCAGCTTTGTATGTCTTTACTCCTCTTTCTACACTTTGCAAGAATTTTTGACATTGCAATATGCTCCCTTAACGTTATCTTAGTTTTATTTACTCTTGCAGTTGATTTCTTCTGAATAAATTTATTCTGTATAAAAGTTGATTAGCTGGATATAGCAATACCCTTAAGAAATCTATCATAAATGCAGTGTGAAAATCTTTGTAAATTTGATCAGGCAATAGTAAATTCATTTCCTTCTTTTCCTCTTTTACTCAATAGGAAAAATAGCTGAATAACATGATTGCAAGAAGATAAAATATATTGCAAAGCTAATTTAAAGAAGTGGATATTTCTGCCATTTCCATTTGGGACACTTTTTTTTAAAGTTTATCTTGGGTTCTTTAGATAGCTTTTAAGTTAAAAATAAAACACTGCAACTCATCAATGTATAAAGGAAAGCTGTACTTTGGTTTGTCTCCAAGCATTCCCATCCTTTTGCTACCTATGTAAGTAAATTGGCATATTCCATGGTTTAAGGACTCTTCTTTGACCAAATACAGAATTTCTGGGAGACCCCCATAGAAGAGGAAACACGGAGAAGAGAATACAATTTGATTCTGGATTTCTCAAGGAACCACATGATTTCAGATGTTATAACCTGGTCACCCACACATCTGTGTGTGTATATGTTGTAGGCAAACATTTATAGGAACCCCCATGAATATGCTTGATCCCCCACAGCAAAAGAGCCAACATTTTTCCTTGTCTCTATCTGTCTTCTTGTTCCCTTTTCTTATACGTGGCCCCCAGGGAATTGCCAGGGCACAACAATTAAAACTTAGCTACAGTACATTAAATGTTCTCTAAAAGTACTGGTGCTGTTTACATAGCATGACCATCCTGGAGGGAATTTTCAACAACTGTCTCAAATCACTGTCTACTAAGTGTTCCCTTGTCGTGTCCACAGGATGAAGTGAAGTGAAGCATTAAACATTTATTGGATCAATTAAAAGATATTTGATTTTGACTTTCAAGCATTTCATCATCTTTTATTCAAAAAATTGGAATCATTTTAGGTGTAAGATCTGAATTACCTGAATCATCAGTATTTACTTTCCATATTTATTTAAACATTTCATTAGCTCCTGGGATATTATTTTGATTTTCCTCTCAAAGAATTTCATAATAAGTTATTTGTTGCAGTAGCCAGAGCAGGAGACTGCATTCTGCCATCTTTACCAGCATCATTTTACATTGTAGAGCTCTGTATGGGACCTTAAACAATTCTCTACTTATGCTCACAGTCAAGGCTTATTATTACAGGATGATGTTGGTCACCTACAAAGCAATAATTGAAAGGTTCCAGGAAAACCTTCTGAATCATCAACAGCCTGTGGCAAATGCCTAATTCCACCGTTAGTTAGTGTAATCCTTATGCAAATTCTTGTGTAAAGAATACATTAAGACATAAATCACATAGTGGAAGTTCATTTCATTAAATGAGTTTTGGTTTTCCTCTGAAGCAAGAATGTGGGGTCAGAAATCAGGTCTTGGGTACTTAGAAGCCAAAGGCACACTGGGAAGTTGACTGTAATGAAGGAAGGGAGGGGATGAAGAACAAGACAACTTTGGGTAATGTAATTATTTCACTGTCTGACAACTAACTCTATCCATTCTTGTGAACTAACATTACTTAGTCTTCAAAGAAAAAGGAATCTATGACGGAAGCATGTTGAGGGGGAGCCTCAGAGCACAGTAGAGTGGCCATTTTTATAAGGCATGTAAGTGCAAAAAGAGAAGGTTAGATAAATCTGGACATATGTGTAACTGTATTCTAGAAAAAAATCTGGATAGTGTACCTCTGGGTATTATCACCTTCCAGAACATGCAGGTGGGCTTTGAGAGAAAAATGCTGGGGCAGGCTAGGTTACACAGCCTAATTACTTCCTAGGTCTACATGAGTACTTGCGTAGCATCCTCTGCATATAAAGCCCAAGGAAAGTTCATTTAGTATCTACATCACTGCGCTGCCATTAAGTCTCTCCTTTGGGTGAAATCTTTCTCTCAGATTTATAGCCACTGCTTCTCTTGACCTCCATAAGCAAGAAATATCCATGTACTGCTGAGTTTTCAAAATCCTCACTGTCCATAGCAGCCAAATGAGAGACTACCTTAGCCTTAAGCATTGGACTCAGAGAAGGTTAGAATATACTTTGAATCAGAAAAAAAAAAAAAGAAAGAAAGAAAAAAACACCCAGCCACGTGAGATGTCAGTTTCTTTCTGGAGGAATGTACACTAGAATTCTAACTTTAACACACAATCTTACGATGAGGGTTTCTGCCATGTGCTTTTAAGGAGACACTGTTCCTTGGGCTTCCTGAAATCACATCCTTAGCAAATTCAAAATTTTATACTCTGGCAATAGGGGATGAAAATTAAAATTGCATGGAGTTCTTTTCCCCTTCTCTTAAACCACTTCAAAACTAGCTTATAATTGGTTTGGAGGGATTGTTTTAAAAATAACCTTATAATATTTGCTTAAAATGATGTTAAGGATGTTTTACAACACCTAGAGGATCACACAGCACTTGAGAGTGATTACTTTTTTTTTCCATTTTGCATTTGCATCTCCTAATGTAAGAGAAACAGTGCCATCTGGGAATCCTTCTGGGCTTCAAATATTGTTTCTACAAGTTATAAAGTACAGTGGAGAGTAAGTTGTTGTCTAATTTATTTGATCAAGCTTAGTAGCTAACTTAGAAATTGGTCTTCTCCAGCGATTTCCTACGTGACTGGTCTGATGTGCTAGTCTACATACAACGGGCTCTAAGCTGTTGCTTTGAGCACATCGGCTAATTGAACAGAAGAGTTGCAACATCACACTGTTCTGCTGTATATCTCAGCTATTTCTGCATTTTTTCCAGTCAAAAAAGGATGCGTGGTTGAGTATTGTCCTTTTGTTGATTGGAATGATCAACTCTAAAATGTTCGATGAGTCATTGGACTGAACTGGACGACCACCAGGAGCCCATGAAGTGGCTGGGTAAGCCCCGGGACACAGGGCACTCATTCCTTTGACAAGTTTACAGAGGAGTGCTCGCTACTATATTTTCTGTCCCCTTTCTAGGAAAATGCAAAAAAATGCTTTTCTTCACAGCACTGGACAAATTACCTTAGGATAAATTGAATCCTGTTTGCAGTCCAGTGGTTTTATGTAATCAATTTTTTTAAAACCTGGTTTCAAACTAGAGCACTTGAATAATACCAAAAATCTGAGTAGTGCTAGGAGCTGCTGTTCTCTCAAATAGTATGTGGAAAGAGCAATGTTACTAAAACAGAAAGTTTTGGTCCAAGTTCAGGCTTTGCCTTTCCCCAACGACATGGTCTTGAACAGGTCATTTATACTCTCATTATCACTGCTTTCCTTGGGCATAATACTACTACCTCAGTTTGTTTTGTTTTGTGAATATCAATAACTCAAGGTGAACATGCTTTGTAAATTCTAAAATGTTAACAAACGTCAAGTTATGGTCTTGCTGATTTCTTATTCTCCATAAATTGGTCAACAGTCTCACTGATGAACAATTCTCTTTGTAAGCTTTATTGTATCGACAAAAGCTGGATGATGGGAAAAGGAGGACAAAGGGGGGCTGTCAAATGAGACAAAGAAAACAGTGAGGGCACAGGAAGAAAGACTGGCATATGGTGAGGTGGGGGAAGGGCAAGGCACAGACGATACTGGTCAGAGGGAGGAACACAGCACACACACACACACACACACACACACACACACACACACACACACTTCTGTAGAAGTAGCTCTTACACATAAAATATGGATAGTAGGGTTGAAATGTCCCTGAATGATCTTTTTGCCAAGTCCTGTTTTATAAAATCAACTGATAATTCCAGATCAGCGGCTTTAGTCATACCTATTCAAACAAATTTAATCTCTCTCTCATTTTGTGGGCAAAAAAGAGGCTTTTAAATGGTATCTTCTGGGTTTGTTGTTAGGCCCTTACATGTAATTACCATTAAACAGACTAGTCCTCATGTCCGCCAAATGTGGGGTTTAAGGTGGTGCTCTGACTGCCTGGGTGTGTGAACCATTCTGGAAACATCCTCTAGGTGACACGATTAATAAATTTCTCAATCTCCAGTGGTAGTCTTCGGATTGTTTGAGGTTCTGGGGTTAATGCAGATTCCTGAGACCTTCAAACTGACCATATCAATGTCAGTTTCCATAGAGCCTGGGAATCTGCATGCAGAACAAGGTTTTTACGTGGTTGCTGCCCACCTAATGGGGTGACAGCCCCTGATGGGGTCGTTGTGGGCACCAGCTGCAGGGGCCTGGCAGCAGGTCAGCCTCAACAGGAGGAGCTCCAGGCTGGCAGGGATGCCCAAGGCTCCCCAGCAGCTGTCCCAGAGGCTTTTCCCTGGAGAAAACGGAAAGGGTCCTAAGTGCTCATCCTCCTTCTTCCGTCTTCTCCAGCTTAGAAGCTTGGAGATACCCCAGAGGCAGTTTCATCCATGGTTTCTTTGCCTTTTATTCCTCATCTTGAATCTTCACCCGGACCTTTCTGTTTCAGATTGCTGGTTTAGTTTTGGTTACGGTTGGGGAGTCACAGAACACACAAGGCATTTTTATCTGCAACTTTTGGTGTGCTCCTGGACTATTATCTGTACATTTTGGGCCAAAGGAATGTCTTTTCAGGATTTGGGAAAAATGCAGAAGAGAAAGAAAACTTGATATTTAGCACAGGGGCTACCGTCATGCATCAATCTACATCAAAAGAACCCATGGCTTCCGGCCCGCCCCTGCTCACAGTCTGAAGCCTTCACAAGCCTCAGACCACGCTCAGCAGAAGGATATGTGCGGAAGTGTCTTTTTCACAGGAATTAACTCTTGCAGCTAACCAGGCACATCGGGTTGCTTTAGATCCTTACCTCATAAAAGGCCATGTCGTGTTCTCCTCATCCACACCAGGGTCCTGTTTTGTTACAGCTTTGCAAATGCAATGAATGTTTTGCAGGTGAGGGCAAAAAAAAAAGCCCATGGAATCTTTATTGCCTTATTAAAAAAAAAAGAAAAATCTGTGGAGCAAGAAAGAAAGTGACTGCATTTTTATTTATGGTCAATAAGCCCAGATGACTATGCGGTAAATGTTGCTGAGACTGTCACAAAGCAAATCACCATGTCACAAGAAATATTATTAAATTCTATAATTTCCTTTTCTGAAAATAGTTTCTCTGTATGGAGTTGGAAAAAGAAAATGATATTCAATATTCACCTTAACTGAAAAGCAGCTGAGTGTGGTGGCTGATATCCTATAAATAGCAGATCTGTGACCTCATTCCTGTTCTCTCCCTTGCTTAGCTGTTTTCAGTTTCAAGTGGAATAGAAAATTGTCAATCATCTGGTGAATCTGGGCATATAGGCCAGCTTATCGGGAGAATTCTGGCCCGGTCCTTGTTTTTCTGTAGTCATTCAGGTACTGCGCCCCCATTTAAGCAAAGCAGTCTGCAATCTGTGTCTGTTCCTTTTGGCCTACATTGCACAGGTAATTGTGATTGTGTGGAAATGGCCTTTCTTGACCTTGGAAAACTGCTTAACCTTTCAGAGCCTCAGGTTATCCATCTGTAAAGCGAATATTGTAGCTGCCTCTCCCTCATTTCAATGGAATGCTTTGAGAATTGATTAGATAGTGTGCATAAAGCAAGTTGACCTCCTCAAGAAGGAATACAATGTATGATTTTATTTCTGGTCTCCAAGCTCTTAGGCCAGGCCTCTGCAGTACAACGTGGTCATTATCTGTGCTGTTGGACTGCCTGGAGAGGAAATTCACACCATTCAGGGCAAAACAATCCACTCCAGTCTCTAAATGGTGGGGATTGTCTATCTACGGAGCACAAATTCAACAGATGGTTGCCAACCTTCCACTTGATTTTGTGGCTCTTTAAACCGTGTTCATTAAAACTTCAACTTGCAGACAGCTTTGTAGAGACTTGAAGGGATGTATGAATGACAGTCTGTGATATAATGGGGACAGCCGGGGTCTTATGTCGCTGATTCTTAGGAGCAGTGGTTAAACTAATGTGTAAAATGACATACAGGATCACTATCAGTAATTAGAAGGGCTTGCTTCCTGCGTGTTTGTGAGTCTCCTACTAACGGCAACATTTTGGAACTTCACTAATAAGTGTGTTTTGCAGAATTTGAGCACAACCATGTTTCATGTTGAATTTCAAGTTCCTTTTTTTCAGAAGACGGAACGCAAATGTGAATCAAGGTTTGAGGAAACAGACCAAATGTGTTTCTGTTTTTGTTTTACCATCTTTAGAGAGATGTATGCCATGGCACTTTTTACTTAAAACTCGCGTGACTTATTTATTCTTTCTTTCTCTCTTTCTTCTCTCAGTGGGCATGTATACATGTACTCTGTATTTAGGTTGTGAAGTTTTCATTTATTTAGCAAATGCCTTACTTTATGGAACATTTTGACTATTTCCTTGGACTGTTTCGTTGCAAGAAATAAATGTGTTCTTTAAATGATTTATTTCGTTTTCTATCAACTTGGGAACCAACATAAAATTGACATTCCTAGAAAACAAAGGTGCTGTGGAACTTGAAAACATTGACTCTGAAATAAAAATTTGTGTTTACTTAGAGCTCGGTTTCGGTTGAAAAACAAACATCTTGGCCCCTCAGAAAACGAAGAGAAGCCCCCTGCTGACACATTCTCTCATTGATTGATGATGTTGTCTTGGCAAAGCAACAAGACAAACGGGTCGGTTTTATTCAATAAGATACCTTTCCAAAAAGAAAAGAATTCTTCTCAAAATTCAGGAATTGCATTTGAAACTGGTGAAACATAGCTGTTTGAATTAAATCCTTGGAAAACTAAGAAAATGGGATTGTGTCTTGCTCTCATTCCTATGACATCAATCCAATTCGAAAGCCACCAGTCCACATGACAATGTGTGGCATTACATGTGTTGAGAGACACACATCAATAGAAGTATGACTTCTCTGTTTCCTACTGGGCCATATGGACCTCATATGGACCTGACCTGAGGACTGTATACTGAACAATATATGCACAAGGATGGAGATTTATGGAATACTTACATTGGGCCAGGCACAGTGCATTATGCATATTAACTCAATGTATCCTCATGTAGGCTTTATGATAGGTCTTTATTATACAGATGAGGAAATGGTACAGAATGGTTAAGTCATCAGCCAAAGATCACACAGGTAGAGAAGAGCACAGCAAACACAGCTGGGATTTGAACCTAAGTACTCTGGTTCCAGTTCTCTCTTTTTAGACTTATAAACATTCTCTTTTTGTAATAATAATAATAATAATAATAATAAATCCTTAATACATTGATAGCTAAGTACAAAGGTAATTTATGAATAGTCACATTGTTTTCATTTCTTATTCTCTTCTTCCAGACATTTTTAAACTTCATTTTGCTTTTCTTTTCTCTAAAATGTTCTGTTATTTTTACTGTGAGACTTTTGGACCTTTATATAATCCAATTTAACTCCATGTGTGAGCGCTTTCTTTTTGGTTGCTGTGGGAATCTATGAAATTACTTCAGGCAGGTATAACATTCTCCATTTCATTCTAACTTTTTTTCCATGAATGAAAATATATGTTTTAAATCCTATTTTTAAAGTAGAATTTTAACTACTTATAATCATATGTGTGTCTTCCTCTCAGATATAGCATTTCTTAAGATTTTAGGGAGAAAGAAGGATTGCTTGGTCTTTTCAATGTGGATGCTCCATCTTCTTCTCTCCCCTTTGATTTGGGAGGTATTTTGCTTTATTTATTTATTTTTTATTCCTAGAGCTTTGGTTTTTAAAAGAGCATGTGTTTGGAGAGTACGTACATGGAACTCTTTACGTCTTGACAGGATTTTATATGTGTGTGACTAGGCTCTTGATGTATTCTCAAACAGAACAAATTAGGGAATTTGTCTCTGTTCCACTTTAAAGATTTCTAATTCAATACTAACAACAATCTGAAAGGTAACCCGTTAATGACCTTATGAAGCATAAATAGGAAAAGAACCATGGTGGTATGTCTGAAAAGTTCTATCATTGCAACACTTTTTTCTATTATTTATAAGTCTTTCTTGGTACCATGCTGTTGAAGTGAAATCTTCCCTTAAATTTTGCCTATGAGTATGAATGAAGAACTTGATCCATCCCTTGCAAGATGGTGTTGACTTCAGTAGCCTCAATACTTTCATAGTAGAGGCCCATTAAGCAGGAACAAAAGCAAACCCTCCTTAAGTAAGAAAATATGGTTGAGTTGCCTAGGGTCCCCCCATTTGAAAATCAACAAACCCACTTACTAGGTAGGGAACTTTCCCAGAGTATTAAGGAGTGAATCTGTGTGTCTTTGAGTAACTATGCACTAGATTACTCCACTTTTCTGGAGCTAAGTCTTTTAAGTGGCACAAAGCAATTGAATTTATTTTTAAACTTCTGTCTGATAAAGATTCTGAAGTTGAAAACTTTTTTCAAATGAGTCAAACTGTGTACCAAGATGACTAGACAATGAATCCTCAAAATCATTTTTTCCAGAGATTGCAGACCACTTTAAAAATCATAATTAGGAAGAGAGACAGTTATTGGAATTTGTTAGAAAGCCAGAATAAAGTAAGAAAATGCAATAAATATCTCAATGAGGATTTCTCAAAATCTTAATCTTCAGTAGATGAGCCTATGTTCTCTAATTTTGCCTTTTGTTAAGTAAAATATTGTCACTTCATAGTTTTTAATCTCTTAATTTTCACTTTGGAATCTATGAATTGTTAAGACTTTCAGTTGTCTTGGACACTTCTGCTTGGAGACAGTAAATGTAGACATTTCTCGCAAAATGTTTGGCAGAAAAAGAAGGAAAAGAGGTAGTGGCTGGAAAGAGAACTATAGTCAAGGGAAGGTTTGAATTCAAATGAGTTTTAAATCAGAAGATCTGGGCCTCCTTCCTTCTTCTATATTTTATTCACAAATTAGTTCTGTAATCAAATGAGCTGATTGCCATATATCCAGCAAACATTGCACTAGGCTCTTGGGAAAGACTAATTTTATTTATTTACTTTCACATATGTCTATAATTTGCCTCATCACACAAATGAATCGAGGTAAGAAGAAACGGAAACTACCCTGAAGGTGCCCTTCTATGGTCAAAGTCTACCAAAGGATAGATTTATCTATAGAAAAATTGCAATACAATATGGGTAAGTGCTGTTACCTGGAGATGGGCAAAGCACCGTGGGAGCATGGTGGGTCTAGCAACTATATCAGCAACCTGTTGATTTTCAGCTGATGCTTTCATTTACTCCTTAAAATGTATATCATTTTTCTATATTCCCCAAGAGAGGTCTAGATTCCTGGACTATCTAGAAAATTTTGAGTAACCACCACACAATCCTAGGTACATCACCTGTCTAGTAAAGTGACTCCGATACACTTACTAGATCTGCAGGCAGTTTTTGGTTTGTCTGGATCCCCATAGGGCAGCAGCGCACATGGTCTTGAATCAATTCCTAACGATTTTGACCTTATATATGAGAATCAACTATGCCCAGAGATCTTGGGTGTTTAAGCAATGACTATTCTAAGATCCCGCTACTATAAGTGGGGGAAGTATATTTTCTTTAAGATTTTTCAGTTTCAATGGTGATATTTGTGTGTTTATTTCCTCTTGAGAAACAAAGATAGAGGAAATAAGGCGAGGGGACTGTGGTCTAAGGATTGCAAATAATTCTTTGTGGTATATGTTGTTCTGCCTGGACAGAGCTTTGTTTTCTCTATTTTGGGGTTATATGTCATTAAATCCATTATTTATGTTTATAGCACTGGTTATATGTGGTTGAATTATATGTGGTTATAGTTATATGTGGTCAAGACCAGAAGATGAAGCTGAGCAAAAATGTAGGTAATTATCTGATTTCCTTTCTAATTTTGCTCTTAGCAAATGAGGACAATTTGCCTGAGATTGAATGTGGGAAGTTTTACTTGAACAGGTAAAGTCAAATTACATAGCTCTGGAAATAATATTTTGTGTTGTGCTAGTAGCTTTAAAAATTATAATTAAATATTCTTGGGGCACCTGGGTGGCTCAGTCAGTTAAGCCTCTGACTTTGGCTCAGGTCATGATCTCAAGGTTCCTGGGTTTGAGCCCTGCACCAGGCTCTCTGCAGTGCAGAGCCTGAAGCCTGTTTCAGATTGTGTATCTTCCTCTCTCTCTCTCTCTCTCTCTCTCTGCTCCTCCCTCCCTTGCTCAGGCTCTGTCTCTCTCTCTCAAAAATAAACATTAAATTTTTTTAAATTAAAAAAATCATAATTAAATACTTCTTATATCGCAACTTCTCCCACACCTCCTGTTGAAAGTAAATTCATGCTGAGTTTCGGCAAATTTTGGGTTCTTTCTTTCTGCAGGAATGCAAATGATATAAAGTTTTCAAATAAGAAATCCCAAGATTTTCTGTATTCCCTTCTTAGGGCTATGTTATAAAGAGATCCACTGGCAAATTCATATTTATTTCAGTAATACAAAGGTCAATATTTTCCTGACTGCCTGCTCTATCTCTTAATACAAAGTGTTAATTACAAGTCTTTTCTGGACAAAGTGAAGACATATGTTACCAAAATGTCCCTATGTGTTATAAATTAGTTCTACACACACACACACACACACTCACTCAGGGAAACACAGCAGAAACTCTTGTTTAAGAGGGAGCTCAAGGTGGTCGAAATTCAGCAATGATCCAAGTACATACTAAGAACTAGGCAGCATTTTTCAAATTCCAGAAGGAATCACTGAGAGGAGGGGGGCAGAGAACTGGCCAGGAGAGTGAGAATTGTATCTTGGGGGAGGGGAAGAGAATGGCCAGCTTTTAATACCTCCTTCTTTTATAGGAAAAAAGAGCAGCCAGCAGAAACTAGATGGGGATCAACACGGGGTGAGGGCGGAGGGACTCACAACCGCTGAGATAGTCAATAGGCGGATTGTTCATCGCACATTGCCAGAAGATTAGCTGAGCAAAAGCACAGACAATGCTGATTAGCGACTTGAAATGCATCAGTTCTTACTGGGGAGAACAAAGCCGGTCCAGATCACTGCCCTACAGCCTAACTGCAATAATGGAACCCAGCTATGCTCAACATAATGTTTAGAGCTGAGAAATGTGGGCAATGAGTCTATCTGTTGTATTCACTAAATTTCTCTCATCTTTGGAATGGCCTCAAGAGATACATATCTTACTTCTACCAGGTTCTCTAGGGACAGCAGTCCTATAATCACACCCCCACATATTTCAGCCCCTTGTGGATGGTGGATTTCTTTTCACTTAATCTGAGGAGGCAGATATTGAATTGTCACAATTTGGCCTGTTTTTTGTTGACCTTGCAAATGCAGGTGATCATATTAGGATGATTTTAAAAAATTATTCTCAAAATGTATTTGATTTACTTACAGAAAGAACTGGTAGCAACAGTTATAAATATATCTGAATGTTTTGAAGTTATGAAATAAAGTGGTGAAATAAAGTAAAGAAACATATTTGCCTTTTATCCTTTCTATGAATATGTTTCAGATAAAGCCTGTGGATGATTTGTTTTATCGTGATCTCCTTTCATATTATGCGTCCAGAGACCTCTAGGGTTTTTATTCCGTCACCCCACTTCAGAGCTTTGGTTTGAACACCTAGGAAATAGAATATGACCTTGGGGTGGCACTAATTCTAAGATGCTGGAAATTTTTATAGAAAATTCTTTATATACATTATTACTGAACGCACCAAATGTAGCCTTTCCATTTAATTGACATTATAATTAAACCTAATAATAGCATCGCCCTTTACATTTTCTTTACATATGTAAAGTAATCCTAATATTATTAATAGATCTGTGTTACTCTTTATTGGAAGGCTTTCTCTTCCCCAGATAAAGGAGATTTACTTTAGTCATAATGCTCTTAATAGGATTCATCTAGGAGAAAAGCACTAGAAGGCTGATGTCTTTCACAATCCTCATTGACATTGTATACCTTATTGGGCTTGCAGTTTCTCTCTATTTCCTTTTGTTCTTTCTTCGTATTTTTTTTTTTAACACTCAGTCCCTTCTAACTTTACTTATATGCTTTTTAACACCTGATTAAATCAGAGACTCTTCTGTAATTAAGGAAACAATGAAAAAGTTTCCAGAATATTTTATAGGAATGAAATGTTACTTTTTCAAGTTAACCACACCACATTTAAAATTTAGAATATATTAGAAGATATTATTTGCAACAAGTTTAAGAGACAAAAGATTGTTAACAATTATATATAGATAAAGATTCCTGCAAATATTTTAGAAAAACATATAAAACATCCAATGCCAAAAACAAGCAATGGCTATGATTCAATGATGAAATGAAATAACTAAAAAACATGAAAAAAAGGCTCCATCTCACTGGTAAACTATGTTCAATACAGACTGAGAATAAATGGCCATGATATTGACAAAAATTATAAAAGATGGATAATATCCAATGTTGGCAAAGCTGTAAGAAAAGAGTAATGGTGTAATTTGAAATGCTCTATTTTTAGATAGTTTGCCAATACCTATCAAAATCTAAAATTGTGAACTCTTTCATCCATTTATGCTATTTCTAGAAAGTCATTCTACAGAAAATTCAGATGTGAGCACCAATAGTTCTCCCCCCTCCCCGCCTTTTTAAGAATACTTATAGGGAACCAGTTAATTGATGGCATTGCCCTTACATTTACAATATGGAGTATTATATAATAGCTAACGTAGATGATATCCTAACAGAAATACCTGTGCAATATATTGAATCAGAATGAAAAAGATGAATCTCAGAAACATAAGCATTTCTATGAATGACCTCATAGATGGAAAGAGAGAGAGAGAAGAAAAAACTACCTATTTGTATAAAACTATAACAAATACTTGAAAGAATAACACACAACTGTCATCCAGGTAACTCTGGGGAAAGAAGAAGGTTTATAGTAAGGAAAAATGAGGAGGAAATCATGAAACTGTTCTAGATTGTTTAAATTATATATTATGTTGGTAACACAAACCCTTAAAAAGAACACAAATTCAAGTTCATAGATTAATTCAAATTAAGCTAAACAAGAATGTTAACTAGTACAGGTCTGCAAAACATACGCTTAATGAATGAATAAGAACAATGGGTTATTTGTGAATAGATTGTCATATGACGTTATAACAGTTGTCTTCAAAGCGCAAGTTTTTTTCCCAATGAGATGGATAGAGTAGGGAGTAATTTGAGCATAACACAAATGTTCTGTTCCTTTATGTTTGTGTCTATCCATGAGAAACACTAGGTGTATACAGACAGTAGGTCCCAGTTCGGTTGAATTGTGAGGAAAACACAAAATGTACACACACACACACACACACACACACACACACACACACGCCTCAAACATTTGCTTCCTATCTCATTCACTGTATGTATTATGAGGCACACCCTTGTACATCTGTTGTTACATTTTCCATCTGATTTTAAATAACTCCCTCCATTGCTTTGTAATAGCTCAGAACTAAAACTGTCAACACTCACTTCTACAAGCAAACTTCAAGTTTTGTCAAGGTAAGGTGTCATATTTATTGGAATATTTATGTTTAGTTAAATATATGTGTAAAGCCATGCTACTGTGTTTATTAGGTTTCTATATTATTTTTAGTGTGTCATCGACAAAGCTTTTGAGTATTGTACTCCTTAACACCATTTTTCCCAAAAGCTCTGTTATTTTTATTGCATAATTTTACACAGCATGGCACTTTTTAGGAACACATATATTATATTATTGTAGAACTGGTCCTATTCTATACGTGATAGAGCAGTGAATCTTGGAGTTGGTTCTCTGCTTTAATGGAAGTCAATAAGTAGCATTTGTCAGGAGATAATTATCAATAAGTGTCTCACATTTCTACCCATCTTCTTAGTAAAGGCACAAAGTGTCATTCTTCCAGATGATCTTTCCAAGGATGTTTATATAGAAAACGGCCTCTGCAGTTAAAGAAAGATTCTCTCTCTGGAGCAAAAGGCAGGTGTGTTTACATCTTGGTAGATGGAGAAATTATTTCCCTTCCAGAGCAATGAGCAAGCATGTTTATTGCTCAGTATAAAAGATTTGGTTCCCTTAGGCTCAGGCTTTCTTTCCTACAACTGACTGTGTGTCCCTGTGTCATTTGACCCTTTGTGTATCACTCTGTGGAGATTAAGGCTTGGAGAACCTGTGCAAAAAATGATAATTCTTTGGCCACTAATATTGCTTTGGGTAATAAACTTTTCTTTATTTTTGATGCACAGTTTCCATGTCTTGTGTTAGCATGCATGCAACTGTGGAAGATGAGCAGATACCGATCTGTAAACAGTATAGAACCCTAGATCCTTCAGCATTTAGTAAGATGTCATGGGATTACAGGTATCTTCATAAAATTATTGTTCAATGTAGTTCAAGACCTTATTGCAAAGATAATGATCATTAAATACTCTTTTTTTTTTTTTTACTTTAAAGAATGATGTATCTAATAACAGAGAGCTAAAGATGGTGTCTAAGGCCGTTTGAACTAAATGACATCTTCGGTCATCAAAAAGTGGGATAGAGAGTATTTTTAGTTTTCATTTTACTTGATTGGACAATTCTGTGTTCATATTACTTAAAATAGGAATTATGTAGGTTAATGCCATTTTGGTCTATGTAATGAGTTACCTTTGAAATTCTTAGAAATAACTTCTCATGCATTGAAATGAGACTAATTCTGCTATAGTTTCATTTGTTGGATTAAGTAATAAATATTGTTTCTATCCTCTGTAAAGTGCTATAATGGATACAAAATGAACAAGATTTTCAGAACTTTGCACTGTGATACAGGATAAACAAAACAAAGCATAAACATTATACATTACATCTCAACATAAATGGAACAAATAAAGGAGTGCAGGTCTTCTGAGGAGAGAATAGAAGACACCATGGAAGAGGTGGAATTAAATTAGGAAGAAGGACATTTGAAGAGAAGGAAAGGGTGTGTGGATACAGGAGAGTTAATGATCTAGTGGAAGAAAAGCCTGGAAAGAAGACTTGGGAGAAAAACCCCAGTTCTACAGAGTCATGATTGTTAAGGATACTTACTTCATCAATTCTAAAGCAAACATTTTTAAAATTAGAGCACTTCTCTAAAGCATTTAATAACCGATGGTATGTTACAACAACTGGTATCTTACTATTGCTCTAAGTGTGTTAGCAGCCATGATGTAGCTGTATGAACATCTCTGTTTTGACACTTTCTGATAAGATCAAGAAACATCCAGAAAGGATCCATTTTAGATTAAGGTGAGTACCTTCATGTGATTATAGGGTAGAAACTTAGAAGCTTAGAAGGGACCTTTAGAATTTGAGGGTGAATCTTCTGGCTAACACACTTAAAAATCCCACTATTTGGCCAATGTGAAAAACTATTGTTTGCAGCCTAGCATTTCAGAGGTACCCCATTGGCATATATAATTCTGACAAAATTCCCGAGACAGGGATCAGCTCCATTTTATGGATAAGAAAAAAAGGGTTAAGGAAAGTTTTGTGAGTAGTGCAAGTTCACAGAGCTAATAACTAAAATGTGAATTTAGGTAGTTTGGGGGTTTAAATCCAGTTCTTGCTTACACTAAGAACTGCTCTGTCAGTTAGTCAATTCCTTCTCTAGCACATTTTTGCTTGACCACACATGGTGATGGTGAGCTCCCTGTGTCTCAGGGCGGTGAATTGTTCTAATATGAAGAGGTGTCGGGGGTGTCAGAGAAAGCTTCTTGAGAATGTAACTCTTGAATCTAAGATCAATCCCCCATTTTGTTCCTCATTAAGATGGAAAAATATTTATTATTATTCATATTTATTAACATTATTACATATTTATTTAAGACTTAGACAAACTTGATGCAGCGATATGCAGTGAAGCTCATGTAGTTAGCTTGCTGAAAATGTAACCATCACATGCAATTTTCAGCTTCTCCTTTTTTAATTAATATTAGTAAATTAAAATTTAGAACAAGTAGCTTTATAACTACTTAATTTTTTGCATTATGTTCAGTAAATACATGAAGGTTGAGGCCCAGAGAGGTTGAATGATTTGTACAAAGTCACACAGCGAGGCAATACAGGATACTTGGTTCCTAAATAGCTTGAATGTCCAATGCTCCATAATCTGAGCCACACCGTCATTCATGTTACATAACACAGGTGGCCATGCATTGGCAGATTTAATTGTTGAACTGCAACTGAAGATCTGAGAAAGATCTGCTTGGAGTTGTTGCAATCCCAAATCTTTCAAATTCCTTTTTTCACTCCCTCTAGTGTCTGAAATATGTTGTGCATTTGCTTTCCCATTATTACTTTTGTTCTACATCAAAGTCAGTTCTGGGACTGGATTATCTGAGGATGATTTGACAGAAAAACTTAGTTTTCAACATAAAAACCTCTATGGCTTGAATGTATTTTGCTTAAAAAAATAATTACTTTGAATGTGAAGTGGGATGATTTATTTTAGTTGTATCTTCAGGATAAGACTTATCAAGAGTCAATGTGATAAACTCAAATTAAAATGTGAGTCAAGATATTGTATTAAAATTTTACCAAGGGGGTGAAATGCCAAAATAAGATGAGATGCTAAAGAGCATCAAGTTGGTAAGCATTTAGAATTTCATTTGTTAAAATAGTCTTTGGGGGATAGGACTTTTTTAGCTTTAACTCATAAACACTGCTTTCCTACTTAAATTTTTTTGTATTATGTTCCACTCAAACAATAAAACATTGAAATTTTGAGCTTATATGAAAAAAACCAGATCTTTAGATCTGCTTATGTATTCTTATCCTGATTTTGACTTAATTTACCAATTGTGTGAAAAGAATTGGCTCAAGTGATCCTGGGCATTTACCAGTTCACCCTGAATCATGTGTTATTTTCTTAACCTGCAATTTATGTGTTGGCTAGAACATCCATTTGGGGGGCACCTGGATAGCTCAGGTGGTTAAGTGTCCAACTTCGGTTCAGGTCATGATATCGCAGTTTGTGAGTTCGGGCCCTGCGTTGGGCTCTGGGCTGACAGTGTGGAGCCTGGAGCCTGCTTGAGTTCCATGTCTCCCTCTCTCTCTGCCCCTCCCCTGCTCACAGTCTGTCTCTTTCTCTCAAAAATAAATAAACTTAAAAAAAATTTTAAAAAGATACTCATTTGGGACTTATTCAACATGAATAAATTAAGCCAATTTTATATTTTAGAGGAAAAAAATAGATTACTTGAGTAATAATCATCATAATTAGAACTAGTCATGATAAAACCATGATGTGTGAGGGAGAAGAGACAGAATGACAGGGTATGCATGGTGTATCTGGATGATTCATAATTATAGACCCACAAAATCTCGGTAAAAACTGATAAAACAATGAGTCTCATTGGTATTACCATTCCACTGAAAGTGTTCTAATATCATAATTAGATAAGCTAGGCATATCCTTTTTTATAGAAACCAAAAATATTGAGAAATATTTTAGTAAAGTCATGCTCTTCTTTGGGAGTTAAATTCATCTGTATGCATCAGCTTAATATATTTTAGATTTATTTGAGAAAACGTATCATTATATCACTTTCTTCTGACACGTGGCAAAATTAGAAAATTAAATTTTAAAATATTATCCATAAATTTTAATAAATGGGACATATTATATATCATATATGTTATAACATATGTATGATTATACATATTATAAAATATTATTATAATATTATTTCAAACATAAACCTCCTCTCAATTTTCTTTTCTCCTATTTGGAAACCTTATCTCCTTTGGAATACTGGGGCCTCAAAGGTGGCTGACAGTGGTTTTATTTGTATGACAATTCAGTGTATCCTCCCACAGACTTCATAGCTGAGTTAATGAAGGAGGTTCTCAAAAAAAGGTAACCATAATAGCTACCCCGTCAACCTTGCCTAGTTCTGCACAGGGGCAGGGAAGTTACCATAAGATTGTGATTTTCTGACTTGGACCCTGTCAACTCTGAACTCCCCAAATTACCCCCAAAACCTGTTGCATATCAAAGCTTTATTTATTACACTTACAAGAGCAAAAGAAAAAAATGTCGCTTTGACAGAATCTTAGTAATGTCTCGGAAAAATCAGGGAACAATATTTCTAGCTTTTAATGTACACAATAGGTAATCTTAAGGTCTTTCAAGGTAAAGGACTGGATGAGGGTAGGCAATAAGTGTAATAGTTTCTGTTTGGGTACAGAGAAGTGAGGGTGTTGAAGAACTTGTTTGGTTTTGATTTTAAGTGAGCTTTAGGCCCAACATGGGGCTGGAACTCACAATGTGAAGATGCATGCTCCACCGACTGAGCCAGCCAGGTGCCACCGAGAACTTCTGGATGAAGAAATTGTTAGCTATAAGAAGTAATCAGTTACTATTGGTTTACAGTTTATCTTCTAGGAGCAGATGTTTCTGAAGCAAGGAGCTAAGTTATCTTTGATTGTCCTCAGTATTGTGTAATCCAGATAGAAATTTAAGCTTGATAATCCAAGAAGTAGTTAATTTAGGGGCAAAGTTTTAATTCTGTCTCCATATTGGTCATTCTTCAGTCTAAGATAGATGATTATCATCTGGAACATAATAAACCCAGACCTGTACCACTCCGTACTGCATAGAATTTCTGATGATACTTATTCCAACCTTTGTATTTCTCTAATTCTCTCATTTTTCAAGTGGCAACATCATTTGTTGAAGTGTTTTGCAAGGACACTGCATAGCATCACTTAAGACTTTAGAGATCACAAATTTGAGAACTGCAACACAAATACTAAGAAAATAATTATGATCACTGTTTATAACATATGTGTGAGTCAGGAGCCAAAGGGTCCCAAATTAAAACAAAAGAACAGATTCCACTCCTAATCCAAAAATCAGTAGAATTATAGAAAGGATATTAGCCAATCTACCTTCCTTCATGATTTTGTTGTTTCTGACATTTATTAGTAATATACTTGCAAGAGCGATAGAGATATAAATAAACATTGCATTCTTTCGTTCAGATGGCACATATTTCATCTGGAGAGCTCAGTGTTTCAAGCGACTATATATATATTTTTTTATTTTTTAATGTTTTATTTATTTTTGAGAGAAAGAGAGACAGCGTGATCAGGGGAGGCTCAGAGAGAGAGGGAGACACAGAATCCGAAATAGGCTCCAGGCTTTGAGCTGTCAGCACAGACCCCAACGCAGTGCTCAAACCCACAAATCGCAAGATCATGACCTGAGCTGAAGTTGGATGCTTAACAGACTGAGCCACCCAGGTGCCCCTCAAGTGACTATATTTTGAACATTACTGTACAATTTTTACGAACCTCTTGGCCTTTGTTAGAGGAAGGATAACAGGGGCTCCTGGGTGGGTCAGTCGGTTAAGCGTCCAACTTCAGCTCAGGTCATGATCTCACAGTCAGTGATTTCAAGCCTTACATCGGGTTCCGTGCTGACAGCGCAGAGCCTGGAGCCTGCCTTGGAGTCTGTGTCTCCCCCTCTCTCTGCTCCTCCCCCACTGCTGCTCTGTCTCTTAAAAATGAATAAATGTTTAAAAAAACTTAACAACAGCAAAAAAAGAACAGCTCCCAACTATATCTGTCTCTACATTCCTGGAATCTATGAATATGGTGTTACATGGCAGGAGAGAACCAAAGTTGCAGGTGGAATTAAGGATGCTACTCAACTGACTTTAAAATTAAGAGTTTTTAAATAATCCAGGTGGGCACAGCTAATTCCAAGGGCCTTATAAGTGAAGGAGAGAAGCAGGAGACTTACAGAGAAGGAGGTACAACTATGGAAACAGTGGTCAGAGGGATGAGATTTTTGGCTCTGAAAATGGAAAGAGACCATGAGACAATGAATGCAGGTAGCCTTGAGAGATGGATCAAGAGATGAATTTGCCTCTAGGGACTTCAGTAGCCCTGTCAATACCTTGATTCTAGACCAGTGAAATTTATTTTGGACTTCTGACCTCAGGAACTGTAGGGCAATATATTTGTATTGTCTTAAGCCACTAAGTTTGTGGTAGTTTATTGCAAAATTAATAAGAGACTAATAGAACCTTAGTGACATGATCCCATTCACCTTCTATTCTCTGAATGATAGCATGTGTAATATCTCCCACATTTTTTTTAAGTTTATTTATTTTGAGAGAGAGAGGAGGAGAGACAGAGAGCATGGGGGGAGGCAGAGGGAAAGAGAGAATCCCAAGCAGGCCTCACACTGTCAGCACAAAGGTCCACATGGGGCTAGAGCCCACAAACTGTGAGATCATGACCTGAGCCTAAACCAAGAGATAGATGCTCAACCATCTGAGTGGAGAATTTGAGACAAAAGAACACAGTTCAAATTTTCTTTCAATGACGTCAGTTTTTAACTTAATTCAAGGCCCAGTTTTTGTTTTTGAATTAAATTGTGTCAAGATCTCCTTGTATCGAAGTGGGGAAATAGATACATTCACACACCTATTTGGGATAAAATTGGTATTTAACATTGCACTACAAAGTGATCACCACTAAAAGTCTAGTCTCAATCTACCACCATACAGTAGACCCCTTCACCGTTTTGCCCTCCCCTCACCACCTTTTCCCTCTCGTAACCACGAATCTGTTCTCTGCGTCTATGAGATTGTTTTCATTAATCTGTTGAATGATTCATATATATCTCATATCTTTATCAATTCATCAATGAAGAGACTTTGAGGTTGTTTGTATATCTTGACTATTATAAAGAATACTGCATTAAACATAGGGACTCATATATCTTTTCAAATCTGTGTTTTTGTATTCTTTAGATATATACCCAGAAGTGGAGTAACTGAATCATATGATAGTTCTTGTCTTAGTTTTTGGAGGAATCTCCATATTGCTTTCCACAGTGTCCGCACCAGTTTACATTCCCATCAACAGTGCACAGGGTTCTCTTTTCTCATGTCTTCACCAACACCTCTTATTTTTAGTGACAGCTGTTCTACCCAGTGTGAAGTGATACCTCACTGTGGTTTTGATCTGCACTAATAGTAATGTTGAACACCTTTTTCATGAGCCTGTTGACCATCTGTATGACTACATTGGAAAAATGTCTATTTAGATTTTCTACACAATTTTTAATAGGGTTGTTTGCTTTTTTGTTGTTGTTGAACTATATGGGTCCGTTATATATTTAGATATTAATGCCTTGTCAGATATAGGATATGCAAAAATATTTTCCCTATTGGTAGTTTGCCTTTTTGTTTGATAATGGTTTCTTTTTCCATGCAGAAGCTTTTTAGTTTGATGTAATCCCATGTATTTATTTTTGTTTTCTTACCTTTGGAATCAGAACCACAGATATATTATGAAAATTAATGTCAAAGAGCTTACTGCCTATGTTTTCTTTCCAGAATTTTATGCTTTCAGGTCTTACACTTAAGTCTTTAATATGTTTTGAGCTAATTTTTGTGTATGGTGTGACAGACTTATCTAGTTTCATTTTTTTATACATAGCTGTCCAGTTTTCCCAATACTATTTATTAAAGAGACAATTCTTTCTTCATTTTATGTTCATTAGTTTTTTGTCATAAATTAATTATTCATACATGTGTGGTGGGCTCTCAGTTTTGTTTCATTGATCTGTGTGTCTGTTTTTATGTTAATGCCATGCTGTTTTAATTACTGTAACTTTGTAGCATAGTTTGAAATCATTTGTATCTTTAACTTCATCATTTTTTAAAGTATTTAGTCTATAGGTCTTTCACCTTCTTGGTTAGTTTTATTCCTACGTATTTTGTTCTTTTTGATGCAATTATAAATGGGATGTTTCCTCTTTTTGATAGCTCATTATAAATAAGTACATAGAAATGGCACAATTTTTGTATGCTAATTTTGTATCCTGCTAGTTTACTGCATTCATTTATAGTTCTAAACATTTGTGGGTGTGGGTGTGTGCATGTGTGTGTGTAGTCTTTTAGGTTTTCTATATAAGGTATTGTGTCATCTGTAAATACTTAGTTTTAAATCTTCCTTTTCAATTTGGGTGGCTTTTGTCTTTTTCTTGCCTAATTGCTGTTGCTAGAACTTATGATACTAATTGAATAAAAGTGGCAGGAGTGGTTGTCTTTGCCTTGTTCCTGATCTTTCAGGAAAAGTTTTCAGCTTTTCATCATTAAATATGATGTTAGCTGTGGGTTTGTCATATATGGCTTCACTATGTTGCAGTACACTCTTTTTATACCCACTTTGTTGAAAGTTTCTATCATAAATGGATGTTAAATCTTGTCAAATGCTTTTTCTACATCTATCGAGATGATTATATTATTTTTATCTTCCATTCTGTTACTGTGATATTGATTTGCAGATGTTAAATCATCCCTGCCTCTCTGAAATAAATCTTGCTTGATAAAGGTATATGTTACTCTAATGTATTATTAAAATTTAGTTTGCTAATATCTTATTGGGTATTTTTGCATGAATGTTCACCAGTGATATTGACCTCTAATTTTCTTTTTCACAGAATGCTTGTCTGATTTTGGTATCAAGGTAATGCTGGCTTAATGAAATTAGTTTGGACATATTCCCTCATCTTCAATTTTTTTCTTTTCTTTTGAGAAGTAAAACAATCATTTTTATTATGCTTATGGAGTCTTTTTAAGACTTTAGCTTTATTGTTTTCTTCAGAGCAGTTTTAGATTTAAAGCAAAATTGAGAAAGGTACAGAGAATTCCTATATAATCAATTCCTAGCCCCTCCACACATGCCGAGCCTCCCCATTATCAGTATTGTCCACCAGAATGGTACATTTTTTACCAAGGACGAATCTACACTGACACATCAAAATCACCCCAAATCCACAGTTTACCTTAGGGTTCATTGTTGGCATTAAGCATTCTATGGATTTAGACAAAAGTATAATGACATACATTGACTAATATATAGAGTATTTTTACTGCCTTAAAAATCCTCCATCCTCTGTCTATTCATCTCTCCCTTGTCCCCATCTGGCAACCACTAATGAGTTTTATTGTCTCCATAGTTTGTCTTTTCCAGAATGTCACATAGTTGGAACCATAGTACGTAGTCTTTCAGATTGGTTATCTCACTTAGTATTTCACTTAGTATTATTCATTTAAGATTCCTCCATGTCTTTACATAGCATAATAACAATTCTTTTTAGTGCTAAATAATATTTTATTGTCTGAATGTACCATTGTGTATTAATCCTTTTATTTAATGAAGTACATCTTGGTTGTTTCTAAGTATTGACTAGTATGTGTAAAAGTGCTATAAACATCAATGTACAGGGTTCTGTGTGGACATAAGGTTTCACCTCCTTTGGATAAATAATGAGTGCTATTGCTGAATCACATGGTAAGAGTATATTTCTTTTTATAAGAAACCTCCAAACTATCTTCCAAAGTGGCTGTACCACTTTTCATTCCTGCTAGCAATGTATGAAAATTCTTTTTGCTTCACATCTTCACTAGCATTTGATGTTGTGAGTGTTCTGGATTTAGGCTATTCTAAGAGATGTGTAGTGGTAAGCCATTTTTTCTTTTTTTCACTTTGCAGATCCCTGATGGCATATGGATGTGGAGCATCTTCACATTTACTTATTTGACATCTGTATATCTTCTTTGGTGAGGTCTGTAAAGGCATTTGGCCCATTTTTAAAGTGAGTTTTTGTTTTCTTATTGTTGAGTTTTAACAGTTCTTTAAACATTTTGGGTAACAGTCCTTTATCAGATGTATTTCTTGCAAATATTTCTCCCAGTATGTGTCTTGTTTTCCATTCTTTTAAAATCATGGATTCTTCAGGTCAGATATTAGGACAAGACAGAGCAGGAATGGCTCACTTTGGTCCACAAGTCTAGGTCCTCAGCTGGGAAGACTGAAAAGGCTGAAGGATAACTAAATGGTTGAGACCTGGGATCCGCTTTTCCATTCTCCTATCAGGTGTCTAGGCTAACTGGAGGGCTGGGCTCAACTGTGACTGTCAATCAGAGTGCATTCAAGGGGTCTTCCTATTGCTCTGGACTTCTCACAGCACACAGGACTCAGGTAGTCAGACTTCTGATGACTGAGAGTATACATTTTTTTCTTGTTTCTCTGCCAATCTGTAGTGACTTCACCACAGATGAACCCCAGTTCACAAAATGGTGTGTAAAATCACCTGTCCATCTGACATTCTGGTTTTTTCCATCTCTTGCTTTATTGTGATAGTTCTACAACTTTGGCTTGCTCCTGGGCTTTCTTAATGCTGGAATACAGTCACGTGCCACTGGGGCAACTGGTACCAATTCCAATAATTCCTACCCACCTCTCTCCTTCTCCCTCATCTTTAATTTTGTTCAAAGAGCTTGAGAAGGATATAGCTATAAACTCATTTGTGAATGTTTGGTAGAAATTACCAGTGAAGCCAGCTGGTCTTGAACTTTGTTTGTCTGGAGGTTTTTGATTACTGATTCATTCTCAGTAATTGGTTATTTAGATTTTCTTTTTCTCACGGTTCAGTTCTGGAAGATTGTGTGTTTTTAGGAATTTATCCATTTCATCTAGGTTGTCCAGTTACGTATAATTGTTCATAGTAGTCTCTCATGATTCTTTGCATTTCTGTAGTGTCAGTTGCAACATCATCTCTTTCATTTTCTGCTTTTATTAGAGTCCTTTTTCTTTTTTTCTTGGTTAGCTCTGCTAAAGGTTTGTCACTTTTGGTGATCTTTTCAAATAACCAGCTCTTAGTTTTCATTGTTTCTTTTTTTTTTTTTCTTCTCTTTTTTAATCTCCATTTCATTTATTTCCTCTCTGCTCTATGTTATCTCCTTCCTTCTACTGACTTTAGGCTTTTTTGTTTGTTTGTCCTTCTTTTGCTAGCTCCTTTGGGTGTAAAACTTGATTGTTTAGTTGAGACTTTTCTTGTTTCTTGAAGTAGGCCTGTATTGCTATGATCTTCCCTCTTGGAATCACTTCTGCTGCATCTCAAATATTTTAATATGTCATATTTTTGTTTTCTTTTGTCTGAAGGTATATTTTTATTTATTAATTGATTTCTTTGATAGTTTGTTATCTGTTCAGTAGCATATTGTTTAACCTCCATATTTTGTGTTTTCTCCAGTTTTCTTCTTGTAATTGAATTCTTGTTTCATACCATTGTGGTTGGAGAAGGTGCTTGATTATAATTTCAAACTTGTTGAAATTGAGACTTGTTTTTTAAATATTTTTATTGAAATTTTTAGGTATTTATTCTTGAGAGAGAGAGCATGAGGAGGGGAGGAACAGAGAGAGAGGGAGACACAGACACAGAATCTGAAGCAGGCTCCAGGATCTGAGCTGTCAGCACAGAGCCTGATGCGGGGCTTGATCTCACAAACATCGAGATTATGACCCCAGCTGAAGTCAGATGCCCAGCTGACTGAGCCACTCAGGCACCCCTATTGAGACTTTGTTTTATGGCTTAACTTGTAATTTATCTTGGAGTATTTTCTATGTGGATTTGAGAAGAATGTGTCTCCTGCTTCTTTTGTATAGAATTTTCTGCATATATCTATTAAGTTCACCTGGTCTAATGTATATTTAAGGCCAATGTTTCCTTACTAAGTTTTTGTTTGGATGGTCTACCCATTGATATAAGTGAGATATTACTATTAAGTGAGATATAGTTTTCAATTTCTCCATAGATGTTCACTAATATTTGCTTTATATATCTTGGTACTTCTATGCTGAGTGCATGCATATTCATAAATGTTATGTCTTCTTGTTGCCTTGACCCCCTTTATCATTAGGTAATGTCCTTTGTTGTTTTAAGGCTTCTTTCGTCTGCTCTGAGTATAGCTGTACCAGCTTTCCTTTTATTTCTGTCTGCAAAGTATATCTTTATCCACTTTCAGTCTGTATATGTCATTACTTAAGTGAGTCTTTTACAGTCATTACATAGACAGGTTTATATATATATACATATATATATACATATGTGTGTGTGTGTGTGTGTGTGTGTGTGTGTGTGTGTGTTTTCAACCACCCTATGTCTTTTAAGTGTTTATTTAGTTCATTACATTTAAAGAAACTATTGTTAGATATGTACTTATTGCCTTTTTGTTCATTGTTTTCTGTTCTTTTTTCTTCTCTTTTTCTCTTCCCTTGTGATTTGATGGCTTTGTTTCACATTATGTTTAGATTTATTTTTCATTTTTTTATTTACCATATCTTTTTGTTTTGTGGTTTCCATGATTTTCACATAAAACTTCCTATGTGTATAATATTGTGGCTTGAGTTGATAGCAAATTAAATTTGAACACATGTCAAAAACCACAGTTTTCTTCTTCTAAGTACACTTTATATATTTAATGTTACATTTTACATCTCTTTATTTTGTATATCCCTTAACTAATTACTGAAATTTTAGTTCATTTTATTACTTTTCTTTTTAAACTTTCATCGTTGCTTTATAAGGTGTTCCACTACCTTTACTATATAATTACTTTCTCCAGTGAGATTTTTACTTTTATATGTTTGCTTGCTCTTAATTAGTGCCATTTCTTTTCAGTTTAAAGAAACATTTTACCATTTCTTATAAGGCCAGTTTAGTGGTGATGAACTCTTTTAGTGTTTGTTTATCTGTAATATTCTAAATTATTTTTTCAGTTGTGAATTATTACCTTGCTGGGTAGTTAATTCTTGGTTGGATAGTTCTTCCTTTCAACACTTTGAATATGTCATGCCACAGTCTCTTTTGGCCTACAAAATTTCTGCTGAAAAATCTGCTGATAGCATTATGGGTTTCCTTTGTATGTTTTAAGTTGTTTTCCTCCTGCTGCTTTAAGATTCTCTCTTAATCCTTAACTTTTACCATTTCAGTTATAAGGTGTCTTGGTGCGGTTTTCTTAAGGCTCATCTTTTAAAATTCTTTGCTCTTTTTGCTTCTCTAGCTGGCTCAGTTATATTGCTTTGTCTTCCAGCAAAAGAGCAATCAAATCATTAGCCTCATTGAGTCTGCTATTGAACCCCTCTTGTGTATTTTTTGGTTCAATTATTTTATTCTTCAGCTCTGTAAATTTTGTTTGAAACTTTCTTATATTTAGATCTCTTTGTTGAGGATCTGTGTTCATCTATTCTTCTCCCAAGTATGACCATGACTTTGAACTCTTTATCAGATAGATGGCTTATCTCCATTTCACTGATGTCTTTTCCTGATGTTTTTGTCTTTTTCTTTCATTTGGAACATAGTCCCTTGTCTCCTCAATTTTCCTGACTCTCTGTGTTTATTTCTATGTATTAGGCAAATCAACTACCTCTCCCAGTGTTATAGGAACAGCCTTCAAACTCAACCTAGTGTGAATTCCCTCTTACCACTAGAGCTAGGCAGTCAAGGGGCATCCCTTGCGTGAGTTGTATGCATCTATCTGCTGTATCAGGACTACATCTGTGGCATGGGGGTAGGTGAGGCTGGCATTCAACCCAGCTGTGACATGTGGCCTCACTGAGGCATAGAGGTAGGCTGCGCTGTACCAACATGGCTGCACCACACAGTTATGCTGGGCATGGGGGTGGGCGGTGCTGTCACCCAGCCTGGATACAATGTCTGACTACTGCAGAGGTTTGCAGGGATTTCACTAGATGCACCTGCTAACTCCAGCAGGTTAGAGTGGCAGTTCCAAAATGGCACTCAGCAGTGCCAACCTTAACAAGGTAGGATGAGATCACAAATATGACACCTACCAGAAAAAGTCTCGATGGTTTCCTGCCTTGCTAGCACTTTAATTTTAGTAACTGGTTCTCCTTCACATATGGTCTAGCCACTTTTCAAATTGGTGTTTTTGTGCTGGGTCCTGGAGAGAGTGAGTTTGCACACAAGTCCTTAGAAGAGGGCTCTGTTCTCTATAGTTCTATGGGTTTCTGGATATAATCCCTATTGGTTTTCAAAGTCCAACATTTAGGAGTCTCACCTCTTTTGTGTAGAATCTAAAAGTTGGGTGCCTGATGCGGGGTGCAAAACCTTCATTCCTCAGGAGAAAGTTCTCTGCTTTTGAGATCTCTCCTGATTGTATATTGGGAGGCCTAGGGTGGTGATTTTTTTTGTTTTGTTTTGTTTTATTTTTTTGTTTTTGTTTTTTTGGTGAGATGATGTCTCTGCTTCTCTTACCCATCTCAATGTTATTCTTTTTGTCTTTTGTTATGGGGGCTCTTTCATACAGTTTTATGTTCTTTTTCAGAGAAAATTATTCTGTATATAGCTGTATACCAATTACTAAGAAACCAAAAGATTAATTTACAAGTGTTTATCAAAGGAAACTTGGTGACATCTTGGAAAATGAGCATTTTGATTTTAGGTTTTCTTTTCTCCAAATCAGAAGCAAATTTTAGTAAAGCATTGTATTTATACCAATGAGTGGCTTAGAATGCTAAAAACATTATTAAGGATAAGAATTTTATAAATGTCAAAGTTAAGAGATGACAAGAGTCTGTTAAAAATCTAGAACTTTATAATAGCTAAGGGGAAAGAAAACCACTGAGAAAAAATAAAGCATGCAGATTAAAATGTAACAGTCTGTGGTTCTTGTTTATGGGTCTTGCGTAGATGTTTACAGTCATCTTTATACGCACAAGCGTTGAGTGGAAGCTTTATCTTCCTAAATGTTATCTACTTTAGGAGGATTCCTAAGAATGTCTCTGGTTGGAACATTATTCAAAACATATATTTGGTTTCAAATATGAAATGTGAATCCAAGGACCAACACTTTAAACTTTTACAATTGTGTTAGTTGTTAATAGTATCTGATATAGCCCTTGCCAGATAAACAAAATTTTCTTGTCATGGAAATTTTACCTTTACAGTATATACTGTTATACTGGTTTTCTTTATTATTTACACATGTTTGAATTAATGCTGGGATACCTTTTTATGTATGTGTTTAAATAGATATATATCTATGCAAAGAGATGATAAAGTTAAATTTTTAATCTTATCTTTTGAATATAAGTAGCTACATCATCTACACACAATTAGTATGTATGTCTTATATTAACAGTATTATTTCCATAACCTAGAGAATTCCTTTAAACACAAGATAAATCATATTTATTACTTTGTATATGTATTCCTATGTGTTTGTATTCATTGATATTAATTACAACTTTTAACTAAAGGAACCAACTGTTTTTGAATGTGAATAGTAGAAAGAACTAGAAGGTACTACATCAGTACTTATCAAGCAATTTTTCCCCCATGAGCATATATTTTATGCAACTTGAGCATATTTTAAGCTGTCAGAATAAACATATGCATAATCTCATTTACAGGGATAAATATGCTCAATATGTACCCATTCCAATTATAAAAATAAGGAAAAATATTGTTTAAAACAATATTTAGTGACCAGTGTTTGTAGTGCTTTCTTCATATTTAGAGCCTGCCTATCAAAAATGTATTAAATATAATTTATAGTAGGCTAAGATCTTAATGTTAACTACAAATCCGGAAATTATGAGTTAAGTCGACACACTAAACCCTTTTGATTTACAGCATAAAAATGCACAATATTAAAAGGATATTTATTATTCAATTTCATTCAGTTAAACATTTTAACATAGGTATATATCTAAGCTATTTATAAAAACAATGATAATTTGAGGAACTCATGTAACTGATGTGGGAAAAAGTTTAAAACACGAGAAATTAAACCCACACTATATGTTAATTAAGATATTGTGTTTGCATTACTGTTTCTGGTAGTGATATTATGAAGAAGACTAAAATTGCTGTCAAGGTAAAGTTAATCACTCTAATTTGTCTAAGTAATCATCTATTTATATTTCATGAACTTAAAAAATAGAAATGATCCTCTGTATTTATATTTCTGAAAAATAAGATTCTGAATTTATGTCAAAAGCTCTATGTGCCTAGCTTTTCTTTTCAACTAACAAAACTATTATCCAAATGCACAGATAAGTTTTTTTTTTTTCTGATTTATAGTTTTGGCAAAAAAAAAAAAAAGAGAGAGAAAAACAAAAAAAAACCCAAAAAACATTAGAATTATTTCTTTTTGTTTTTGGAAATACATTCATTCAAAGCATATTAGAAATTTTGTCCCGAAGATGACAGTTGTACATAAGCTTTTGAACTCTTCAGTCCTTGGGGAAGGACTTATTGGGTCTATGTATCTCTTCTCCCTATAGGTTTTCTCTTATAGACTCATAATAGCAGGACAGACAGGAATATAAACCAAACTGCTAAAAAAAGGAGGGGGAGGGGCTGTTTTCTACTTGTTCATCAAAGAATTACTAAACTCCTTTATTCTTCATTGAGGAAAAAACCACTTTTTATGAGTTAAGGAAAGAATTTTGGAATTCAGAGCCAACTTAGATCACACCACACTTGGAGTCAGAGACCCCCTTCAGTCCCACCTCAGCAGATGAAGAGCTCCTCCTAATTTCCTTCGAATGGAAACAGCAATGTTGTGGCTCCACTGGGAGGCTAACTCAGGATTTTCTGCATGTCAAACAGATATGGTGACTGCCATCCTATGGACCCTGAAGGTCCAGCTTAGAGAATCAAGGAGGCTGAGGGGAATGTTCTTCTCCAGGTATTGTGCAAAGCAACAAAAATATGCTGATTAGATGATTATAGAAACTCTAGGTTTGTATATGACTGACCCCTTAAAAGTTCACTGGAAATACCAGTTGATCAAGGAGAACCATGTTTATTAGATGTGGAAGAATACCACCTTTACAAAATTTTAGTAGTGTTTTAGAAGGGGGAGTCAGGGTAGGATGCTAAACAGGGTTTTAGGGCCTGGGCTGGGAACGTTTTCAGTCAAGTCTTACAAAACAGAGTACTTTGCTTTGCTTTCAGGATTGTTCCACATAGGGGTGGAAAATTATGTTGCTTTCAGTTTTCAAACCCCATCCGCCCAACCTCTTCTAAGAAATTTGTTTCAGCTTTCCAGAGACAAGAACTGCCGTATTAGTCCAATAAAAGTGTTGTAAAACTGGGCTTTACTTTAAAGCCATCCTATCTGAGAGGCCATAATAGGTGCTAACCCAGTGATTTCCAATTAAATGAGCCATGGTTTTTAGTGTTTATTGATTGACATACATACAACTTCAAAATTTAGTAATGATTTTTATGTATCTTTGTGTTTTATGAACACATTTTTTCCATGACCAAATAGTAAATCACCTTGAAGTTACTCTGTAGATTACTCTCTTACTACTATCAAGCACACAGGCTGGGATTCATTACTGGAGACTGAGTCAGAGGAGAAATGAATTGAAGTAATGGCAATGAGGAAGATGAGTATGGCCCTAATGACAACGTGGACATCATTAAAGTCACACACACACACTGCATTGTGAACCCACATCATCAGAAACAATAGGAAGGCAAAAAAGTAAATCCTTCACAATGCATGAAAATACCAGGAGGCCCCTCAGTGTAGCACCTAGAACTTCAGCATGGTTGAGGCTGTAAGGAAATGAGTGAAGTAAGTTTCTTTATGGCAATGGCTTTAGAGAGAAAAATGATTAATGGCCACCATTGGAAATCTGAGCTACCCTGGGGCCATATCAAAAGAGGAGAAAAACATGGAACATGCTAGGAAAGCAGAGTTCCAACAATTACACCTGTAATGTCTTAGAACGGTATTGAAAACCACAATTGCTTGATTGAGCTCTGTAGTGCCCCATATCTGAAAGCTAAAGTGAAAAGGGTCACACACACACACACACACACACACACACACCTATTAAACTCTAAGGGCATGTCAAATGCATTACAATCACAGTGCATTCAGAATAGACAAGTTTAACCCCTAAAAATAGGCACCATGACAAAAATGTGAGAGCTGATGTAACCAGCTCTTTAGCTCTGGAAGCAAACAAAAATTTATAAAGAAAATATCATTTCCAAGGACTATTTTGGAATAAAAAGACTTTTTAACTTTAATTTGGTCATCCAACCTTTTAAAAACAATTCTGTCTAAGGGCGTCTGGGTGGTTCAGTTGGTTGAGGGTCAGGCTCTTGGTTTTGGATCAGATCATGATCTCATGGTTTGTGGGTTCGAGCGCCATGTTCGTGTCAGGCTCCATGATGACAGTAGAGTCTGCTTGGGATTCTCTCTCTTCCTCTCTCTCTGCCCCTCTCTGGCTCATGTACTGTCTCTCTCTCTCTCTCCCTCTCTCTCTTTCTCTAAAAATAAATAAATAAACTTAAAAATCAATAAATCAATACAATTCTATCTCAATTTATAAAATCACAACGCTTACAGCACTCCAAACTTCTAAGTACTGTTCACATGTGTCTGTGCTTTCTATTAGGAATGGCCTGCCCCAGAAATTGCAGGACCCATGACCAGGTGCTAGGAAGCAGGTGGCTTTATCAGTTTCAGTGGAGTTGGACTTGTACAAGTATTAATGGCTAATCAGCTTCGACCTATTTTACTTGGATGGAAGAAACAGCGTGGCCCTCAGGTGATTCTAGGATTGGGACAACATTTGCTAAAGATGCCAAATCCTGAATATCTGTCTTGGAAGGCACAGCATCTTTAATGTTCCTTTATTGGAAACTATGTGAACTTTATTTCTTATAAGGGAACTTAATGCCAGTGCTTCACAATTTTCTGGGGGAAAATAACCTCTGGATATCATTCTTGAACCTGTTAGTTTATTCCCTGGAGCTTCAGTGAATTCAAGGGAAAACACTAGCCTGCAGGCATTCAGCCTGGGGCTGTAAAGTTGTCAGATCTCATAAGCGAGGCACAGAGTTTGGGTCTGGCCAGGACTTGGAGAGGAGAACTCAAAAGAAAAGAAAAAAGTTCATGGAACACACATCTGTTATGCACCAGATGGCAGCTGTTATTTCATCTCCTGTGGAACTTTTTCCTGTAATTCTTGTTACATTTCTTCTACTGCAGTCCTTATGGGTTTTCAGGAGAAAAAGCAAAATATTTGGGGGAAAAATGAGGTGAATGTGACATTAAAACCAAGGCTTTAATTGTTCCAAAACTCAGGATTTGCAGAGTTAAGGTTCCCACAGCAATCCTCCAACTGCGCAGTATGTATTAGAATAGGAGCCCTTATTACATAATCACCAAACCCCGGCTAATGTTACAGCATGTTCAGCAGATAAAGGGCACAAAATAATGGAAAGGAACTGCACTTTTTCTCTAATCTTAGATGTACAGAGCGTATTATGTTACTGCATAAATATTACATGATCATGTAACAAAATATACTAATGAAATACACAGATGCAAAGCAAGAGTGCAAGGGTTGAGATTGCACTGGGAACATTTAAATTGATTTTCTTATTCCTTGCTAATTCAAATTCAAACTTAATTTAGCATTTGTGTCTTTTTATGAGACTATAACGTGTCATGGGAAAACTGACAGTTTTCAGTGGTTTACAAAATGGTGCTTAGAGTCCTATAGATGTACAATAATATCATTGTCTTTCATCTCCCCAATTTCTGTTCCTGATGAAATGCCTTAAGCATTTCATTATTGACCTAGAAGCTAAATGTCTGAACACTGATTCTTCCTGGAGAGTACAGCACATTTGGTCTTTATATGAAGGACAAAAATGTTGCCTTTTGGGGTTGGTGGGTTTCTGCTATGTTTTTCATTTACTGTTGGTGTGCAAATTTGTCAGTCTAATCCAGTAGACACCCTCTGCCAGTTGATTAAAAACACATTTACATAGCACCTACTTGTATAAGGAGCTCTGTTCTAGATTCCGATGTGACAGAAAGAAAGGGTCATGGGCTTGTATTCGAAGAACTTAAGACCTTTGGTTACTGTTGGCAGTGTAAATTCTGTTCGCTTTGAGTTAGCTTGCGCTGTGCGCCCTGAACCCAGCCTTGGCAGGGCTGCCATGTTACAACTCATTACATTTTTTTCTTTCATTTTACAAAAGCTCCATATTATGCAAACATGACCTATTATTCCTATCACTGATTTTTGGTCTTTTCCCTCCTATATTTTGATATATTTATTTAATTATTTCCTTTTAAATGTTTATTAACATTTTATACTCTGAGCAATTTCAGGTTCAAAGAGGAATTGAGGAGAAGGTATTGAAATTTCTCATATACTTCCTGCTCCTACACACTCACAGTCTACCTCATTATCAATCTCCCCTGCCAGAATGGTACAGTTTTTCCAATTGACAGACCTATGTTGTCACTTCACTATCATACAAAGTCTGTACTTTGCAGTACAGTCTGCTTTTAGTGTTGTAAATTCTGTGCATTTGAACAGAAATGTAATGACAGGTATCCACCATTATGGTATCATGCAGAGTAGTTTCAGTGCTTAAAAATTTCCTGTACACTGCCTATTCCCTCCCTCGCCATTTTCTGATTTCTTCTCAATCCCTGTCAGTCACTGATATTTTTAGTGTCTCCATAGTTTTGCCTTTTCCAGAATGTCATACATTAGAATCATGTTAGAATATACTATAAATAGCCTTTATGGATTGGCTTATTTTGCTTAGTAATACGCATTCAAAATTCCTCCATGTATATTAATAGCTTGGTAGTCATTTCTTTTTAGTACTGATTAATAGTCCATGGTCTGAATGTACCTCAATTTATCCGTCACCTACTGCAGGACATCTTGGTTGCCTCCAACTTTTGGCAACTCTGAATAAGGCTGCTGTAGACATTTGTGTACAGGTGTTTGTGTGGACATAAGTTTTCAACTGCTTTGGGTAAATTCCAGTAGATTCCAGTGGATACTGAGTTTTGTAGGAAACCACTAATTGTCTTCCAGAGGGACTGTACCCTTCTGCATTCCCACCAGCAATGAATGAGAGTTCTTGGTGTTCCTCATGAGTGTTGTCAGGGTTCCGGATATTTGCCATTTTAACATGTATGTAGTAGAATAGACTATCACTGTCATTTTTATTTGGATTTCCCTGATAATATATGCTCTAAAGCACCTTTTCAGAGGCTTATTTGTTACCTGCATACCTTCTTTGGTGAGATATCTGTTAATGGTTTGGCCCACTTTTTAAAATGTTGTTTGCTTTCTTATAGTTGAGTTTTAAGAGTTTTTTGTATATTGTACATGACAGTCTTTTATATGTTTTTTTGCAAGTATTTTCTCCCAGTCTATGGCTTTTCTTCAGCTGTTATCTTAAATAGAGCAGAATGTTTTAATTTTAATAAAATGCAACTTATAAATTTTTTCTTTCATGGATAGTGGCTTTAGTGTTGTATCTAAAAAGTATCATCGAGGTTTTCTCTTATTTTCTTGTTTTGTGTTTTACATTTAGGTTTGCAATCTATTTTGAATTAATTTTTATGAGGTTTGTGTCTAGATATTTTTTGTTTTATTTTTATTTATTTATTTATTTATTTATTTATTTTTTTGCATGTGGATGTCTGGTTGTTCCAACACCATTTGTTGAGAAGACTATTTTTGCCCCATTATATTGTTTTTGACCCTTTGTCAGAGATGAGTTGACCATATTTATGTGAGTCTATTTCTGGGTTCTTCATTCTCTTCCACTGATCTATTTGCCTGTATTTTCACCAATACCACACTGTCTTGATTACTGTAGCTTTGTAGTAAGTCTTGAAGTCAATTTGTGTCAGACCTTTATCTTTTTCTCCTTTAATATCATGTTGGCTATTTTGGGTCTTTTGTCTCTCCAAATAAACTTTAAAATTGGTTTGTTGATACCCACAAAATAATCTATTGAGGTTTTGATTGGTGTTACTTTGATTTGATTTTGATTGGCATATGCATCATAATAATACTGAGTTTTCCTATCTATGAACATAGATATTTATTTATTTTGGTATTTTATTTAATTCATCATAATTTCATAGTTTTCATCATATAATTTTGTAGGCATTTAGTTAGATTTATATTTAAATATTTCAATTTTTTGGGTGCTAATGTAAATGATACTCTGTTTATTGTGTTTTTAATTTCAAATTCCACTCATTCATTGCTGGTATACAGGGAAAAATTGCCTTTTATATATTACTTTGTGTCCTATGGCTGTGCTGTTATTGCTTATTAGTTGTAAGAGCTTTTGTTTTTTTTCTGTCATTTCTTTCTGATTTTCTACATAGATGATCATGTCATCTGTGAATAGAGACAGTTTTATTTCTTCCTTCCCAGACTGTGTACCTTTTATTTCCTTTTCCTGCCTTTTTTGCATTAGCTAGAACCTTCAGTATAGGGCCAATGAGAAGTGTTGAGAGCAGATATCTTTGCCTTGTGTCTGATCACAGTGAGAAGACTTTGAGTGTCTCATCATTAAGAATGATCTTAGCTAAAGTTTTTTGGTAGATATTCTTTATCAAGTTGAGGAAGTTCCATCGTATTTTAGTTTACTGAGAGTTTATTTCATGAATGGGCATGGGGTTTTTCTCTGTACTGATATGAATGAGCATGAGGTTTTTCCTCTCTACTGATATGATCAGAGGACTTTTCTTTCTTAGCTGATCAATATGTTGGATTACATTAACTAATTTTGAAATGTTAAACCAGCCTTGCATACCTTGGATAATCCCACTTGGTCATGGTTATGTTTCTTTTTACACATTATAAGATTTGCTAATATTTTTATTAGGATTTTTGAATCATTTTCATGAGATATGTTGATCTACACTTTCCTTTTCTTGCAATATCTTTGTCTGATTTGGGTATTAGAGTAATTGTGGCTTCATAGAATGAGTTAGACAATATTCCTTCTGTTTCTATCTTTTGGAAGAGACTGTAAAGAATTGATACACTTTCTTATTCAAATATTGAGTAGAATTGGCTGGTAAACCTATCTAAACATGGGGGCCTCTGTTTTAGAAAGTTATTAAGTATTGATATAATTTCTTTAATATATGTAGGCCAGTTTAGATTGTCTATTTCTTCTGTGAGTTTTGGAAGATTATATCATTTATTTATTTAAAAACATTTTTAGGGGCACCTGGGTGGCTCAGTTGGTTAAGCGTCCGACTTCAGCTCAGGTCAGATCTCACAGTTTGTGGATTTGAGCCCTGCATTAGGCTCTGAGCTGTCAGCACAGAATCAGAAATGGGGCTCAAACCCATGAACTGTGAGATCATGATCTAAGCTGAAGTTGGATACTTAACCAGCTAAGCCACCCAGGCGCCCCATCCATAATATCCTTTTAATGTTTAGGGGACCTATAGTGATATACACTCCTTCATTTTTGGTATTACTAATTTGTGTTCCTTCTCTGTTTTTCTTAGTTTACCTGGCTAGAAGCTTATTAATTTTAGTGATTTTTTTGAAGAAGCAGCTTTTGGTTTCATTTATAGAGATTTTTCTCTATTGATTTCCTGTTTTCAATTTTTTTGAGTACTGCTCTAATTCTTATTATTTATTGTCTTCTGCTAACTTTGGACTTCATTTGCTCTTCTTTTTCTAGTTTCATTAGGTGGAAATTTAGATTATTGATCATAGATCTTTCTTTATTTCTAATATATTCATTAAATGCTATAAATTTACCTCTATGCACTGCTTTTGTTGCATCCCAAAAATTTTGGTAAGTTTTTTTTTTAATTTTCATTTAGTTCAAACCAGATGCTCTTCACAGATTTCATAGATATGATCACACATGTGGTACTTTGTGTGTGGTTACTCTTAGCCTTGTTATTAGGATGCCATTAATATCAATATTCTGGTAAGAAAAACAACTTTATAGACTCTCAGAATATCAAAACTGGAAACAAACTTAAAAGGTACCTAATTCTTTATGAAGATGAAGAAATTGAGGCTTGGGGCTACCCAAGGTCACAAATGTGTGAGAAATAGAAAAGACTAAAGCCAGCTCTCTCTGTTTTTGTGGTTTATCTTCCCTGCACACAGCTACTGGAGATTGGGTAGTGGTTGGTTATGTGGTCACAGAATAAATTTGTTTTCAATCACATTTAGTTCTTATGAAGGCAAATATGTTTTGAGTAAGAAATAAAACAAGAGGCCTAAGTGGACATTGAAGTATGAAAAAGGAGACAAAAAAATCTTAGTAGAAGAAATAAAAAGATAGAGAAATGTTTCTGAATATTTTTCACTGCATGATGTGATGAAACCATTTTATTTATTCAATTCCATTCATGATTTAGAACTTCAGTCTAATATTTAAAAATGTTTTGTTATTTATCTGTTTTAAAACAATTCCTTAGATTTCTTTTTATTATCAAAATCCATGATGGAATTACAGCTAGTTACACAATTTTTACTTTATCCTATATCCTGTTAGGTTAAATTTGTAATTCAATTATCAAATAGCATACACCTAGTGATAGCCTTTTTTTTATAATTAATTCAGTACCATCAGAATATGTGCTTTATTGGGGCGCCTGGGTGGCTCAGTTGGTTAAGTGCCAGGCTTCAGCTCAGATCATGATCTCAGGCTTGTGGGTTTGATGACTGCATCAGGCTCTGTGCTGACAGCTCAGAGCCTGGAGTCTGCTTTGGAGTCTGTGTCTCCCTCTCTCTCTCTTCCACTCATGCTCTGTTTCTCTCTCAATAATAATAAACATAGAAACAATTTAAAAAAGTAATATGTGCTTTATTAAGAATGATCTAAATGTATAAATTTGAAATAGTCAAATAATTTAAAAATAAAAGAAATTGCTTCTAAACGTTGTGAGAGAAATAAAAATTTAAGTACCCGTGGGTTGTTGAAAACAAACAGAATGCTCATGACCTATTGAAGGATTTTGCTTAAATATTTATTTAAATGTAAATCTGCATTTTCCTTGATTGTGACATTCACTCATATCTCCAACAAGGATATAATGAAACAGAGGGACTAACGAGAAGTAAGGAAATCCCCAACTGCAGGAAAATGTATTGTACTAATTCTCAATGGAATCAATTACTAGATATTTTAAAAAAGTATTAATATTTATAGCATAAACAATTGTGCAGTAATATATAAAATTAGAAAAAGTAATAAAACATTATTGTATCTGATATTTGCAAACATCTGTATTCATATATTATTGGGGAGAATTGAAAAACTACAGGCCAAATAGTGAAAAATACTGAAAAAAAAAGGTTTTAAACACTCTTACATTAAGTTTTTATATATTATAATTCCATTTTTAACATTCCTGTGTGTACTTTGTCATTTAAAGCTAGCATAAATCTCCTGCTAAGAAAGTTTTGTTCAGCAGTCTACCTTAACAAGAAAGAGACCTTTGGATTGGTCCAATGAAACATGATTTTTTTTTTTATTAATCAGAGAAAACTTTATTTCTATTATTTTCCTTTCTGCTACATGAGGTATAATGGAACATACTATAAATGTTGACAGTTTTATTTGCAGATTTTAGTTGTTAACACATTTACACAGATTTTTTTTAAGTTGGTCCCACCATAGTTCATTTTTATAGCCATAATTACTGTGTCTGCAAAATTGGGTATATACTTTTACCAAATTTGGCTGTTTTTTGCCTTGACTTAAAATCTATCTTAACTTTGATCAAGTTGAATGTATATTGTTATGGACATCTTTGAAATGACCATCTAAGGGGGTTTCCAAATAATTTCATCACTGAGAATCTGTTAGCTTTCATATATTCCCAGAAAAATTCATACTAAGACAAAAATAGGCTTATTTATTCAACTAATGTATTATTTAAATTCAAAATAATACAAACAACACCTCTAACAAATTAATCACTTTATAAACACTGTTGCCTCAAGATATTCCTTGAGCAATGTTGCCGCAGTAAGTATATTAATAATTAACTAAACCATTTTTGATTTTATATTTCTATTTAAACACTGTTCCATTCGCCTAACGTAAAGTATTTATGTTTTAGCTAACACTTTAAATTTAACAGTGTGCTTTCGTTGTTTAAAGGATGTTCTTCATGTTTACTTTTTCATACCAGTGCATTTACATGCTTATGCAGACTTTGTTACTCTTTAGAATCATTGTTCAGTGAGAAAAGCATTTGCAAACTCTACTGTACTATTTCACTCTAAACATGCCTCTTCTTCCTTTGCTTGTTTACATGGGAAGATCAAGATAAGCCGGCATGTGATGACAGGAGGCATGATTCATCAACTGCCAATCAGAAGGCTGAGAGTAAAGTTTTTGGCAGAAAGACAAATATTTGAAAAACAATGTGATTTTAAAGCAATGTTGTGCAGAGTGTCAATGCCACTGATCTGTAAACTCTGATGAATTCCTTTCCCAAATATCTATTCCTCTTGGCCAGATACATTCACCTTATTTTTCTTGTCCGGTGGATTAATCAGCTCCACCCTATTTAAGTGTGATCATTTGTCTTCCGTAAACTCATGAACTGGAAAAAACAGGACCCAACACTTTCAAAGTTGCAGTTCTGAATTCACTCAACATTCATTTCATACACACCTACCACCATCTTTCATGTCCTTGGTACATTGATAGGATTGACCAGTCCCCTGGGTACCAAAAATCTTTGACGGGATTTTAATATATTCAATTGTCTTAAAAATTCCACATTCACCATGGCATTTTTTTCTAATCATTGAGTTGGCTCAGAATTAAATAAATCTTTTCCCTACAGAGTAACAATGTATATAGTCAATAGAAAAAAATTTTAATAGTAATCAGAATAACAGAGAAGCTACCATTTACTAACATGCAATTTTTTCCCTAATATTTAATTTTGAAGTTTTTCTTTTTCCTTAATGGGTAACAACTCCACGATATTGATTAGTAATCTGCCTGTAGCACAATGACTTATGACTTTCCTTTACCACTTACCTTTCAGTTGTTAGGTTGAATTCTGGCTCTTGCCCTTATCAGCTCCTTCTTCTGCCAGGATTCAGTTGTTTTGAGGTTTGGATAAGGTCCACAAATTTGAGTTCAACTCTAAAAAGAGAGCAAGCAGGTGGCAAACAAAACAGAACAAGCATCAGTAACCTTTTGGAAATACAGCAAAGCTAAGTGTCTATTTTCCTGGATGAAAACACTTGTCATCTGGATACCCCACCCCTACTTACCTGGAAATGACATTTACTCCATGAGAGCAGCAGACATTCATTGTTATTATTAGATGATTTGAGTCAGTGGATTTCTGATCTCTGTTTTTTTTTTTGAAACTTTTTTTTGAAATGAAGACAAATTAAAATGATAATTAAAGCAGATAAACTAAAAATAAAATAGTTGAAAAGAATTTATCTAATGAACTTGACCCTTCTTTTGAGCACTTGAATTAACAACCGAGGGCTTCTCTCGGCTATTCCCCTTGGGAATCCAAAGTCTTTCAGGAACAACCACCAGACCTGTTAGAAAATCAAGTGAGGGAAAATGACAGGTACATTTCTACTTCAATATTCTAGGCACTTTTAAACCTCACCACTCATTTAAATGCTTAGCAAAGGCAACATTGCATGTTTATCTTCTAGTCTTCCAGTCCCTGGTAGATTATATGCATTTAAAGACTTATTAACCCAAACTATATAGAAACAAATTCCTTTACCTTGAAAGGAAATATTGGTATTTTTTTCTCTTAAGCACTAGATAAAAAGTTAACTATTTCTCTCCTGAACATGTTTTTTAATATAAAGAATGAAGGAATGATGATTATAGATACTAGTTTCATTGCACAAAAAAACCTGAATGTCCATGAAGTTGTAATGGTAAAAGGTATATGGAGATACTCATTGTGAAGCAGTTAACGAAGCCATGAAAACAAAGTGTGCCATAATAGTTTTCTTAATTTACTTTAAACCAATAAAGCAATATGTTTCCAAAGTGTTTCAATCGGCATCAAACTATCTCCATTTTAGTCTCGCCGTACAGCCAATCTCTCTTCTCACTCTACATTAAATCACCTCCAATAATATTACTTAATCTTTTTACAACAACATTTGGACATTGTCTTGACATAATCAGAGCCACGACTATATTAGCAGAAGTAAAGGACATTTCTATCATCATTGGGTTCTTCTGGGCAGTAATTCCCTAAACCAGTCAAGAAACTGTTTCTTAAAGAGCCACATGATAAATCACAGGACTAGGAAACAATTGAAATGTGGCTCATGTAAATGAGAAATTGAAGTTTTAATGTTTATTTTATTTAATTAATTAAAATTTACATAGCCACTTGTGGCTAGCAGCTAGTGCAATGAACAGAGTGGGCTACAGCAATAGTTCTCGAAGTTTGGCATCCAGGCCAGCTGCAACACCATCGAGTGGGACCTCTTAGAAATGAAAATTCCTGGTCTTTTTACCAAATCTACTGAATCAGAAGTTCTAGGAATGGGGGGAGGTTAGCCTGGGTGGCCCACTTGGTTAAGTTTCCAGTTCTTGACTTTGGTGCAGGTTATGACCTCACGGTTTGTGAGTTTAAGATTTGCATTGGGCTCTGCACTGGCTGTGTGGAACCTGCTTGGGATCCTCTCTCTCCCTCTCTCTCTCTGCCCTTACCCAGCTGTGTACATATACTGTTTCTCAAAATAAATGTATGAACTTAATAAAAAGAAAAGAAAAGAAAAGAAAGGAAAAGAAAAGAAAAGGGAAAGGAAAGGAAAGGAAAGGAAAGGAAAGGAAAGGAAAGGAAAGGAAAGGAAAGGAAAGGGAAGGCAAAGAAAAGAAAAAAGAAAAGAGAAAAGCAAAAAGCAAAAAGCAAAGCAAAGCAACCCAACTCTGGGGATGGGGCCCAGGAAACTACATTTTAACAAACATTCCAGGGCAGTGTTTCTCAAAATTTATTATCATCAGAATCATCTAACCGGCCAGTTGAAACCCGGATCTCTGGACCTCACTCCTGGAGTTCTGACAAGTTACGAGGGTATGCCAAATGCTGCTGATCCACGAACCATGCTTTGAGAGACAAGGGTCTAAGGCAGCAGTCTTCAGCGTCAGGTGTGTGTTTGACAATCGAGTGAGTTGCAGGAAAACACTAAAGTTTTTGTTTCTGTTTACTTTTCACCTAACAGAAATAAATTAGGCTTTATTTACAGGCATTATACCCTCACTTTGTCCCTAAGTCAAATAGTCATAATGCTCATGATGGGTTGTCTGTGGCCTCATTTGCTTTTTATTTTTAACACTATTTTTTTTTAATTATCAGTACAGTAAATTTGACTTTTTTCCTTTTGGTTTGCAATACTATAAAGTTTAACACATGCAAAAGTTCATGGAACCACCACCATAATTAGGATATACAACAGTTCTATCACCATAAAAAAACTTTCTTGGGCTATGTCTTTGGGGTCACGCTTTCCTCCACCCGCAATCCCTGGGAGCCACTAATGATTTCTCCATCTCTATAGATTTGCCTTTTCGAGAATATCATAAAGATGGAATTATGAAATATGTGACCTTTGGAGACTGGCTTCTTTCATTAGCATAATTCCTTTTTTTCTATTTGCCGCTAAAAAATATTTCCTTGTGTGACTATCCACAGTTTTTCCATTTCCCCTCTGAAGTTAATTTGAGTTGTGTTCAGTTTTGGCAGTCATGAAAATAGCTATTTAAGCATTAGAGTAGAGGTTTTTAAGTGAGTGTGATTTTCACTTATCTAGTATTCAAAAGTGAGACTGTCAGGTCACATGGTAAGTATATGTTTAACTTTGTAAGAAACTATCAAAATGTTTTTCAGAATGATTGCGCCACTTCGCATTCCCACCAGCAAAACAGGAGAGTTCTAGTTGTTCCACATTCTTGTCAGTATTTGGTATTGTCAGTATTTTTTATTTTACTCATCATTCCAATCGGTATAGAGTGGTATCTCATTTATGGTTTTAATTTGCATTTTCCTACTAGCTAATGACATTAAAATATTTTTATGTGCCTATTTGCCATTGTTATCTTTTCTGTCATTTCTTGTCTTTTTCTGTGAAATATCTACCCTTCTCTTTTGCCCTTTTATTGCATCACTTATTTTCTTATTGTTGGTTTTTAAAAATTCTTGCTATATTCTTGATTCAAGTTTTTATGAGTATGTGGTTTAAAAATACTTTCTTCTATTCTTTTAACATCATTTGCTTGTAATAATGTGATACTAATTTCTTTAAGTTAAAATTCATTAATTTTAATAATGTGAAGCTACATTAAATTGATTCATTCATTACATTATCCAGTTTAGGTAATGGACAAAACAGTCAAGTGCACTAATAGGATGCCTGTCACAGAAACTCTGGCTGGAAAATGACTAGGAAGGCAGGCACATGGAAGCAAGAAAATGACGCCATTGACATGTGTCCCTAATAGAAGTTCTTTGTCATCCAAATTATGAGGAAACGACTGTCAGCGGTAAGTGATCTGGCATATATATCTGTAAATGTGCCATTTTCTACAAGGAGTGAGAAAGCAATGGCTCAATTTGAAAGATATGCATGCTATAGAGAAAGTTTTTAAAAAAATTCATGCTAGGAAAATTTGGAGTGATTTTGTTGCTAAAAACAACGTGAATATGTCGTCTATTTAAAGCCTCACATCTGAACACCTAAAAACTTTGAAAAAAGAATTCCCAAACCTTTTTTTATATACTGCAGCCGAGGTACTTCAAATGTGCCTATTTGTTACAAGTATAAAATGATAACATCTTCAATTTATTTCCTCAAACAACCAAATGACATCAGGGAAGATGCAAATTTACTAGCCACATTTCAAGAAAATTCATCGCAAAATTATTGGGTGGAGTTAAAAAAATTGGTATTACAATTTGATAAGAATGTCCCTATCTTTGAGAGGTGTCTTTTTCACAAACAGCAGCCACAAAAATCAAGAAACACAGTAAGTTGAAGATTTTACCACAGTTTTTAATTATATACCTGTTGGTGTTAAAGAAACGTTTTAAAAAAAAAGAAGGAAGCATTTTCAACACTGCTCCCCCTTATAAAAAAACCCACAACGTTCAAACTGATAATATATTTCCGAAAGCAAAATCTTTTGTATCATCAATAAGGGAAAAGAAAATTATTTAAAGAATATGTATTTCTTCTTTATTTCATTCTATTAAAATGTCCACATATATTTGTTTTATGTTCCTGTTCCTGGCACAGATCTTCTAAAAGCCCTGGGTTTTTTTGTAAGTAAGGAGACCCATAAATATGTCTTTTGCTATGTAAATGGGGTGACTTTTCAAATGCTCCTAAGTCTCCGAAGGATGAGGACTCCTTACCAGAGAATTAACTGTGTGATTCAAGAGTTGGACCTTTCAGTCCCACTGCTCTCTCCTCCCCACCTCTGAGGAGGGAAAAGGGGCTGGAGATTAAATTACATCTTCAATGGCCAGTGATCTAGTCATTTATGCTTATGTAATGAAGGCTCCATAAAAATCCAAAAGGAAGGGGTTTAGAGAGCCTTCGGGTTGGTGAACAGGTGTAGACTCAGGGAGAGTGGTGTGCTGAGACAGCGAGGAAGCCCTTCGCCCCTGCCCATATACCTTGGCTTATGTTATCTGGCTGCTCCTGCTATCCTCTTTCATAATAAATTGGTAATGTAGAAAGGAAACTGTTTTTCTGAATTCTGTAAGCTACTATAGCACATTAATGGAAAGGAGAAGGAAGTTATGGGATCCTTCCAGAAACCTCCCATGTATAGCCAGTTGGTCAGAAGCTCAGGTGACAGTCTGGACTTGGGAATGGCATCTGAATTGGGGGTGGTCTTGTGGTATTGAGCCCTTACCCTGTGGACTCAGACACTATCTCCAGGTAGATAGCATCAACATTGAGTTAATAGCTTGATGGCGGGGAAAGGACCCTGAGCATTTGGAGTCAGAATTGAGTGCAGAATTGTAAGTGTATAAAATATGTTAGCTTAAAAGTTATGTTATTGATATTTTATTTTATTGATCACCTCATTAACAAGTTTTGACAATCCTAGGCAAGAGCATGACAAAATTGTTGAGGAGAGAAGGGCTTTATGAAGATTCTGTTTGAATACTATAGAGGGGTAAGGATAAAAGGAAAAGAGAAGGAATGAGGTATAGGCAAGTATCATGTAGTATAGACATTTCCTGGATGTCTACTCTGAGGCCTCCTTTTACATAGACGAACTGAGGCTGAGAAAGAGGGAGGAAGAGAAAAATTGCAAAGTTGAACATAACATTGAGCTTGTCTTCACAGATATTGAATTCTAATGAGAGGGTCAGAGATATACAACTTAAAACATTACTTACTCTGTAATTTTGTCAAAAGCTTTCTCTTTGGCTAGGCTTTCAATGTTCTCTGGAAGACTGTACCTTGATAAGAATGATCTGTATCATTTTGGATGCAGACAGCAGGCTAAAGATATCTGTTGAGTCAATGTTATCCATAAATGCTCTGGCCACCAGACCAGATGGCCTCAAGGTCAGATCTAAGACATTCTCTCTTTCTGTAAGGAGTAACAAGATGCTTTAAAACTAAGTTTAATCAAGGCAGCAGAAACATTTACATGATCCTAGTTATAGTTAAATACACAAATACTCCAGAAGTTTTGAAATCATACAGAGAATCATAGATGAAATATGAGTAAAGAAAACAATAGCCTTGAACTTGGAAAGCAATAATTCTTCCAACTTAGAGTTTTATCTCTTAAAAAAATAGGAAGTAAACATACCTTGTCCCACATGGTTTCAGTTAGGCTTCAATACTTCTTATGTATACAGTTTTCTTAAAGAAAGAATTAAAATAGTATATCAAAAAGTGGATAATTAAATAATGTTGAGTAATCAGTGTCGAGGAAAGAAGAATGGAAGACTTGATATCTGCCTAAAAATGAAAGAAACATTGGCAGCTAGACATGGATTGACTACTCTCATTAATTAATAAGGAGTAGTTTTAACTGCAAAGTCAAATATCTTTATAAATTATCACTTAAGGCAAAATAAATGTTAATTAGGAAAAATACCCAAGAAATATCATAAGCTTCAAGATGGTGGGATAACTTCAAGGATGTTTTCAGGAGATGTGAGCCTAACTTTTCAAACCCTGCTATTATGTACATGGCAAGAATAGGTCCAAAGGTAGAATATTTAGCTGACTTTACTCCAAGTATCGCCTTACCTCATATGAAAGTTAACCTAAGTGTTTCATTAAACTTTTAAATTTACTGGAAAAGCTAAAAGAGTGAGTTGAAAATAGAGACAGCATTTGTACTTATTTTATGCCCTATTAAATTAGTAAATACATACCATAGAGTATCAGAGAACTTAATGTTGAAACAAAATAGTACATTATTCATTTCCTTTACTCTTCTCTTACAGGGTGACTATTGCCAAAAGCTCTTAAGATCTATTTTATATATCTATTTGCAGGTGTTTGATAACATTCTATAGTTCAAAATTCAATTGCTGATCCCATTTTACGGATAGGAAAAGAGACAAAGCATTGTGTTCAAGATGGAAGATACAGAAAAAAAATATGTAGAGGAGCCATGAGAAAAATAGGATGAAATATAAAACATTTTGGTCCTTATCTCTTTCCACAGGGCTTTGAGTTATTAGGACTGTGCTTTACAAAGTTACACTCAGTTGGAAAACGTATTACATCCCCAAACATATTAAAAATCCTGCATCCTCTTCTTTCCTGTTTTCTTCCCATCCTAGCTTACACCTCCCATCATCTGGGAACAACATGTCACTGCTCACGTGTTGGTGACTGAGGTCTCTCAGAGTGTTTGTCACTGTCATGTTTTGATTGTTTGTCTCCAGTGCCCGGACTTTGTTCCATCTTGGGCACACAGACGTTGAAATAAAAAGGTATGTCGGAAAATCCAGGTTGCCTTTATAACAAAGAGCATGTTGCCTCTTTAGGGAACAATGAAACGCAATGAATAGCTATTCAATTTTTTGTAGTACTTCCAACACTGGATAAAGCAAAAATCTGGCCCAGTGGTGAGAGTGGCCATCTCTTTTGTAGCCAGTACTGGAATGGTTAATTACTTTGCGGCTTTCGAAGAAGCAACAATGAGCAAGCTCCTGCATCCCAACCAAAAACAAAACAGACAGATCGCACTCCACAGCCGAAACAGATGGTTGCTTACGGGGCTGCAAAGTGATCACAAACTGTAGAGGCTTTCTTCTCCGCCACAGCCCTGAAGAGGTGAAAAGAACACCTTCCTTCTGCAGGGACACTACACGCACATCACGCCACACTATATAACACCACACCGGCTAAACTCTAGCATGTTATTGCTTCATAAAATATTGCAAAACCCTTAACCATGCGAGATGGCATTCAGGAGAAATTGAAATGTGACTCTGTGCTTCTCCACAAACATGAAGAATAATGGACTTTAAAAATATTGTGGTGGACAGGGTAGAGGGAAGAATGTTTTCCCCTCAAACTTACCTCTGACTTATGGATGACAGTTTTTCAATCTGTTCATTCTTAAAACCAAGGAAGCCAGCGAATGTAGTAATATGCTGGAAAGTCACAAAAGAAAAGGAGAGGTATTTTCAATTTTCAAAAAGCAAAAAATTCTTTTGATAAGTATTAGAAACCCAGATATGTGTCCTTTGGCTTGGCAGTGGTTAAACACACACTATAGCAATCGGTCATGTGTCTTTTTAAGATGCTTATGAGGTGGAAGGCAGGAACAAGTTCAGGGATATTTCAGTAGCTACCAAGACGAGAGCAGGCATGAGAGGAAGAAAAGGAGAACGTGAACTGAAAGTCAAGAAAACCAACTTTGCTTCACTTGCTAGTCTACGTTGGAACATTCTTTCCCAACAGTTCCACATCCACGTGGCTTCAGGTATTCAAACACTCAGTCGTATCAGATTGTAGCTCGAACTTGCTAATGATCACAGAAGTGCTGACCCTTGTAGAACAGAAAGACGTCTGACTGGTTTTCAGAGCCCTACGAAGCTTCCACAGTGTTCTTGCTCCTCTGTGACTAAGGAGAGCGTGAGCTGTCAGCTCAGGGGTAGGCGCCCACTGCCAAGAGGAACCGTTGGCTTTGTAAACATGCTGGAGGCCTGGGGAAGAAGACAGCCTTCAAACTCGGTCTTGTTAACGTTTCTGCTACTCAACTGACCATGGTAATTGAATTATCTCCAGTTTATATAGTTTTTGTGTCATCAGTTCAGTGTTTTATTTTGTATTTGGGTCCCTTTTCCTCATCAATTTCCTATTTTCTTTTGCAGACTCTCTTCCCCTTTTTACTAAATTTAATACTTTCTCTTTCTAATCTACTGCATAATCCAATTCCTTTTTTTTTTTTTACTTTGCTATGTCTTTCCATTCCTCACCCCACCTTAATACTTTCTCCATTTGGTCATTGTCATCTGCCATTTTACCTGAGGCTCAGCTGTCGCCAGGGCTCAGCTGTCACCTGCTGTGCATGTTAATGACCCCTCTTGCTTCTCCTGCCTCCCCCTCTCTGCCCTGTTGCACTATCTACCTGTCTCTTGCTTCTCAGATACTGCCACCTGCACACCAAATGAGGTCAGTATACCCCAGATGCGTGCAGTATGTCATGAAACAGCTTACTGTTGGTATTTCTTCCCCAAACATCTTTTTCTTACCAGTTTTCCATTCAGATGGCCAGTGAGTCTGTTTATTCCAATATCTCACTTAGAATTTGGGAAAGCATTTCACTTCTGCTTCTCCGTGTTTACACAGCCCCTTGACAAATAATCGTTGCTTTTTTTTTTAACTTTGCACTGACCAGCTTCACAATTCGCCTCTTCCTTTCTAATGTTCTCTCTGAGCCAGTATATTTATCACATCCTTTTCATAATATCCTCTTGGAACTTATCTGCATTGTTTCTGGTGTTTAGCCCTATAGAATTGCCTTATCATGGCATTGTTTTGGGGGGACCCAGCCGAAGATTGGTCAAAATTACTCCTCCTTATGGTCAGGAATTGGAGAGACCAGGCAAAGGGGAAAATACGAAATGTCATTTATTCTCTTCTTTTCTTGAAAAGTATGGTCTTACCCCCTTTAGAATTGCCTCCACATGCAAGTCCTCTTGTGCTCATTCCATTCTCTTCTCCTCTGGGTTTTCCCATAGGCTCTCTTTGTCATTTCCAGTGAAACATTCATAGCTGAAACATGTTTCCTCCTGTGTAACTGTGTATATCCTTTTTGTCTTTTTCATGTTCATGCCAGGAAAATCTAGCTCTCTGTGTTTGAAATGTAAACATTGCTTCTTGGTGTTCCAAATCATCAATTATCATGCCTCTAGTTATACATAAAATTTTGATTCCTCAATCTGGACTCTTTAACTTGCATGTTTTAGATGAACTGATGTCTATTTCTGGTGAAGGATATAGATATCATTCCATTTGTATGCTCTGCCCCAAGGAACTGACCTGCAGAGTCCTATTTTTCTGGGATCTGCTGATTCATCATCTCTACTGTGGTTCACTTGCAAAGTGGGTATGTCAGGGGCGGAGTAGAATACGATTCACTGCCAGGCTTCAGGGTATCTGTTTTAATGACAGATAAAAGTTCTCAGGAAACAGCTTCTGTTATCCTCAGCATTTCAAAAAAAAATCCTTGCAAATGTTTACTCCAATTCTCTAGTGGGCATCTTCTGCAAAGCCAGGTTCTATATTTTAAAGAAAAGTTGTTCTCAGAGAAATGTGCCTCTTCAATCGCTTCTCTCAGTGGTCTATAATGTGTCAACACCCATAATTGGAAATTCTATCCCTCCTTTATGGATGTGAAAAGTGAAGCAGAATGGATCTGTGCTCTATTATGGCAGGACTTGGCTCTCTGCTACGGTGGCGTATAAATAATAAACAACATTTTGCTTATGTGAGCGTGTGTCCATGACCTAATATATTAACCACAGGGTGACACGTTTTTTATTTAACCCAGATGTCTAGAGGCAGTATCTTGCTCCAAGGACTGAGCATGAAACTTGGGGATTGGGTCTGAGGAGAGCCCTGGTGTAGAACTCATGGCCATCCTAAGTGTTTGCAGTGGGCTCTGCCGATGACCACTTTCCAACTCATGGCATAATCTCAAGTGAAACTCGGGTCATCACTTCTGTTCACTGTTCAGCTTTGAAAACATAGCAATTATTTTAGTTATTCTGCTATCTTGGAATATTGTCATGCAAGAATTGCTCTGGAGAGCTGAGTTCTTTTCTTGATCTATACAGCTCATTTGGAAATTGAAATTACTGAAGCACAATGGTCCTGTGTTTCATTCTTTATTCTCACATACATTGATACAGACACACAAATACCTATACTTTCTTCAATGTCATAAGTGTAGAAAATAAACTTTAAGGCAATTCTTATAGTCTATATGCCTGGGTAGCATATTCACTAAGGATTCTGATATTAACCTGTGATGGTTAATTTAACATTTTAATTTTGCTCTGCCATGATACGCAGTTTTGATTAAATACAGTCTAGATGTTGATATGAAGGTATTTTTTTAGGTGTGATTAGCGTTTAAATTGGTAGACTTCAAGTAAAGCTTATCACCCTCCATAAGGTGAGTGGGTCTTGTCCAATCAGTTGAAGGCTTCAGTAGAATAGACTGACATCCCCAAGGAAGAGGGAATTCTATTAGCAGCCTAGCTTCATGCTCAAATGACAACATCAACTTTTACCTGGTCTCCAGCCTGCCCTGTATGCTGTCACAAACACATATGTCTGTTCCTTAAAATAAATCTCTCATTTTGAGGTGAGTGGCTCAGTTGGTTAAGCAACTGGCTCTTGATCTTGGCTTAGGTCCTGATCTCACCATTTGTGAGTTTAAGTTCTATAGGGCTTGGTGCTGACAGCCCAGAGCCTGCCTGGGATTCTCTGACTCCTTCTCTCTCTCTGCCTCTCTCTCTCTCTCTCTCTCAAAAATAAATAAGCATCAAAAAACAAAAAAGTAAATCTCTTATATATACATCCTTTTAGCTTGGTTACGCTAGAGAATGCTTTCTAACACAGGTTCCACCACTGAATAGCTTTGTGACTTTCAGCAAGTTGTTTAACATTCTATGCCTCAATATCTCTTATTTCTAAAATGGATATCATAATAATACCTATATCAATTAATGTAAATAAGAACAGTGTCTGACACATGGTTAATTGCTGTATAAGTTCTAGACATAATTGTTCCTATTTTATCATAAATAATATAAGTATATATATTTTTATTATCATTTTTAGCCATAAGTGGCCAAATGCTGCTTTACTTGCTTTTGCAATATTGGGAATATTTTTGTTTATAAATATCAGTCTTTTGGTCTAATTTTATTGCTCCAATTATTTTCTAACTTGCCAAGGCCTATGAGAGGTTCTGGAGGTGATGTCTGTTAATTCAGCAACAAATTTTATTAAATCCTTTCTCTATGCCAGGCTCTTTGCTAGAAACTAGATGTCACAGTGGTGAATAAAAGAGACAAGTCCGGCTCAAGGCCAGCTTACAGTTTGGTGCAGAAGGTAAACAGAAAGAGAAATAAATATATAATTGCAAATTGCATTATTTAATGTTCAAGAGAAGCTGTGAGTTTTATAGGAGAATCTAGAGGTTCCATATGAGTGGTGGAAAGAGCAATCAGGCTGGTCATCCCCAACACTTTGAGACTGAGGCTAGAAGACTGAGTGTTATTCAACTAGAGGGAGAGATCAAGAAGGTCCAGGCCATAGAAGAACTCTCAATGTCTGAACAGAAGCAGGAGGAATTTAAGACATTTGAGGGGAGAAGGGAAAGGGGAGCTGGGCAGAGAAATGGTTGTAGTTGGATGCACTTCAACTTCAATGTGTTAAAACCCCGAAACCTATCAGGCATTGTAAAAGTTCCTGACTCAGTCCAAACTACAATATGTTCTTCTGCTATTGTTATGGAACCTATTATTGTCTTTTTAAAATCCTCTTTGATAACTACTTTTCCTTTTCTTACTTTTTTTTAACCAAATTATGGTGTTTACCTTGTATAACACCTCCTCTCTCTCTCTTTCTTTCTTTTGTTTATAATTTTCTACATGTGAGAAACTTTCATTGCTGTGAAGCCTGCAATCTGGTTTCAGGTTCCCAGCTCAGTAGGGGTCAGCTGCACCTTGACTCTATCATTCTTTGGGAGGGGATGTCCCTGAAGAATGGTCTCTCAGTGCATTTGCTTTTAAGTCACTGTTGTGCAGATAGTAGATAGTATTATAGATATAAATATATGTTATATAGATAATATGTATATTAGAGAGATAGTATACATATTAGATAGGTTATATGTATTAGATAGGTTATATATACAGTAAACCTTGGATTGCAAATAACTTGTTCTGTGAGTGTTCTGCAAGATGAGTAAACATTTCTAATACACTGATAAACAATCGAAGTCTTGCAATATGTTTAGCATGTGATGCCAAATGTCACATGATCACGACTGAGCCAATGGTTCTTGAAATTTACTTTGATATACAAGTGCTTTGGATTATAAGCATGTTTCTGGGATAAATTATGCTTACAAGCCAAGGTTTTACTGTATATATGTATATTATATTGTATTATATATTTGTATATACTGTATATACAAATTATATTATTTACTGTTTTACTGTATATACAAGGTTTTACTGTATATACAAATTATATACTTTAGGCAATTTATATATAATAAATTATATGTATACATATAATTATGTGTATATGTATGTGTATGTATAAATAATTTAGATAGATGATAGATAGATAGATAGACAGATAGAGCCCGAGACAAACTCTAAGGAAGATTCTATGGGTCTTTATTTTATTTTTTGTAACCAGTACAGTGTCAAACAACTTTTAAATTAGTCCTGCTGAGTAAGGTTCCTGCTAATGGATTTTGCTTTGGGGGGAAGTTGTGAGGCTCCGTTTCCCACCCTGATTACTAATTATTATTGCCTTTGTCTTTCAAATCCAGTTTGGAGATCACAGAGCTTTCTCTAGCCACAAGCCATGGACTCTATGATAATTTGGAGGAATATTTACCGTGATTTCTATTTGTAGCGTGTTTATATTTGTATATGGAAATATTCAGTTAGATCTGATCTGTGGCTCATTGCAAACGTGAAACGGGTGTGTGTGGATCTTCCAGCCTTCTTCACAGGGCTCTGCCTGCTTAGTGTTTGAACAGGAGGCTGTATCTCCTCAGTCTTTCCCTTAAATCTCGTCTCATATGCCTTGCAATTAGAGTCAGTTGAGGAGGTGAACTAGATTGAGACCACTGACTGATTTTACATACTGTGGACGGCCAGCACATTGTGAATCCCTAGGGATCCTGGAGCCCATTACCAGCCCAGTGAATCACTCACTCTGTTTGCTTTTCCACAAAAAAGAAATGTGCAGCTGCTTACTTGTGCCATGGACTTTGGAATTTTGTTCCCTTTTCCATCTGCCTTTTGTGTAAAGAAATTCTGCCTGAATAATTACTTGTCTGTCCCCTTTGCTCATTCCCAATATCATCATTCTTCAACCTTCTGTTTCCAATTAGTTCTTATCTCAAATGGCTTATTGGCATCAATCTGTTCTCAGCATCACCAAAGTGCACAAAACTACCCTGAAACATGCGGGAAGCTAGATAAGGCTGAGGCTTACCAATCAGTCCAGCAGAGTCTCTACATTTCACCCCAGTGCCTTCCTTTTCTCAGGAAACCTGAGATAGGAGATGGTGTCGAGACATGTCATTGATATAGCACATTCTGGAACAAAATGACATGCGTGAGCATTGCAGAGACTGTGTAAGGCCTGTGAAAATAGCCATTGTTGGACATCTGGTGTCGAAAAGAGCTGTTTCAAAACAAGTTCACAGTGTTAAATCATGGTGTAGACAGCTTCCGAGCAGCTGTCCACTGCTGGAGAGGGTGCCCTGAGATCTGTTTGTCAATGGTTGTGCCTTAAGCCTTGCTACTCGCTTTGATCTGCAACCTTTGTGCCACAGTAACATGGCTAAAATTGGGCCCAAAACCCCTGCTGTCATTATTAGCCAACTAGGCATGAAGAGAAAGTGGTAATAGGATCAGGCAAAAAAAAAATATATATGTATATCACTTTTGAGGGGAATAATGAGCTTGGTTGGTTGAAGTACGGCACAAACAAGTTCAAGGACACATGTTTGAGATCCACATAGTTACCAATGCTCAGAAAAAAAAGGGTTTTAGAAAGTATGTGTCCAAAGTTCTTTTTCAATAGAAACTGACATCCAGAAGTATTACATGGTTTTTCCAATGTCATAGCTTATTACTGGTAGAGCTAGCATCCTAACTTCTTTCTTTTAACTCCTGGTAAAATGCTCATTCTAACAGATCACACTCCAAGACCATGTCTGGGAAAAATAGTTTACAGCATAGGTCAAAGCCAGACTTTACATTCTATGAGGGTCTGGATTTGCCTTTCTCAGTCATTATACACACACACACACACACACACACACACACACACACACACGGATAAATGAATCTAATCACGCTAAGAGAATAGTACATATTAAGTGCCTCCAATGGGCCACTTTTCATATGGTATTTCAATTGACTTTGACTTTTATTTTGGTAAGGGGTCCCTGGGACAATTCTGTCTTCCTAGACTCTTCTAAGGAGAAACCACTTTGTAATCAGATTTAATCTGGTCACAAAAGGAGCCCTTAAGAAATTTAAAAGCTGGGACAATTTGGTGGCTTTGTCAGTTAAGCATCTGCCATTGGCTCAGGTTCCTGAGTTCATGAGTTTGAGGCCTGGATCCAGGCTTTTTGCTATCAGCACAGAGCTTTGTAATCTCTCCTGCTCCTCTTGCTCTCTCGCCCTCTCTCTCTCTCTCTCTCTCTCTCTCTCTCTCTCTCTCTCTCCCCCACCCTTAAATGTAAATAAACATTAAAAAAAGGAAAAGAAAGAAATATAAAGCTGTAGGCCTTAGATATAAAATGTCTGAAGCACTTGAATCCAACATCACAGTCTGATTTGGGAATCATTGAACATTTAGCATTGAACTTTAGCTATCATTTAAAATGCTGTGTTTGGTTGGCATTGCCTGGCCAGTCGTAGTCCACGTCTTCTTGGCCCCCCTCGACAAATTCTACTTTTAAACACTTCCTCACTAAAGACGTGACTAGGCTGCCTCCTACCCCCACTCTATAGGCCCTGCCCAGTCCCACTGAACCTATAAGACTGGGGGTTACTTATAGTCTTTCTCTGGGACAGTCTGAGACCTCAGACATGGATTTGGCTCGACATTCTTCTCCTATCCTTCCTGGGATCTCCTGATAGAAGTTCTGTTATTCTTTTGGCTTGTGAGAAAAGAACAGGGTTTCTAAGGGTAAGTGGCTGTCAAGATAACACTGCAGTCCTTCTTTGTTGTTAGTGTGTCCCATGCCTGCTTGGAGTGGTAAAGATGTGTGACCCTTAACATCCCTAGCTGACTGGAATTCCTTCCCCTTCCTTATCTTTTTAATGTTGGAGGGAAAAGGTGGCATTAAAGCTTGCTTGGGTTTCATTTATTCCCTGTGAGTGTCCACCTCTCTATAATGGTGCATAATGAATAGGGGAATGAAAAGTTATCTTACTCGTCCTGGAATAGAAAAGTTGACTTTAAACATGAGATAGTTGTTACAACCCTATATATGAATGGAGAAACCCCGGTTTCAAGAGGTTTCTGTGTGTGTGATTTCAAAATTCCTCTACTAGTAAATAGGAGAAAGCAAAATTAGCACACAGACTGGTCCAATTCAGAAACCTACATTCTTTCTACTACACTACACTGTCTTTATGTGAGAGAAGATAAACATGTATGAGATTCAATACCATCTCCTTCTTTAGATAATAAACAGGACAGAAGGAAAGTAATAGTTCATTGTAGAGTTATAGTCCTCACTGACACAGTTTTCTGAGAGAGAGAGAGAGAGAAGTAAAGATATTGTTCATTCATATTTGTCTTACGAACACACCCAAAGTCAGTAAAATTTCATGATAAACTCATGAAAAATGCCATTATCTTAGGGTACTCTCAGGTTTTTGAGACAATCTTTGATATTTTGTGAGTTTGCCTCCAATGGTACAAAGTGAGATGATGATGTCAAGTGGTGGTCTACTAAGGAGCTCTTGTTAGCTCAGCGCCGGAGAGAAAGCAATGGGTTTCACCCACTGCAGCAGTTTCTAGATCAATTGTTTCACCGGATTTTGGTTTAAATAAAAGCTTAACTCCATAAAAATTATCATGAAAACATTAACAAAGTTTTTCTTTAGGAAATTGTTTTAGATAGTCTTTGTAAAATTTTTTTTATAAAAATTCACTCCCCAAACAATTATAAATCCAGTAAAGTTCTGGACAGAATAAAACCCAGGAGTTTTATGGTTCACATATCTAGTCACAGTGAGAGATTTACTACCTAAGCTACTTACTGTTACCTGTTTCTTCTTTTAATAATTCTCCTTCTCCTTCTCCTTCTTCCTTCTCCTTCTCCTTCTCCTTCTCCTTCTCCTTCTCCTTCTCCTTCTCCTTCTCCTTCTCCTTCTCCTTCTCCTTCTCCTTCTCCTTCTCCTTCTCCTTCTTCTTCTTCTTCTTCTTCTTCTTCTTCTTCTTCTTCTTCTTCTTCTTCTTCCTCTTCTTTTTTTTTTAGAGAGAGAGCATGAGTGTGAGCAGTAGAGAGAAAGGAGAGAATCTTAAGCAGGGTCTATGCCCAATGTAGAGAGCAATGTGAGGCTCAATCTCATTACACTGAGATCACGACCTGAGCCAAAATCAAGAGTTGGACACTTAACTAACTGAGCCACTCAAGTGCCCCCTTACTTACCTCTTTTATTTATGCATATGTTTATTTTTATATTATTTCTGACATTTAGTGACCACAAATTCTTTAGTAAACAGTATGTGGAATAAACCGGAGGCTTTGCTTTTCTGAAAAGAAAGAAAAACCAGTTCTGAAGCTGGGATTGTGTTACTCAAAATGCTTGCTAACTATGGCTGATTGTTTGATTGATTGATTGATGTAATATTCACATTGTGGTTTAGGCATTGATGCATTCACCCTCTGACCCACCATCCTCCAGACAACCTCCAAGGGAGGTATTTCATCACAATTTTACAGATGAAGGAATTGAAGCTAACGAAGGTTAAGCTACTTGTTTAAGCTAATTTACCCAGTATTTGCCAGCACTGAGGTTAAAACCCAGGTCTAACCACAAAACTCTTGTAATGTCCAATAATATGTATTATTTTAAAGGACAGTTTCAAATCTTAAGCTTATAGTTCTTTTATAACTGATAGGCAACAAAATCATCTTTATAGGTTGCATGTCTAATACTTGTCTTTCTTCTAAGTAAATTATAGAGCTTTGAAATATAATTTTGATGCTTTGAAATCTCATGAAGCCAATTAAATGTATCATCAGTGAAGTAAGAGTTAAGTGTTCACATAAACTACATGCATATGGGACAGAACTTTGATATTTCTACTGAGCTCTTATTCAAAATCCAGAGCCATTTTCTGGAGAAATACAAGGCAGAGCAAAATAGCAAACAAAGAATAGATACTGTCTACAGACCACTTCATGTGCATGTGATTTGGTTTTTAATATGACAAACATATAATAATTTATTCAATTGTCATAATAATATACCATCCTTTTTTTTTAGTAGCATGACTGGCAAATTTATATACCTAAATGATCTACATATAACTTCTACCAGAAGCTTGAGGAGACACTAATATTCAAGCCAGATATTCTAAGAAAGTATTAATTATCACATTTTCAATATTGTTTATATATATACATTTGCATTAATACCACGTTGCAGAAACATGGGTGTCTGTCACCTTCTCCTTTTTCTCTCCATTCCCCAGCATCATCTCTCACACTGCCTTTATAGAACTACAACTTTTAACATGTACTTGGCTTCAGTGTCAGAGCAATATAAGGAATAGCCATGTGGAACGTCTTTATATTGCTTGTAAAATTGCTATGGGGGACATTATGGAGCTCACTGCCCTTATATAAAGAGCGTTTTGACAAATTCATCTTCGAACTCAGAGATAGAAAAGTTTGCCTCTGTTGATGAACTGGTGTGTTTTCTTTCCGTAGAAAATGATAGCTCTGTAATCCATCATGTTGTCTGTTTGCTTAGACTGTTAGGAAACAATGCGCTAAGAGCCGGCCCAGCTAGAGCCTCGCTCCTCAGGTAGGATTTCCTGTCTGCATTCTTCCTCTGGGTTTCCCCGTTAGCGTTTACTTGTAGTCATTATTTTGTTGTAACAGTTTTTTTTTAATCTTTCTGTATTTACACACTTTTAAAATGATTCATTATTTAGTCTTATTGGAATTAAGTTAGGACATAAGTGAGTTAATAGAAATATATATTTGGAGGTGTGTGTGTATGTCAATGGCTGCATTCATGTGTATGAAAGAGAGATGTATTTCTCAAAATTCATAAACTATATGTTACTGCTTATCTCTGTGTAATCATCATACAATTATTCAGACTCCATGGTGACATGACATTGTGCTAGATAAATACAGAAAAAATATAGCAAAAATCTGAATTTGTGAGATGGAGGGCCATGATAATACATTAAATACATTTAATACATTAAAACTGTATGAATTCTACTTTAAAACTTTCAAGGCTTTTGGTAGGTTATATAAGAAAGTGGTTGGAGAGGCCAACCAATCTGTTACTCTAAACATAGATCACGTTTTTCTGAGTGTACCTACAACTACTTTTACTAAAACAAGATTTATTTATTTTGATTCCTCTTGGTTCCAAAAAGGATTTGAGCAGTTATGTTAATAGGAACTAATATCTAATTGACATGTAATTAGATGATAATAAAGTTCATGCTAACATGGATAGGACTGAGAGATTAATGCATCCGTTACTGATTGGTGTTGTTATTTCTATGTAGTTCAGTACTGAGATTTTACTTAAAATGGTAACTACCTTCTCTAATTTAATGTAAACATTTACTTATAGATATTTATTACTGGAGGTTTGTACCTTTTGACTGCCTTCACCCAGTTATAAAACAAATGTCATGAGGTTGTAATTACAGCAATGTGACTGTCGCTAATAATACTGTATTGTAGGGGCGCTTGGGTGGCTCAGTCGGTTAAGATCTGACTCTTGATTTTTGGCTCAGGTCATGATCCCATGCTTCAGTTCATGAATTTGAGACCTGCATCGGGGGATTCTCTTTCTCCTTTTCTCTCTGACCCTCCCCCCTCTCTAAGTAAACATAGAAAAAAGAACACTGCCTTGCATTTCAAAGTTCCTAAGAGTAGGTCTTAAAAGTTCTCATCACAAGAAAGAACATTTGTAACTGTGTGAATGCCAACCAGACCGATTTTGGTGATCCGTGAACACAAATACCCAATCACTGTGTTCTATACCTATAGCTAATAATTCTATGTCAATAATATCTCAAATTTTTAAAGAAGGTGTTTATTACTGTTTTATTTATATATATTATCTAATACACATATTTTATATATATAAAATAAATGTGATTTGTTGTTGTTGTTGTTAAGTGGTTCCACAATACAATCTCTTAAAGAGCTGCTTAGGAATCGAAAGTGGTTTCTAAAAGAGCAATTCAAAACAAGCAGAAGGACCAGGCAGGGTAATACTGGAATTAAGAGGCATGGTCGAGAGAGCCGAACTCCCGGGTTATGCCATTTTATGATTAACTGAGCATCAGGTGTGTTTGCTGTGAAATCAGGCACTGCAGGGGACGAGGAGCCGGCACTTCAGGAATGCACTTTCTTGTGTGCTTAGTGTTATGAAATACAGTGAAATTTCTCTCTTTTGCACCGCTCCCACCCCCACTTTTTACCTTTGTTTAATTCCAAGTGAAGTGTCCACCTGGTCTCTCACTGCCTTCTAGTCTTCAGCTGGCTACCAAGGGGTAAGTACTAAAAGTTATCACAACTGATAGGAGTTTAAAAGATTACCTTTTGGAGAATATTTGCATTTGAATAGGAAAATCCAGTCTGTAGATGGAAACTCTGCAGGACCCAATGGGATGATGTCTCCTGGTGGTGGATATTTAGTCTCTATGATAGGCCAAGGCTGACATTGGAGTAAGAAAGATTTCTGTGCTGAACTCAGCAAAATCACACCACAGATTTGTCCAGATCTGCTCTCAGGTATGTCACCAGAACATAGGAAATTTTCTTAATCTTTAATTCAGTAAAAGGAAACCATTGATATTAAAGACATGGTATTTTGGAAAAGGAGGTTGTCAAATATATAACACCAATTTTAATAACTAGTGTGCTCCTACAACACACTGTGCACTTCTCTTTAAAAAATATCCTATAGCTATGGTCACTAATGAAAAGTTTGCAAAATTTCATATTTCCTTTTCCTTTAGGTTTGGAAATCCTGTATTGTCTTCTCTATTTCCATCAAATTAGCAAGCATATCTTTTTTTCATCCTAGTGCTAGAATAAAATACTAAAGCATTTTAAAAATTCATCCATCAATTATCTTTTTTTTTCTTTAGAAAACTATTAACCTCTTTTTCATTGATTTTACTGCCTCACAGTCAAATCAACTTACCTGTATTTGTTTTTCATGGTTCAGTGTGCAGGAATGAGCAATGATTTCCTTCATCAACCATCCACCTAAAAAACTGTTTTGCTTATTAGTCAGTATAAATTGTTTTCCTGCCAAATCATAACATATCAGAGTGGAAGGATTTATTACCCAATTTCATTCTACTGAGTGTTCACTTGTCCACTATAGAAGCATAAAAATACTGGTGTCTGGTGTGTTGTAAAATGAGAACAAGAGTTCCAGGTTCTCTTCAACTTAGTCGTGTCTACTTTTGTAGCCTTATCTCCTATTTGTTCCCAGCCTGAATCATTCCCTCTAGCTCATCTGGACTGCTTCCTTAATATGCTTTTTTAAGTCTGATTTCCCTTTCAATAACATATCTCTTCAGTTACCATCTCTTAAATACTCTCTCTGATCTATGTGTGTGTAGAAGTGAAACTTTTCTGACTGTTTTCCTGTAACTTTCAGTCTGAACTACTCATGACTTTTATCACGTGAAGCTTGAAGATAGACTTATGTGCACTTGTCTATTTGCCTTATATTCCTAAATAGTGATGAGTTCACTCTATTCCACCACTAATATTGAGCATCTATATGGCAGATGCTGTATAATGAGAAGAAGATATTAAGAAAAGTAAGACACAATCCCTGCCCTGGAAAGCTTACAGTTAAGAGGAAGTTACAAATATTTAAATGAATAATTAGTGTACAATGTCATCAAAGCTGTAAGAGAGGGATTGATAATGTACTGATGAGACCCAGAGACATATCATGGATGTCATGGATTATCTTCATCCAGATGATGCTATCTGAGTTGGGCCTTGAAGGATAAAGTTCTTGGAAAGCAGAACGGTCTTTAGTAACAGAGATTTTTAAAGAGGAAGAAAAGAAAGAGCATAGCACATTTAGGTGACAGAGAGCAACAACCCCTTATTCACAATTCCAAAGTCCAAAAAGTTCCATAAACTGGAAGTTTGTTTTTGTTCTCTTGGTATTAATCCTGATCTGATTTGACCTCAGGAGTCAGGAGAACCTCACTCGAACTGGCGTGAGATGGATCATTTTGCTTTACTGCAGAAGCATCAGTATATTTGGTTCTACGGTGTTACATCAGACCTCTGATCATCAATTTCTAAAATATGAGACATTCTAAATTCTTTCTTTTTTAAAAAAGATGCTTTATATCTTTATTTTATTTTGAGAGACAGAGACAGAAAGCAAGCAGGGGAGGGTCAGAGAGAGAGGGAGACACAGAATCTGAAGCAGGCTCCAGGCTCTGAGCTGTCAGCCCAGAGCCTGACCCGGGGCTCAAACTCATGAACCACGAGATCATGACCTGAGCTGAAGTTGGACACTTAACTGACCGAGCCACTCAGGCGCCCCTGAAACATTCTAAATTTTAAGGCACATTTATTCCTACCACTGTTGGATAAGAGATGATAGGGATATAGGGAAAGAAACCTCTGATGGATGTTAAATTGGAGTGAAAAAGATGAAACTGGAAAGATAATTTGGAGCCAGACTGTGTAGAATATTTTATTCTAAGGCTACTGAGTTTGGACTTGAACCTAGAAACATGAGAGAAGTATGTATGGAAGGCCTGGCTTAATATGATTTTTGAGCCTTGTTCTTTATATTTTATAAAATATTTGTATTTTATATTTATATTTCAGGCCTTAGCAATAATATTATATCCTTTCTGAAACTTTCCCTTTATTCACAGCTACAGCTAATCCCTTGTCTCCATTTCTCCATGTCTTCATTCAGAGGATCCCGGTCCTGCATCATTGTATCACACAACTTACCTGTTAGCCCTCCACTTAATTAGAACAGAAACTCCATCAAGAGATCATTTATTATAATCCATTCAGATGCTTTTGTTTATTTATTTATTTATAATATTTTAATTTGTTTCTTGTCTTAGTGCGCTCAGGCTGCTATAACAGAATACCATAGAGTGGGCGGCTTCTAAACACTAGAAATTTATTTCTCACTGTTCTCTTGGCTGGCAAGTTCAAGATAATAGTGCCAACAGATTTTATGTCTGATTAGCCTTGCTTCCTCTTTTGTAGATAGCTGTCTTTTCTGTGTCCTCATGTGGGGAAAAGTGCAACAGAGCACTCTGAAGTTTCTTTTATAAGGGCACTAATCCCATTCATGAGGGCTACACCTCATGCCCTAAGCACCCCCTACAGTCCACAACTCTAAATACTACCACGCTGAGGATTGGGAATTAGGATATGAATTTTTGGAGGATGCAAATAATCAGCCATCGATAACACTTGCCTACATCTCTCCTTACTCTGAAAGGATATAAGACAGCTGGGACTGTCTCTCAATACCTTTGCATTGAATTCATTAATTAAAATAAATACGACATTCATCATGATCTTAGCGCTGTGCACTGTTCTCAGGGTTTTACAAAAATGATAAAACCACCTCATTTAATCCTCACAACAATCCTGTGAGATAGGTATTGTTATGATACTCATTTGTAAATTGGGGAAATAGATACTCGGTGAGGTCAACCAATTTGTTTAAGGCCACAGAGCTAGTAGCTGTTAAACCAAAGCTTTTCTTCTTAACCACTAAACCACCCTGCCTCTGGATGAATGAACTCTGCTTTCTAGTATCACCTAGCAACATGTCTCCTTGAAACGTGTTCTCAAGATAAATTTGTTGACAGATTGGATGAACAAAATTTGATGTTTTAAAATGATAATTTTCCTGGGGCTCCTGGGAAGCTCAGTCAGTTAAGCATCCCACTTCAGCTCAGGTCATGATCTCACGGTCCTGAGTTCAAGCTCTGCAGCAGGCTCTGTGCTGACCGCTCGGAGCCTGGAGCCTGCTTCGGATTCTGTGTCTCCCTCTCTCTTTGTCCCTCTCCCTCTCCTGCTCACACTCTGTTTCTCTCTCCTTCAAAAATAAATAAACATTAAAATTAAAAAAAAGACATTAGTAATAATTTGCCTGAACTAGCTGAAGCAGTGTCCTGTGGGGGGCCTGGTGACTCAGTGGGTTGAGACTCCAACGTCGGGCCAGGTCGTGATCTCAGGGTTCCTCAGTTTAGGCCCCGCATCACACTTGTTGCTGGCAGCACGGCGCCTGCTTCAGATCTTCTGTCCCCTTCTTTCCCTGCCCCTCCCCTGCTCATGCTCTCTGTCTCAACAATAAAATAATACATTTAAAAAAAAGCGACTTCCTTCTTTTGATGACTTCATGTTTACTTGGTTCATTGTGCTCCATTTGGGGTGGTGAAGGCAGATTATTCAAGTAAGTGCTATAATATATAAAAATAGGTTTAGTTTTTAAATATTCAACTGAGTTGTGCTCCCTTGTAAAAAAAAAAAAAGGGAAAAAATTACACCAAAAAAACGGTCAAAGTGTGCGTTAATTTCCGTCCCCCGATTTTATTCCCCAGGCTGCTCCTCTGATTAGCTGAGCTCCAGCATAGATACAAACAAGATAGTTTTATTCATATGTATATAATCCTGTCGAATCAAGTGTCTTTAGTAATTTGAGTCCAGTGGGTTTAATGTATCTTCTTCTAATATCAAAATTATGGTTGCCATCACTGTTGTAAATTTTAGTAATCTCCTAGCAAATAATGTTCAGAGTTCTTCCTTTTGGCAGAAATGGCATAACGGATCATTCCTGCATTATTTAAAATAATATTGTTAATTTTGGTGCTCTGTGAGGGAAAATGTTTTGCATGAAAAGACAATGTGGAGTCTATTAGGAGTTGGTCGTGGGTTAATTCACCACACTTTTCAAAGATCTACAAGAAGGGATTAAAAAAAAAAAGAACCCAATTAAATTTATAGATAATGTTAATTTGGGAGATGTTAAAGAGTCTCTGTAAAGATAGATATTTAAAGAAGTTAGAAAGATGTGAAAGAAATAACAAAACAATATTTAGATTGCAAAATATTTAATTGAATGTTAAAGGCTTATTAATCAGTGGACCAATTACTGGTAGGAAGTAAAAGAAGGCATAATGAATTCTGCTCTTACGTTATCAAGTGGCTGCAAAATGAAGATCAAACCCAAACCAAGCCACCTTTGTTCATACTAGGTTACGTCCCTTGTGAGTCTTGTAGGAAAATTAACTTCACAAGTTACATACCATTCTTTTGAGGTCACTCTAAGTTGTTTCATTCTAGAGAAAAAGCCAGAAAAGGAATTAATGCTTAGTGAAACCTATTGTCAATGATCATGTTGTTTACATGGATTACCTTACAAAATTCTCATTATAGCAGTGTGAAGAAGATACAGTGTTAATATTTCTGTTGTTCATTTTTAGTTCAGTTTATATCTGAATTTGACAATTTATTTTCTGTGGTGACATTTTCTCTTAAAATCAGACTTGTGTGTGAACTTGCATTCAAATAGCTATACATATTCAAGTAAGTAAAAAAAACTGAATACATTTTTACTTTAATTAAACTTTTGAAATTAAAATGCAATGCTACACTAGTTACCACTCATAAGCCAATGAGTGATTCCTAAATGAGTCCAATTATGCAGAGAGAACCATGGAGAGTTGTCTGATGAACTACAGTAATAATGACATGTGTCCATAGTTTGTTGTTGTGTCTATGCCAGGCATTTGTGAAATATCTATTCATCAGGCGATACTTAGTGAGAAAGTGTTTAGCCATTATAACAAGGTACATGCAAATGAGCTTCCCATGAGACTTTGCAACAAACATTTAATTAGCTATACAAAGAAACAGTTAAATATACAAACACACGTTACAGAAAATTGGCTAGCATGCATTGTTAATTTTGCGCACATAATTCTTAAATAGCACCATTTAATAACACATATCTTTATCACATGCTTATTATTGAAAATGTGTACTCTTACCTGAAAATTAATTTTGTTGACTTTCATATATCCTCCTTTTCTTACTATAAAAATCCGAAATCTACAGAGTAACATAATTTAGATAGTTTTAGCATTTCATTTGTAAATAAGGGTGGTAAAATGTCAAAACTGAAATATCTATTCATCAGCTTGATACAGAAAAGATAAATTCAGAGACTAATATATTAGAGAGGTAATGTCAAGCATTAGTTATGATTTTTCATTCTGCACAAAGAATAATACTGATCTATATTTTTTAAATTATTATATCTTTTCAAAAAGACTTCCATTAAACTTTTTAGTTTCTTTACTGATCAACAAAAATAGACATATATTTCTTAAAATCAAAACTCATTAATGACATTTGCCTTCTGAGCACTAAATGTCAAGAAAATTCTCTATTATGGACCTGCATAGTAAAAAAATTATTTTATTTTCTTGCCTTAAATTATAAAGATATTCTTAAGGGATTTCATCACGATAAAATTAAAATTTTACTTTTCTGTAATCATCATACTTTCCATATCTTTCATATCTTTTTAAGAATCTATACTAATTTTTGTTATTAAATCTATGTTTGCTATTCATATGACTGACAAAGCATCAGCAAACAACATTTTTGTGTGTCTAATAATATTGTAATAAGCTATTTAGAATGTACTTAAAAAAACATTCAGAACAGACTTTTTTCAGGGATTTAAAGGGTGATCACAACTTACAACAAGGATCACCACTTATAACAAGTAGGTCACAATTTTAAGCAAGTGTTTTGATTTTGAGTATTACATCTTCTTTGTGTAATTCAGATATACTTTTTTTTTTTTAAACAAGAGTCATTTTATTTTTAGATAATCAGGAGGAGTTACTAGGTATAGCAGCTGACCAGCCAGCCTTCCCAAGACCATTTGCATCTCTGAAGCCCCCAAGGACAGAAAGGAGTCTTTTAATTGGTGATTCAACTTTAGTGGAAACACGCATTTAGGAAATGAGGCCTACACTGTTGTCTTCACACCAAGCAAACCAGCTCCTGTTGTCATGGTGATCTTCTATAGCATGCTAGAGCCAGTGATGTGGAAAACAAGATGGCTTCCTCGTTTATTTAGCCTTAAAGAAAGTTGCAGATATAAGCAAATGATTATTGAATTAAAAATCTTTTTAAAAAGATATTTGGACATTAAGTTATGGGGACAATTTTGCTTTGGATAAAACTTAACTGTCTCTAAACTTCTAAAATTATCATGTGTTTAAAGGTAAAAGAATTATTTCCTTTCTTTTAAATGTAAATATCTTAAAACACTGCCTTCCCAGGAAGCTATGCCTCAAGGAACGGACCAGATTTCAGTTCCTGTATTATTTCTATTTATTTTGGATTAGCAGGAAGGTTATAGGATGACGCATGTTATATGTAGGCTTTATTGTATAAAAATAGGCTGCTTCAACAATTTCAGTGCTTGTGAAAGAGCTCTGAAAGAGACCCTGCATTTTCGGACTGAAGACTAAAAAGTAGGAAAAATGCAGAAAGGACTCCCTAGCCATTAAAAGTGAGAAAGAACCTCCTTAGTGCTCACAGGTGACTTTTCAATCGCCAGTTTAAAAACGGGACTGGCAGTAATCTGAGTGACTTCTTAATAAATATTTGGACACAAAACAATCTTTCCATCTTGAGCCACTCTACCTATTTAATGAACAGATAAAATCTCCAAAATACTTGGTAAACATTAGAGGAAATAGAAGGATTAAGATGCTAGAACTTTACAATTAATGAATTGGTTGTTCACACTACATTTTGTTATGAAAACAAGCACATGAAAAGAAAGGCAAAATTTCCCCCAAAAGTACAACATGCATTTTTAAAATCAGTATGAACTTCAAGCAGTGATCATTGCAGTGTTGTGCATGATAATAAATTTGTGGATTGCTTACCTGATGGTTGGGTTAGGTTTTATATATGTAGTTACTCCTTATATTAATTCATTATTTTGATGAATAGCCATAACGTTCAATAAAGATACTGATATCGAGGACTGTTAAACATAGAGCATTTTCCAAATCGTTCTTTGGGACGCTAGTATTCTGAGCAATGTCAATATTTCCTGTGGTCCAAGACTTTGAGAGTCCAATTAGTTTGGAAAGGATTGCACTTTTCTCACCCTTCTGGTGGTTCTAAATGGAATTTCATACTAAAGGTGTAGAGAAGATCTACAGTAAAGAGATCTATTGAACCCCAATGTTCCCCAACATTTTTTTTGACCATGACATGCTTTCCTCCTGTCCCCTACAGAATATTTAATTACATCTGTGGTACACTATTGGTTTTGGAAACACAATAATGGGGAACTGTGTGTTTATTAGGAGAAATTCTACTACTGTCAAGGCTCTGATTTTGTTTCTTCATGACTCTGGTATGCTTATAGTTTGTATGCTTACCGTTAGTTAGTTTGCATATAGTTAACATGCATAATTCTGACCTCTAAGTTTCCTAGAGAGAGTTCACAGGTTGTGAATAAAAATTCTCTACACTGAGGCTGTGCCCTGGTGTGAAGTTCTATGCATTTATTTTCCAGACCCCTTTATCATCTTTTCTTCAAACTCTAGCAGAAGTACTAACAATGTTTTGTTAAAAACAAAAAAGAAGTTTGGGGATGTTTTGGCTCAATATCACTTTTTTAAAAGCATTTTTATTTATTTTTGTGAGATAGAAACAGAGTGTGAGCAGGGGAGAGGCAGAGAGAGAGGGAGACACAGAATCCAAAGCACGCTCCAGGCTCTGAGCTGTCAGCACAGAGCCCAACACGGGGCTTGAACTCATGAACTGTGTGATCATGACCTGAGTCAAAGTTGGACGCTCAACCAACTGAGCCATCCAGGTGCCCCTCAAAGCCATAGAAAATCCTCCTACACAGAAGCGGAGCAATAATTAACAATAAATATATATGTATGGTGATGGTGTTGCAATAAGCTAATGTAAGACCCACAGTATGAAGTTGTAACTATTTTATACAAAGTTCTTTAGCATATCGTATCCTAAACCAAAACTTGAACCTTTGGAGTTGCAAAGTAAACTTAAAAATTAGAAAAATATTTTTTTAGTGTTTATTTATTTTTGAGGAAAAGGCAGAAAGAGAGGGAGACACAGAATCTGAAGCAGACTCCAGGCTCAGAGCTGTCAGCACAGAGCCTGATGTGGAGCTTGAACTCACAAACTGTGAGATCATGACCTGAGCTGGCCAGACCCTTAACGGACTGAGCCACCCAAGTGCCCCAAAGTAAACTTAAAATTTACTGAGAGTAAAAAAAAAAAGCAATTTTTCTATAAGATCATGCTAGGATTTCTGTGTTAATTATTGAGTTTCAATGAAGTGCCGTTGTCCCATTAGGACGAAATGACTCCAAGGGAGATACAGCTTCCTGATGTTTTGTTTTGTTTCATTTTCAGAGAAAGACAAACCAACACTTAAATTTCTTTTGGCCTTTGTGGATACGTACCTTTTGTAGAGACCTCTCTTTTAACTTTTATTTATTTATTTTCAGAATTTGCAAACAGGTGGAGGGAATCCTCAGGTACAGCTGCCTTGGCTCACCCTTCTTGATTTGGGAAGCATATAAGTCCATCAAGTTAGGGGGCCATTCCACATGTCATTTGCTCAGTGGAGATGAGAGATACCAAATTAGATTACTTGGTCAGTCTGAGGGCTTTCCTCCTCATATTACTTGTAAGCAGTGAAACATTTATAAACAGAGTACACAGGCAAGAGAGAGAGCCTAAGATGGTGAGCTACATAAAAGGGCTAGAATAGTAAGTGAAGTGCCCCCCCCCAAAAAAAAGAAAAGAAAAGAAAAGAAAAAAAGAAAAAAAATGAAATGAGCAAGCAGGTGGGTAGCGAGGACAGAAGTGAAAGGCAAGGGTAAGTGAAGACTGGCTCACGAACGGAAAGCTAAGTGTTCACAGAGACAAACATGGACCTTCACGGGTAAAACACTTTCCTGGGTTTTCGGTGACTGTTTTCTCAATGAGATCAGCGAAGGCCTTGCGTAAAGGTGTCAATTTCTTGTGCAGAGGCCCACGTACCTTTCTGGCTTTTGCCCTGGCGTTTGCCACCTGCTCTTGGGGGTTGTCAGCTCAGGTAATTCTTATTGAATATCCTAATTGCTGTCAGTTTATTCTCCAGTGTGGCTCATGTGGGGGTCCAGGAAAAGCAACGATACGGAAACCAGGAAAGGCTATTTTCAACGCATTAGCAGAACCTGCCTGCCTGTATATAAAAGTCACCCAAGCAATACTTTATTCTCTGTCAGACATTCTCACGGAACTTGCTGTTGATCTGATTTGGGCATCAAGTTCTCTACCTCCTGCCTTAGTCATTTTCTTAATACTTCTATTTCTCTCCAATATATTTTCTCCCAAATTCTTGTATGAACATAGCAGTCTTCTAAACTGGCGTCTACTAGAGCAATTGTCCTCCTTTTCTATAAAATGAAGGTAAACAAGAGGAGAAAGAAAATTCAAATTTTGTTTCCTTTTTCTTTAAAATATGAACTTGTGGCAGACGGAGGGTTGTGCTGTGAAGAAAGCACTTCCCCTCCCCCCCAAACAACTCCTGTTTTCCCAGCAGTGAAGAGAATGAGTTATGCACACAACTGTTCCTTACCTCATCGCATCAGAATCACGTGGGGGTGGGGCGAGGAATCATTTTGCTATGAATAACCAGGAAGTGAGTTTCTGCAGGCAGTCCTTCGGAATGAAAGCTGTAACTGCAAATAAGTTGGTTTTAGAAAGAAAAATGTTTAAACAAATGTTGAATTACTTGTGGAGATAAGGTTATAACTATGTCAGGCCTGTTTAAAAGAAGTTGAATGTATTTCTTCTTGAATTTGGTTTCTCCCAGATAAATTATTTCTTGAGTCAAGTACACAGAAAACAACTGATCACTGATTTTGGGGAAGGCTATCAATGAGAAGATTTAATTCCTTTGTCTTTTCCCTCCTCTTGAGTTTTGAACCAAAAGAACATTTGTTTTTAACCTCTTAAATTAATTTTAGTTTAGCTGCTCAGTTCCTCTATCTGAACAAAGTGTGACTCTTGATTCAGCTTCACCTGAACTGAACATCCAGTGGTCAGAGGCCTAATTCAGAAGGTTGAGTGGCATCAAGCCAAATTGAATCAAAGTACTCAACTTAGGGTAGAGAGAAGTAAAAGTCTTCTAGGAAAGTAAGTAAACGACAAAACTTGTCCCTTAGACTTCAATTCAGGGAAGGGTATTTTCAAACCTTTTCATTTAACTTTCATGCATTGTATGTCAGTGAAATTTGATATTCTCCTTAAGAGCATTAGGTTGAATATAAAGATTTAAATCTCCAGGGAGACCTTTCATTAGTGGAGTTTTTGTTGTTGTTGTTGTTTTTACGACATCTGGCCAGTGACTTCTAACAGACTGAAATTACTGTCTCTTTCTTTTCAATTTTCTATGCAAAATCTATTAGGAAGATTACCTGTGGTCTAGAAAACTAAACAAATCCCATGCTACACGTTCTTTTAAATAGCCCTTTGTTGTACACAGAGAATACAAGAGCAATTTTTATGGTCTGAAAAAAAATTTGAATTTGAATTCAAACTGTAAGTAGCCCTCTCTGGCTGTCCAGGATACGGGGGTATGAATTAGCCTCACAGCTCCGTGCAGCTGGGGCACGCTACACTGGGCAGTAATTATGTAAAACAATCAAAATCCATCTTCTGCGAGAGTCTCAGTCCGAGGCATATAAGGAGAGGCAGTAAGATTGACATGGAACTACACAGAGAAAAGATAGCAAACAGAAATCACAGGACAGTAGACACTAGGGATACCAGCAGCCATGGCAGAGAGAGGGGATAGGAAGCAGTGGCAGAAATAGTGGAGACACACTTAGGAGGACAGGAGAGACTAGCTGTGTTAACGTACTAGTGGACCGCTCGGGTCATGAGCAATGATTATCAGCTGGAAAGTACCACAAAATAAATGCCACCTGCATCTCCGAAGCTCCTTTGCAGTTTGGTGTGGCCAGGTGAGGAAGTTTTGTCAGTGAGATGTCACTTGGCAGAGGCTGGGAAGCTTCTTTGGACCACCTACCCGGACGAGTACTTGAGCGAGACCTAAAATTCTATTTTGTTTATGACCCTGCTCTCTTCTCCACTCCTCACTCCTATTCCTTCACTCAACCAAAACTAACGGTAAGTCATACATGCTGGTTGAAGAGACTGAGAAAAACTACATCTTTGAATAAGTAAGGACACATGTAGATTTTGGAATTATTTAATGCATTATGATGTTGACTAGAATGGTGATAATTTACATCTTTGTACTATTTCTAATTACTTAGGAAAAGATGTAGATCCGGAGCCTGCCAGAGAGACAAAGTCATGAGGTAAAGATACGGCCAGCTATTTGTAAGAAACAGCCAAATTTGAGGGAGTTCTCTTCATTAAAAACAACAACTAGGGATAATATTCTTATAATAGAATAATAGACTGCAGACAACACAGACACCTCAATTTATCTATCAGCTGTAATTACCTGTATTAGAATAGAAGCCTCAGAGTAACCATAAGTCCAACAGCCTCATAAAATGCTCGCATTGTCTTTCCAATGTCTCCTAAGTTGTTATAAAAGCTTCACTTGAGCATTTCCAGAGATAAAAAGCTACCGTTTATTTTTGAAACTTTTTGTTAGGATAGATTACTACATTACAAAATAATAGTCACCCTGAATGAAAAAGGTAAACACTTCAATTCAAAGGTGGAAATAAGCTGGATAAAAAGCAAGACCCAACTATATGCTCCCTAAAGAAACAGATCTTTAAATACAAAGAAGCAGATTGGTTAAAAGTAAAATTTGGGCAAAGGCATATGTACCATACTTCACATAGATTATAAGAAAGGTGAAGAGACTATTATTACCAGAAAATATAGGCTTTTAGACAATAATAGCAGAAATAAAGAGGGCTATTTCATATTTTATAAAAAAGATACATCAATACTTACAGATATCTGCCTCTTAATAGACCTTGAAGTATATGGCACAATAACTGATAAAACTAAAAGAAGAAATAGACAAACTCATTATTATGATTGAAGACTTCAACTCCCACCTGCAAATATGGATAGAACAAACAGATAAAATCACTGAGGATAAACAGTATATGAAGAACACCATCAACCAAGTTGCCTGATTGGTATGTGTGTAATACTTACCCAACAATGGCAGAATGTTTTCAATGTAACAGTGAACCCTCACCAAGATAATGAATGATAGAGCAAGTTCCAAAAACTTAGATGATTTGAAATAATGTTTTCTTTGACAGCAATAGAATATTTTAAAAGTTCAATAACAAAAAATTTAGAAGACTTCAAATATTTACAAATTAAATGATCTATTTCTAAGTAACTGATGGCACAAAGAAAAAAATCACAATGGAAATTAGAAAGTATTTTGATCACAATGATAATCAAAATTCAATAATGAAAATGTATGATATAAAGCAAGGTTTAAAGAAAAATATATACCTTAAATCCTTATCACAGAAGAGAAAAAAGATGCTTAAAATGAAAACTTTACAGGGGCACCTGAAGAGGCTCATTAAGTTAAGCATCTGACTTCGTTTCAGGTCATGATCTCATGGTTTGTGAGTTTGAGCCTTGCATCAGACTCTGTGTTGATAGCTTAGAGCCTGGAACCTGCTTTGGATTCTGTGTCTCCCTCTCTTTGTCCCTCCCTGACTCTTTCTCCCTCTCTCAAAAATAAACATTAAAAATTTTTAAAAAAGAAAACATTTAAAATTCCACCTTAAATAGACAATAAAAAGTAACAAAGTAAGCTCAAACTAAGTAGAAAGAAATAATAAAGAGCACAGATGAATAAAATAGGAAACAATAGAAAAAAGAATAGAACAAACTAATAGAAAAACAATAAGAAACAATAGAAACAAACTATAGAAAAAACTAATAAGACTAAATGGTGCTTCTCTGAAAAGATCAATGAAATTGATTAATCCCTAACTAGATGGAGAAAGAAAAAGTTCAGGGGAAGATACAAGTTACCAGTATCATAAATGCAAGAAAGGAGCACCATAATAAATTCTATATACTATGCTAATTAGGAAATACAATGAGAAAAATTATTGCAATATCTTTGACAAATAATAAATGAAATGGGAAACTTACCAAATCTGACACAATAAGAGAAAATCCAAACAAATCTATATTTTTTAAAGAAATGTTTCTGTAATTAAAAATCTTTTTACAACCAACCAACCTCTGAATGCAAAGGGCTTCAATGGTGAATTCTATCAAACAATTCAGGAAAGTTTAATCCTAATTATACATTAACTCTTTTGGAAATTCAAGGAGGGAAAATATGTCACACCTCATTTTATGAGAACAGAATTGCTCTGATACTAAGAGCAAAACAGATATTACATGAGGGGAAAATACAGATCAATATCTCTCATGAATATAGATGCAAGTATACTTTACCAAATTTTAATACATTGAATCCAGAAATGTGTAAAAAAGATCAAACATTACCATGTAGAGATTATTGCAGGAATTCAAAGTTGATTCAACATTTGACTATCAGTTATATTAAAAAATAAAGAAGAAAATTCCAGATTATGTCCTTGATACAGAAAAAATGTGTCTGATAAAATTCAACAGTCACTTGTTTAAAAATAAAACAAAACTATACCTAAAAAAGAACTTCTTGAACATGACATTTATAAGATTCCTACAGCTAAAATAATATTTAATGCTAATAAGGTGAATGCTTTCTCCCTAATGTCTAGGAAAAAGGGAGGGTAAATATTCTCATTGCTTTAATCAGCAATATATTAAGCATCCTTGCTAATGTAATATGGCAAGGAAAAAAATGTACAAATTTGCCCTTCTCTTTTTCTTCAGTGGTTTCATACATATAAAATCTTAGAAGGATCTACTAAAAACTTACTAGAAATAAGTGAATTTAGCGTTATGTGGGTGTGGGTGTGTTCATGTATACATATATATATATAATTAGAGAAATAATGGAAATAATCCCATTTTTAAAAATAGGCAAAAAACTTAAATACTTTACAATAGAAGATATACAAATGTCCAATAAGCTCATGAAAAGATATTGAACATCCATTTGCTTCTGGGAAAAATAAATAAAGTCAGTGTAATACTATTACTCACCCAGTACAATGGTTAAAATCTAAAAGAATGATAATACCAGGTGCCTGGGCCGCTCAGTCAGTTAAGTATCTGAGTCTTGATTTCAGCTCAGGTGATGGTCTTGCAGTGTTTGAGTTTGAGACCCATGTCCGGCTCTGCGCTGACAGTGTGGAGCCTGCTTGAGATTCCCTTTCTCTCTCTCTGCTCCTTCCTCTCTCTTTCTTTCTCTCAAAATAAATAAATAAACTGAAACAAATTTAAAAAGTAAATAAGAGACTGATAATAACCAAGTATTGGTAAGAATATGGAACTCTTTTGTTAAATGTTATTGTATAAAATGGTACACTTTATATTATATTAATAATACCTCAATAACATTGATTAATTAAAATATTTTTAATATACCAACAAAAATAAAATGACTTTTGCATATTTTATTCATTTAAATTTTATTTAAATTTTCAATTTATTTAAAATTTTAAAATATATTACAATACCTTTATTGTACACCAAACATCTGGGAATAGATCTTACTGGATGAGTGAAATATTTTTACATGGAAATCTATAAAACCTAAAACAAATGGAGAGATATACTGTATTCAAGGATTAGATGGCTTACTATTATAAAGATAAATAGTTCTTTTCAAATTGATCTATAGATTCACTTCACTTCCAATCAAAATCTCAACTGTGGGTTTTTTTAGAAATTGCCAAATATATTCTAATATATTAAACTGCGAAGAATAAGAGAAGAATAGTTTAAAGAAGAATAAGAGCAAAGCTGGAGAGCTTACATGCCTGATATTAGGTTGTATAAAGTACTCAGTATAGTGTGGTATTGATCAAACAGATTTTTCTCAATGTATGACCAACTTTCTACTGCAATATAAATACACAAAGAATGATCTTTAAATAAGAGGTGCAGGATCATATGGATATCCACAGGGGGAGAGCGGGGGAAGAAAACCTCACACCTCCAAGTAAGTCCCACACTAGTTGTAGATGTATTGTCTACCATAAATCAGGAGAATTTCTAGAAGAAAATGGAAGAAAAATTCTTAATTTGGGACAAAGAGTTCTATAATAGAGTACAAAAAGGCTCCAAAGCACCATAAAGAAATATTGATAAATAGAACTTTATCAGTTGAATGCCTGACTCTTTGTTTTAGCTTTGGTCTTTATCTCCGGGTTGTAATTTCAAAGTCTGTGTTGGGCTCGGCAAGGGGCATGGAGCTTACTTAAAAGAAAATCAATAAGAACTGAAAAGGCAAACCACAAAGAGTGTGATTCTGTTGTGATGCATATATCCAACAAAGCACTGGTATGCAGAGCATATTAAGAGATCCAAAACAAGAGAAAGAAAATAATAGACAATTCAATTAAAAATCAGCAAAAAATCCAGGAAGTATTTTTTTTTATAACAGGACACTCAATTAATAAGAAGACCTTCAACATCATTAGTTTTCAGAGAAATGCAACTAATAATCATTTTGAGAACCCACTACCCACCTCTGGAATGGTTAACATTGAAACAAGCAAACAAAATATCAAAATACTTTGAAAATACCAAATATAAGATGCAGAGAAATTGGAACTTTTAGTAGATAATGGTAGTTCAAATTGGCTATATAACTACTTTGGAGAACTCCTTGTCATCATCTACTAAGCTGACTATACTCATACCCCCTGACCTTTTTCACTTCTCAATATATTTTCAACAGAAATGTATGCACAGCTATATTATTACTAGTCGCTGAAAATTGAAGCCAGCACTGATAAGCAGCTCAATGGGTAAATGTTTTTCAGTATAATCTTATAAGGGTAAATACTCCATGAATTTATCTCATATATATTATGTTATACAGAAGTCAGACATACAAGAATACACACACCCTGTGATTCTGTTCATAAAAAGTCAAAAGCAAACCTAAAATCTTGTGATAGATATCAGAAGAGTGACTACTTCATAGGTAGGGGACTCAGAGAAGACTCTTTTGGTTCTGGTAATATTCTATTGCTTTATCTGGGTGGTGGTTACAGTGGTATGTTCACGTAATAAAAATTATTCAGCCTGAATGTTTAAGATTTATACTCTTATGCCCTTATAAAAATGTCTACCAAAAAACATCATTCACAACATATACACAAAATGTTAAGGAGAGTTAAGAATCTGGAGGAAGGGATGGGAGAAGAGAGACTGGTCTGAGGATGGGATTATGAATGTGGGCTGAAACCTGAGGAAAATATTGTAAAGATTTCAATTAATGTTGATTTCCAGGGTGAAGGAGTCATTTAAAAAATCCTCACATCTTATTGTAAATAATGCTACAATAAATATAGGGGTGCATGGATCCCTTTGAATGAGTGTTTTTGTATTTTTTGGGTAAATACCCAGTGGTGCAGTTTCTGAATGAAAGGATAGTTCTATCATAAAATTTTGAGGGACCTCCATACCATTTCCCACAGTATGGAGTGCATACTCCATAAGGGTTCATGGATCCCTTTGAATCAGTGTTTTTGTGCTTTTTGGGTAAATACCCACTGGTGCAGTTTCTGGATCATAGGATAATTCTATCGTCAATTTTTGAGGACCTCCCCACTGTTTTTCACAGTGGCTGTACCAGTTTACATTCCCACCAATGATTCCCTTTTTTCCCTATCCTTACCAATACTTGTTGTTTCTTGTATTTATTATTTTAACCAGCATGACATGTGTGAGCTGGTATCTCATTGTAGTTTTGATTTGCCTTTCTCTGAAGATGAATGATGTTGAACATGTTTTCGTGGGTCTGTTTGCCATTTGTATGTCTTCCTTGGAGAAATGTTTGTTCTTCTCTTCTGCCCAGTTTTTAAATGGATTATTTGGCTTTTGAATGTTGAGTTTTATAAGCTTTTTATATATTTGGATTCTAACCCTCTCTCAGAGATGTCATTTGCAAATATCTCTCCCATTCAATAGATTGCCTTTTGGTTTTGTTGATTGTTTGCAAATTATGGAAGCAGCGCAAGTGTTCATAGGCTGATGTATGGATAAGGAAGATGTGTTGTATATATATGCTATGGAATATTATTCTGCCATACAAAGAATGAAATCTTGCCATTTGCAACAATGTGGATGGAGCTAGAGATGACAGCACTAAGTAAAATAAGTGAGAGAAAGACAAATATCATATGACCTCACTCCTATGTGAGTTTAAGAAACAAAACAAAGAGCAAAGGGGAAAAAGAGAGAGAGACAAACCAAAAAACAGACTTTTAACTGGAGAGAACAAACTGATGGTTACCAGAGTGGAGGTGGGTAGGGGGATGGGTAAAATACATGGTAGGGATTAAAGAGAACACTTGTTCGTTAAGCACTGAGTAATGATGTAGAGAATTGTTGATACACTATATTGTACACCCGAAACTGATATAATACTGTATGTTAACTATACTGGAATTGAAATAAAAAACTTGATAAAAAATTTAAAAATCCCTCATATGCAACAAGTGTTAGTGTTGGAAAAAATTATTTGAGCATCACAGAGATTTGATATTGTCAGAGAGATACTGGCAATGATTTTGTCTTCACCATCTTGATTATCCACAACAGTTCAGAAGTTGTGCTATGATAATTTGGCATAGTTCTTTTGAGAAATGGCTGCTAAGTGACCACCATAACCCATCAGCCAGTTTTTTATCCACTAACATAACCTCCGTAAACTTCTTTTTATTCCTACACCGTTGTCTTTTCCCCACTTCAGTAGGATTAGTGCGTTTCCTGGATGTAGACTTGAGTGTGTGCTACCTTTCAAATTAATAACATGTTTGTCAATGTTTTCTTCTTTTAAAGCAAAACAATATAACCAGATCAATACCAACCTTATTCTTTATTTACGACATGCTTACCTCCAAAATCTAGATTGATTTTTTTTTCTCTCATGCTTTGTTTCTCTTGACTGCTTCAACCCATTTAGAAACATGGTCAGAAACAGCAAGATTTGTAGTCTTTCAAAGTATGTTTGGATGTAAACAGACTTCCACCCTTTACAAAACTTTTGTAGTGATTATTTTTCACCTTATGAATTAGCATTTAATTACTATATTGTCGAGGTGCTTAATTCTTGCTTTGCTAAGAAAAGCAACAAAAATACCTCAGAGCCTTCATACAGTGAATTTTTCATTCTCGTTCATACTACAGTCAAATGCAGATGTGGATCCAAGACTTTCCTTTAAAATGGTGTATATGCCATGTGTTCTCCTCAAAGAACTCCTACCTGACCATAACCTGGTAAAACATATGTTTTATTTTTTCTATGTGTGTGCATTTCCACCTTTTAAAAATGGATGAGTGTATTAAATGAGTAATATGTGATTGTATCTTCCCTCTGTTCTTTCCCTCCCTACCATGTTTTTTTTCCCCCCTGTGGATTTTTTTTTTAAGTTTACTTATCTTGAGAGAGGGAGAGAGAGAGCAGGAGACGAGCAGAGAGAGAGGAAGACAGAATCCCAAGCAGACCCTGCATCACCAGTACAGAATCAATGTGGGGCTCGAACTCACAAATTGTGAGATCATGACCCGAGCCAAAACCAAGAGTTGGATACCTAACCGACTGAGCTATCCAGACACCCTTTTCCCTGGAGATCTTTAAGTTACATTCTTCCCTTTAATTAGATTTCCTTTCCACAAGTTTTTATTATTTTTTTCATATTCAATTCTCCACAATCAATTATTTTTAAAGACCTCTAACTTAGTGGTACAGACAATTGTAAACAAAATACATTTATTGAAACAACAGACAGGAGATAATTAGCTAATGTGTACAGGTGGTAATGACAGACTTTTGGAAGAATATCGCAAATAACAGTTTGTGGAAATTAGTTTTCTTTCAGCTAGGATGATTTGACAATCTTTGCCAGGACATGCAAAAATTTTATGATGAAGAGCTGAGCAAAATGCTAGCCAATTCTTGAGTATTTGTGTATCTGACAGCTTCTATTTTCAGATTTTATTGATGAGATTAAACATACTAAGTAATAAAGTACTTTAGGAGTTCTTTTCTAATTTTTATTTGATTTTATTCTCTCACAGCATTAGCAATGAGCTGGAAAGCGGGTTTTTTTTTTTTTTTAATAATTCTGAGGCAGTAGGAAAGAGGGCTCAACCGGAAAGGTACTTTATTACCATATGTCAGGTAGGCCCACCTGTCTCTAGAATATATGAGGAGTACAGGAGATTCTGAGCCATGAAGTAAAATGTGTAATGTGGAAAACTTTCTGTTTTTCTTCAGACTGTCTCAGGATACAATCATCATTCAAAGCCTGAATTTCTGTTGCGTCTCAAAATATGTATATATCAGTGTACAGGTACAGTCACCCAAAACATTACAAAAGCAAATAAGAATGACTTTGAAGCCAACTTACTGTAGCCCTACCAGCTTGTGCTCCAGTAATTGAATTGCTTCACATGGGCATCTATATACTTAAAACTAGACTTCAATTTCAGGCTTTGCTGAAGAAATAAAAAAATAAAATCTCCATCCCTTAAAACTCCAGTTTCAAGGTCAAGAACATGATCTCGAGGGAAAGTATTTGAAACAACTAGGGCAGTCATAATAACCTTATGTTATGTTTCTTAAATCTAATAAAAACTTATAGATTAATAAAGATTTATAGCTTCCATGGCATTTCTCACTTCCATTTTTATTTTTCATTATATAGAAAAGGAAACTGAGATTTGTAGAAACTAAGTATATTGTCCAAGGTCACTCAACTATTAAACTCTACACAAGTCTTTTGACTCCTAGTTGAGTATTTGTTTCAGTACATCAAATAATAGTTTGAAGAAAGGAAGAAAGAAAGCAATAGAAGGAAGAGATAAAAGGAAAAGGAAAAATATGCAATCAATTTCACTGTGAGGATATGTATTACCTAAGACCCAATTACTGAGATCTACTTTTTTTTTTTTAAGTTTATGTATTTATTTTGAGAGAGAGAGAGAGAAAGCACAGGGGGTTGGGGGAAAGGGGTGGTAGGGAGACACAGAATTCCAAGCAGGCTCCATGCTTTCAGCTCAGATCCCTAATCAGGGCTTGATCTTACCAGGTGTGAGATCATGACCTGAGCCACAATCAAGAGTCATATGCTTAACCAACTGAGCCACCCAGACACCCTCTGAGATCTATTTTGAACAGACAGTTTTTTCATACCATTTTAGCCTTACAACAAATCTAGAAATTCAGTCACTTATATGAGAAAAACTGGAGGCTTAGAGAAGTAAGTTAACCAGGTTACGTGGCATTGTAATGGGCACAGAGAAATTAAAATTCAAGTCTTTCAGTTAAGTCTACCATTAGGAATGCCGTTGTTGTTAGAATAGCATAACAAAACATGTATGCATGGATATGTGTGTGTAGATACTCCAAGACATCTCTAGCTGGGAGAATTTTAAGACAATGTTTATATGAGGAGTTTATAAATGTCAATATAAGTATTCAGAATATGATACTAAAAATGAACACTGATTATTTTTAACACACTATCTAATATTTAGTCTATATAATTTGAACACCATTCACTTATATTTCCACTTATAATTATCCACCCATAATTCAAATAAATATTCTATAGCTACCATGTGCAAGTTCACTAAAAATAATCATCACGGATTCTTTTCACAGCTTACATACAGTCTGTTAGGGGAGATGAAATGTCCACAAAAATTATTATAAATAGTCAGCAAAATGGCCACAAATGAGATATAAAGTCCTGTGCCTTAGGAGATGAAAGGAGCGAATGATTGTGGCTTGAGAATCCAGTGAAATTTCTGTGTGATTAGTAAGTTGGCTATTATTTTAAGGCCTCGAGAAAGGTGCTGATGGCATGTTCTGTAAATGGGAAGGTAAGAATGGAAGGAATGGCACATGTAGAAGATATTGATGAGGTAGAATCCAGAGACTTCAGATTCCAGATGTGACACAAGAAAGGGGGAGTAGTCAAGAGATCCCAGTAATGTCCTGCCTCTCAGGGCCGGGAGGGTTCAGGGAAGGACAAAGGAAACATCTACAATGGAAGACTAGGAGATTCATTTCCAGATAGGTTCTATTGTACATACTAGTCAGGACACCAGAGGACTGTGAAAGTGACAAGTACATCTATTTATTTTTAAATGTTATTTGTTACAAAAATAATTTATCTCCCATGAGAGACTCAGATTCAAGACATCACTATTCTCCTTTACTGTTTCTTCTTCCTTGCCACCATTCTCCTACTCCTTCCTGAGTCCTTTCAGTTCTACTGCCACATGGTCCCGTCAGTCGTCTCCTTTCTGAATCCTCCCATGCTTTTCTGGATTGTGGGTACCATGATGCATAGGTATGCACCCCCAGCTTTTCCTGTCAAGCTATTTCTCGCCCATAAAATGCCAGGGACTCAGGCTCCACCCACGCATCGCATTTGCTCTGTTCTCTGACATCTTGTTGCCCGGTCTGCAGTGTAAGCAGCTCCCAGTCATATTGCTGTCACTGCCTTAGGCTGATGCTGTTGTCATCACTTGGCATGCTACTCAAGGCTGAATTCTATGTGCGTGGCTTGGCCACTGCATAAGGCAGTGCTGTGCTCTGCTGTGGGACTGTTTTTTGTTCCCCTGGAAAGGGGGGGGCAGAGGAGATAGCCCTGCATCACCTCCATCAGGCTCTTTCAGAGGGTCTCCACTGCAGTATAGTGTAAGCCTTTAGTTAAGCCTTATCCATACCCAGCCTTACTCCCCACAGGGCCATATATGATATAAGGCCTGCAAGGTTCTTGCAACAATGATTTGCACCCTATGCCTTTGCTGTCTTCAGTCTCCATTCTAGAATCTAACTCAAGGTGCTAGACTTTCCCATTTCTCATGGTGAATTTTCTCCTTGGAACCTTATAGAAACTCCCAGTTTCCTTTCCTTCATCTTCTGTATCTGTCATTTGGCTTCTGTTAGGTTCCTGCTAGCCAAATAAACATGCCTGAACCCCAATCGTTGCTGTAATTAGAGTTCTTTTCTAGGGACGATGCTACGCCTTCACAAAAGGAAAGTCAATGGTAGTGGTAATTGGGTTGGAATTATATCATGTCTGGCATCAATTCCCATATTCAATCTTCTTAGGCTCAATAGTCTGTAATACATTAACTAAATCTGAAAGAAAAATAATCACTTAAAACACTCCTATCCTGAATTGATTTTTTACACATGCTCTCTGTTATATCTCAACTTTTATATATAGAAAATCAGCATGGATTTGTCTGCTTTCTAAATATATTTCTGTGTATGTGTGCATGCACACATGCATGTATGTATCTATATAAAATAAAATGAGACACAACTGTTTCTTAGTTGTCTATGCTAAAAGTCAAAAGGCCATGCCTTGGCTACCCTAATGAGGTCCCATTAAGAAGCTGGAAGCAGTTACCAGAGGAAAGTCTAAGTACCTGGGAAGGATTAAGAAATCTTTCTTGAACTTACTCTATAGCCTCTTTCCCTTTTCAGTGGCTAGAATTTAATTACCTTTCTGTGTTCCTTGAAGTGCCTCTGACTAGATAGGAAGACAGGAGACCTCAAAGTATAAAGTGAAAGTGTGCAAGTCTAAATTTATTTTAGTTTAAAAGATCATGTAAATTTGCTCTCTAAAACCTCAGCCACATTTATTCAAAAAATAAATTTTAAAACAATGTTAAATTTCTCTACTCTCGTCTTGAAACAAGATATGTGAAGCAGATAGGCTGGCCTATATTGATGCAAAGGTCTTGGCTATCCTTTGGTCTACAAAAACTCTAGTTTGAAAGTGATCATCCGAAGTAAGAGACCCAGAGATGGAGTAACCAGGGAAGAATTATAAATATTATAAATATTTGTACCTCTATCTATTTGATAGTTTTCCTCCAGATTTTTTTTCTTCTTGTGTTTGACCTCCTTTCTTGATTTTCTAATGTCTTTGACACTATAGAAATGTATTTCTCTTTCTCATTGTACATTTTCCATTCTTATCTTCAACTTTTGCTTCTCCTTAGACAAAGCTTTTCTTTTTTAACAATTTGACTTCCCCCTTGCTCCAGCCATTAACTTTTGCTGACTCCTGAGTTTTCAGTTTAGACTCCTTTCTGCCACTCACAAAACCTATTGTGAGCAACTCTGTTTTAATAAAACTCCTGCGGTTTTTGTATCCCAGGATAAAGCTAAGGGGATAATAGAAAGCCTAAGAATTCCTTAACTACAACTACTTTAATAATAGTGAAAGCAACTTCCACCTGGGCAGTTAGGGTGAGGGAAGATATATTTAATCCGAATACTTTTCTACAAGGCACATTTGACATCACATCATTTGTTATCTTTTCTGGAGTTCAAAGACTTTGCTTCATGGACACTTTCCTAACAAATATTTAGACATTCCAACATTCACATTGATGAATTGTCCTATGGCCTTACCAGTTAATGAGAGACATCTAATTCAGTACTTAACCCATAAGGGGACTTGGATGTAAAGTTTCCAGCACATTTCGCCCGAAATAACCAGACTGAACTGATTCTGCCAAGTGAGAAAACCTAGCAGAAAAACTAGTTTTAGAGGCGAAGCAACAAACATTGTTGCTATCTAACAAACATTGTTGTTCTGTGTACAATGTGTATAAAAATATTATCAGCGGTGCACATTTTTAATCTAGTGAAAATTTGGCAGCACCGCTGAAATTCTTTCTAGTAGAGCATTCAGAATGACTTTAAATAAACAGAGCCAGCAGCCGGGAAATGCCAACTTCAGCAGATTTACTGCAGTAAGTGATAGCTACCAAAAGGCTCTTTTCCCTGGTTAGAGTTAAATAATTTACTCTCCACTACCATTAAATGTTTTAAAATTATCTCTGTGTGCTTATATGTGTGTGTTTATTTTAGTATAATTATTCCTTCTTGCCACTCTAGATGTTAAATCCTGAAAATGGATCATGGTTCTCCCTAGGTTATTGGTATATAATCTGCACCCCCGCCTTAACTGCCCTGTCCTGAATGCACACAGCCACAGCTGTGAATGACTCCCAGAGTGTCTTTAACTAATTAGCAACCAGACACCATTAGATAGAAAAGTTAGAACAGTCTTTAACTAGCAGACCTCTACAAACATTTATAAAGCTTTGTCTTATCTTTTAGGTTACGTTTATTAGCAAATTCTAAGAGCTTGGGCTAGTCCACACATTTATCAATAGACTTCTTTTTTCTATTTCTTTTTCACATAGTTTTGTTCTTAATTCATTCTTTTAAAGAAAAGTAGAAACATCTTTTCACATTCATTCTACCTACAGAGATTTTACTTTTTCCTCCTTTTCCCCTTTCTCGTAGATTAAGAAAATTTACATATTTTTTCTTACACAGGAAGAAAGCCAGAATGAAAGACTTTCAAATAGTTTTACTGTTTTATTTATTTTTAATTTTTTTAATGTTTATTTTTGGAGAGAGATGGAGTGCAAATGGGGGAGGGGCAGAGAGAGAGGGGAACACAGACTCTGAAACAGGTGCCAGGCTCTGAGCTGTCAGCACAAAACCTGAGGCGGAGCTTGACATCACAAACTGTGAGATCATGACCTGGGCAGAAGTAGGCTGCTTCACCAACTGAGCTACCCAGGCACCCCTCATTTTTCCATTTTATTTATCCAACTTTCATTCAACATACTGCTTAATCTGTATCTTTTTTTAAACAAAAAATTTTTATGCCTTTATTTTATATTGAGAGAGAGACTGAGCCGATGAAGGGCAGAGGGAGAGGGACACACAGAATCTGAAGCAGGCTCCAGGCTCTGAGCTGTCAGCACAGAGCCTGACGTGGGGCTGGAAACCGTGGACCGTGAAATCATGACCTGAGCCAAAGTCCAGTGTTTAACTGGCTGAGCCACCCAAGCATCCCTTAATCTGTATCTTGAAAGATACTAGGCAATAGAAATATAGCTTTTACATGCATTTGGAGGATTTAATGGATTTATTTGAAGCGCATACAATACTGCCTGTCATGTGGAATTAGTGCTATACAAGTCTCTGATACTATTATTACCGTTGTTACTTATAACTGAGGTCCAAAGAGATGGGAGTGATTTGCCCAAGTCATTAGGAGTGTCTGATTAGTATTTGACTGAATTTTCACTTAAAACATTTACAATTGTTATGTTACAATTATGCCCCTCCTATTTTCTTGCAAGATAAGTAGAGTAGATACAATTATACCCATTTTACAGACTGAGGAAACTTTGGATCTAAAGACCTAAGGACTAGCCACACTTCTAGAACTAATAAGCATAGAGGTTGGCCTACAACTTTGCATTTGAATATGTAGCCTGGTATGCTTATTATAATACCAGAAATACAAACATAGAAAGATGAATCACGGCCTATATGCAGTTGACAACATCAATTTGAGTTGTATGGGTCTTATACAAGGATTTAAAAAAAAAAGATATTGTATAGTACTGTAAATGTATTTTCTCTATGATTTTCTTAATAATATTTTTTTTCTCTATCTTAATGTTATTATAAGAATATGGTATATAATGCATATAACATACAAAGTACATGTGAATTGACTGTTTATGTTATCTGTTAGGCTTTTAGCCAATAGTAGGCAATTAGTAGTTAAGTTTGGGGGGTAGCAAAGGTTAGGTGTGGATTTTTCAACTGTGTGGCAGATGGGGGCCAGCATTTCTAATTCCCCATTGTCAAGGGCCAACATATGTGCTGAAATGGGACTGAGTTTAAGGCTTGATATGTGTGTATTGGTTACCTTTATTCTTTTAAAAAATCTGCTTTTAAAAATCCAAAGGCCAAACATATAGTTAAGCATGATGGACCATTGTTACCTCTTAGCAGTATTGTCCACATTAACAGTGAAGGCTTATTTCCCATATTCTCTTATTCTAGAAATATTCATGTGTGAATCAGAGGATCCTGGTTAATCTCTTTTATATTGATGGAATTCAGTGATACTTGCTCTCAAAATGTATCAACTCAATGCATAGTGATAGATTTCTACCAAATAACAGCTTCAGTTTCAAAAAAGGATGTAACGTATGTATCCGATAATTATACTCCATAACTACAAAACTAATAATCTGTACCCATTGTGTGAAGCTCCTAGGATTCTGGATGTACTTAGTCCTAATGCATAAGAAATATACCTAAAGACACAGTAGACAGTTGTACTTATGTTGTTAAAATTTTTAATAATGGAAAATTTAAAGTATGGTTTTAGTTTTCATGGTTTAAACAATCGATTTCTCTTTTCTGAGAATTGAAACTTAGGCTTTTTTAAATTGTAGTCAAATTTACTCTCAAGGTTCAGATGCTGGCAGAATGTTGTAAAAGTTTATTATGACCTATTAATCTGATAAACATACTGATTTTTATTATTGGTTATACTCTCCCTAAAATTCCTATACTATCCTCTTAAAAATAAAGTTCTAAATTTTGACACTAAATTAAGTTGTCATCATTCGCCTTTCATGTGTGAAATCATATCACATTGCTTTATCTTTTTAATTAAGTGTTAATCAATGGTCTTTTATTGTATTTGAAGTAGTATATGTTTCCCTGAAGATACCGACAGAAATGCTTATCTTCTTTCCCTGGAAAACTATTTTTTATTGGTCTAATCTGGTCATGTTTTATTGAACAATGGATTCATGTTAATGTGAGCAATGCAATGTTTTATTAGGTCATTTCTCTAGGAAGTGATGATTCATCCTCTTGAAGAAGTAAAATAGTTCTCTCTTCATAATGCTGAGCAGTTGGTAAGGGATGTTTTCTACTTTGATAGCATGATACTTTGAGTTCACTAAACTAGTGTCTGTCTTTATTTAGACATAACCCCATGCTCTTTTATTTTTATTTATTTTTTTAAGTTTATTTATTTATGCGAGATAGAGACAGCATGAGAGGGGGAGGGGCAGAGAGAGAGGGAGACACAGAATCTGAAGCAGGCTCTGGGCTCCTAGCTGTCAGCACAGAGCCCAACACGGGGCTCGAACCCAAAGACCATGAGATCATGACCTGAGCTGAAGCCCGAAGCCCAACCACTGAGCCACCCAGGCGCCCCCATCCTGTGCATTTTTAAACCCACAAATTGCTGATTTAAGAATGTACTTTTGGGTTATATTTTAGCAACCATAATGTCAAAAAAAAAAGATACATACCTAATGTCTGAGTTCTTAGCACTGACTATTACCTCTCCCAATATTTTCTTTTAGGAACAACTATCTAGTGCACTGGTAAAGTTTGCTAGAAAAACCATGATTTTATAATTCAGATAAAGCTATTTTGTCTCTACCATATCTTCCCTCTCTTTCTACATTGCCTTATTATCTTTCTTTGGGACAATTTTAAGACTTTCAAAGTTTCATAGTGTTCTTTTTATACACACTACATATATCATATCAAACATGTTAAAAGGTTTCCCTTTCCCAAGTAATATAAAGTTGTTACACAACTATTTATATATATATAAGTAAAAATGGATTGGAAGATATATTAAAACTTGTAAACTTTTATATATTGTAAAATTTTATTTTCCAACTTTCATTTTCAAATCTAATAATTTTATGTTAACTTCAGAGATATCTGTGGGCCCTTGAAAAATTACAACACTCTTGCCTTGGGTATATGATAATAATAACTCTTTTTCTTTGCTCTATGCCTCTACATTTTAGACTCATTTTTCTATCACTTCCATAGGTTATTTTTTTCATTGTCATTTTCAAGATCTGCTCCCTCCAACAATTTTATTTTTTGACCTCTTTTGCTGCCTTTTAAAATCTCTACTACTTGTCACCTCTTTTGAAATGTACTTTCTTTTCCCTCTCTAGATTCAGTTGTACCTTCATCCTTTTTTATTAAGATGTACAAATGTGCTCTCAGACATCCCTTTATGTGAAGTGGGAAATATATGTTGTTTTCCTGGAGAATCAGTGTCTTCATCATCATGTTTTCTCCCAGGCAGATATATCACTAGTGAATACCCTCCAAACCCTTGGTCCATTTCAGTTGTTGTTAATAGTTGCTGATATCCATTCTCACTTTGACTATTTCTTCCTTGCTCATTCAGTAAGTTAAAAAATGGACTTTTGGAACATATATATTTTACTAAGTTCTTAAATTTAAATTAAAACATTTAAAAATGGAGAGTACATTAGTTTTCTAGAACTTCCATAACAAAATACCAGAGACTGGGTGACTTAACAGATGTTTATTTATTTTTTAAATGTGTATTTTTGAGAGAGAGAGAGAGAGACAGAGTGTGAGTGGGGAAAGGACAGAGAGAGGGAGACACAGAGTCTGAAGGAGCTTCTAGGCTCTGAGCTGTCAGTTTAGAGCCTGATGCAGGGCTCAAGCTCACAGACTGTGACATTATGACCTGAACCAAAGTCGATGCTTAAATGACCCAGGCACCAAAACACCCCCGGATATTTATTTTCTCACACTTCTGGAGCCTGGAAGTCTGAGATCAAAGTGTCAGCAGGCTTGGTTGATTTCTTCTGAGGTATCTTTCCTTGGTTTGTAGATGGCTGCCTTTTCTCTGTGTGTCCACATGGTCTTTCTGCTCCTTGCATTGCTGTCCTAATGTCCTCTTCTTACAAGCCTGCCAGTCATAAGGGCTCACTTCAATGAATCATTTTCACCTTGATTACCTCTATAAAGATCATATCTCTAAATGCAGCCAGCTTCTGAGGTACTGGGGCAATAGGACTTCAACATATACTTTTCGGAAGAAAACGTAACACAAATTAGCTCGTAGATGGAAATAACCGATAACATACATGTCACAATATACACAATATCCTTACCACCCATAATGGTAATTGTTGTCTGAAGAGGTGAAATTCTAACTCTCATGTTGAAATCACTTTAGTGAGAGTGTAATCTGGACTCTTTCTTTCTTTCTTTCTTTCTTTCTTTCTTTCTTTCTTTCTTTCTTTCTTTCTTTCTTTCTTTTCTTTCCCTTTTATGTGGAACCTGGCAATGTTCTTTCGACTATAACCTGAATCTTATAAAGAATCTTGGCCTGGGGTTACATTTATATATTTAATTAACAGGAAATACTATATATTGGCTATAAGTCATTAACTCATTTTTGAATAAGTCAGTTACCCAAATTCTGAAATGTCATTTGCATTGCTTACAATGGCTAAAGATGTGAGACACCCTCTTGATTTCATATTATCACCTTCCTAGTCTGCTTCCTGTTTTGTTGTTTCCACTATAAACAACTTAAAATGGATGGTATACTTATTTTTTGGCTACTGACAGTTTGGTAGAGTCTAGTGTGCCTACATTTTGTGCTGGTCTGCTTCAGCTATCCCAACACAAGAGACATGAAAATTTCTTCTTTTTCTTCCCCCTACTTACTCCATCAAACACAGTACCAGGAACTGTAACTATAGCACGGAACCAGTCAAAATTCTTATTTTCATTTTGGTCCAAGTGTCTGGGGCTGAGGGGTCCTCCCAAACCCTCCCCTTCCTTGTGTCTCCAGAGGCAAACTATTCACCAAGAATTTTGTATCCAAGTCCCCAAGATTTGTAACCCAGGGTGATGAATGCTGACATGGATGGAGCTGGTGCTAAAAAGCAGGTGGAACTGGAGGGGAAAAAACACAATGGCTCAATCAAGCATGAGAACTGTAACACCCACCTAAAGGGTTCTCTGAAGAGGAGATGCCATTAAGGAAGAAAATCTGAAACTAAAATCAGAAAACCAAGACACTATATAGAAAATATCTTGTCATCTCATGTTTTCCATAACCCTGACACAAGAAGAAAAGGAATAGTAAGGGACTCATCTCCTTTCTGTTTTATTAAATTGCTACCAATCTTTTATTCCTTAAAACCTAGATCAATTCCTGATGTTATAGTGCTTTTTTATGTGGCCTCATTGGATAGTTATGAAGATAGTGTCATATCTAGGCAAAATTGGGAGCATAATGGAAGACTTCCATGAGTTTGCATATTATGAGTCTATGACAGTTTGCAAATGTAGTATAGGGACTTTATAATTATTAATGCATATTATTTATGAAATATGAAAATAAATGTTTCATCAAATTTTCTTTGATTTATAGGTTTAACACTGTCTTTTATTATAGGGATAATAAAAGATACAAGAAAATAACCATTATGTTGTGAAAAGGTGACCAAAATCATGTACTGAATGCAAAGCTTTGTATACCCTATCCACTATTATGTGCCTCTTCTCCATTTTCTTCTTCTTTTTTTTAAGTTTATTTATTTATTTGTTGAGAGAGAGAGAGAGAGAGAAAGAGAGAGAAAGCATGCATGTGTGCACAAGTGAGGGAGGGACAGAAAGAGAGGGAAAGAGAGAATCCTAAGCAGGCTCCATGTTATCAGCTAGAGCCTGACATGGGGCTTAATCACACAGTGAAATTATGACCCGAGCTGGTATCAAGAGTTGGACACTCAATGGACTGACTCACCCAGGTGCCCTCATTTGTTTCTCTCCTTCCCATTTCCCTTTCCCTAAGGAAAACATTGGTTTCACATTAAAAAAAATTTTTTTTTACATTTATTTATTTTTGAGATACAGAAAAAGAGATAAAGCTTGAGTGGGGGAGGGGCAGAGAGAAAGAGATAAAGACTCCAAAGCAGGCTCCAGGCTCTGAGCTGTCAACACAGAGCCCCACACCGGGCTGGAACCCACAAACCATGAGATCATGACCTGAACCAAAGTCGGACGCTTAACCGACTGAGCCACTCAGGAGCCCCCATTTCACATTTATAAAAATAATTTCAATAGTTACTCATCTGTGAGAAAAGCCTAGCCTCTAATTGTTAAAACATAACCAAAATAAGATACTTCCTCAGTTAGGGCTTGTTACATCGAGTAATAAAAAAAGATTGTGAGTTCCCCTTTAATCAATTACAAACAGAGGCTATCAAAGTGAAGACTTTTCTTGAAACAGAGTTGTAAAATTGGGAAGATTTGTTGGTAAAAACTTCCTTTTATATAAAATAATCCCCTTGGTATGTGAGAAGACATGCTCTGATTGTATGTTTGAAATGTAAAATTTTGAGGAAAAATAGAAATAGGATGGGAAAAGTACTTGGTAAACAGTAGTAACCAACTCCAAATGTTCTTACTCCAGATCTGTGTGATCTCTGGCACAGATGGGATCTTTGGGGAATATATATGAAAGTGGATGAAGTTTGACTAACCTTATGTAAACCACATCTAGAAGAAAATGGTTACAAGAGTTTGGTCTCAAGGTTTATTTGTAATACTCAGCAGATCAACTTTTGCAAAATCCCTTGAGAGTATATTAGTGTCAAAATCATAAATAAAATGGGAGAGTTTTACACAAGTACTAACTGACACTTTCTTGTTATTTTATCTCCCAAAATTTTCTGTGAACCATACCACTTTGCAGGCCTTTAGTCATTCTTTAACAACGATTTAAACTTTAGTTTGTAGGTTTCATTAGGTAAGAACATTAGTAATACAAATAACGTGTAAATGTTAAATAGAAAAAGAGATCCATGAGTATGACTATGATTATTAGATCTGGGCTACTTTTAATTATGGAATAATCTTATGTTTGGATTGGTGTAAGATTTCATGAATGACTTTTGCTACATAAATATATAAAATAGCCATATTGCAAACGTTTTGCATCCCTTTTGTCACCTAATTTGCAAACATTCAGAATTGTGTTAGTTTTGCTTTGCTGTTTAATAAAAACCTGTTTCAGGATTTTTAAAAGAGTTCTTGCATTCATAAGGATTAATTCTTATGGGAGGAACAAGAAGTAAATAAGAACATATGGGGAGCAGAAGAGGTTTATTGTATTATAATAACAGGTGAAATACCCCCATTGATAATAAGACAAATGCTGCTAATAGAATTGTAATGCTAAGACAATAGATATTTAAAAAAAGGATATTCTAGACGAGAGGATCATAAGTAAGACCTTAAGGGGAAAGAGGGTGACTTCTCCTCTTCAAGAACTAAAACAGTTATTTATTCACATGTACCCCAATGTTCATAGCAGCACTTTCAACAATCGCCAAATCATGGAAAGAGCCTAAATGTCCATCAACTGATGAATGGATCAAGATGTGGTTTATATATACAATGGAGTACTATATGGCAATGAGAAAGAATGAAATCTGGCCATTCGTGGCAATGTTGATGGACCTTGAGGGTGTCATGCTAAGTGAAATAAGTCAGGCAGAGAAGGACAGATACCATATGTTTTCACTGATAAGTCTAACAGGAGAAACCTAACAGAGGACCATGGGGGAGGGGAAGGGGGAAAAAGAGTTAGAGAGAGGGAGGCAAATCATGAGAGACTCTTGAATACTGAGAACAAACTGTGGGCTGAGGGGGAGGGGAAAAAGGGAATGGGGGTGATGGTCATGGAGGAGGGCACTTGTGGGGATGAGCGCTGGGTGTTATATGGAAACCAACTTGACAATAAACTATTAAAGACAGTCATTTATTCATTCAACAAATATTTAAATATTTTGTTAGCACCTACTCTGTGCTAGAAATGGTGCTGATGTTTCAGAAGTGGACAAAGACAGAGAGAGAAGGGTCAAGTGGAGTAAATAGACTTTAATTAAGTAAATATATATAAAATTATAATTGTAACACATGATGTGATGAGGGAGGTTGGAGAAATGACAACTTCTAATAGAAGAATTTGAACTGTCTGAGCAAATTAGAATTGACTTTGTGGCCCAACTGACCTTCAAATTTCTAACTGAAGGATGTGTGGGAGTGGCCTAGGTGAGGAAGGGAAAGCATATTGACCAATAGGGAAGGGTGATCAGATTTGAGTTGTGAGATTCCCCCCACCCCCCAATAATGGAGATCTCCTGCAGGAAGTTACTACCAGAACATTCTGTAGGACATCCCTCTTTTGTGTCATTCTGCTGTGACACAAGGCAAATTATGTCACTATGCCACTCATAAATATGTACTGGAATATTAAATAGCATTGGGTCTCTTGTATTTATTAAAAGACTAGTTGGAATAAGAGACCTTGACGGAGGCGTCAAGGTGAGGAAGAAGTGTGTCAGGAAAGTGTGTCCTGAGTGGAGCTGGAAGAGGAAGGTGGAGATTTGTTGTCAGAGGACAGGCAAGTGCTTCACTTCCTGTGGGTGGAGTCACAGACTTAGATAAGAGAAACTAATGGTTTAACTTCACCAACCTGTTAGTCCTCCTTTTAAAAAATAATTGTGCTTATCTCTTTCTTTTTCTTGGGTTTAAAAATACTCAAGATCATCCTTCTTTCTGTATCTTTTATTTTAATTCACTCCCCAAATCTACCTCATTACTGTTTTACTATCTCTTACATCACATCTGCCTCTTCTCCCTTCCCAGAGGTAAACCACTGAATTATACCTTGGTTAATAGTCATTGAAATTACAGCTAGTCCCCTGCTTATCCATGGTTCCACTTTTCACAGTTTTATTCCTCTGGTCAACCATGCTCTGGAAGCAGATGATCCTCTTTCTGATGTATCATTAAGAAGGTCATTTGAAGCCTAACACTGTTTTACAATGCTTATGTCATTCACCTCGCTTCATCTCATCATTTAGGCACTTTGTCACCTCACCTAAGCATGTGAAAAAGGGTACAATAAGATACTTGAGACGGAGAGAAACCACATCCACATAACTTATTACAGTATATTGTTATAATTGCTCTTTTTTTTCAAGTTCATCTATTTATTCTGAGAGAGAGAGAGAGGCAGAGAGAGGGAGAGAGAGAGAATCCCAAGCAGTCTCTGCAATGACTAATGTGGGACTCGAACTCACAAACTGTGAGGTCACGACCTGAGCAGAAACCGAGTCAAAACTTTAACTGACTGAACCACCTAGGTTCCCTTACTGTTATAATTGTTCTATTTTATTACTGGTCATTGTTAATCTCTTAGTGTGCCTAATTTATAAATTAAACTTTATCATATGTATGTATAGGTAAAACATAGTATATCTGGGTTCAGTATTATCTGCAATTTCAGGCATCCATTGGGGGTCTTGAAACGTTATTCCCCCAGGGAGACAGTGTGTGTGTGTGTGTGTGTGTGTGTGTGCGTGTGTGTGTGTGTGTAGTGGGATTACCATACTATCGTTTCAAGCTTATGTACTAGCCTCTGCTTTTTTTAGTGGTCTACTTTAAAAAAATTTTTTTAACATTTATTTATTTTGAGAGACAGAGACAGATCATGGGCAGGGGAGGGGCAGAGAGAGAGGAACACACAGAATCAGAAGCAGGCTCCAGGCTCTGAGCTGCGGGGCTCGAACGCATGAACCGTTAGATCATGACCTGAGCTGAAGCCAGACACTCAGCTGACTGAGCCACCCAGGTGCCCCGTTGTTGTCTACTTTTTAAGACAACTCTTGCTTACTTGGGCTTTTTTCTGAATATTTTAATATGACTCCACCTGTGGTCGCTTTTAATTTCTAATTCAATTAATAATAATTTTAATATTATTTTTATAGCATCTCATCTTGCAGATGATCACAGCTTTGTTCTCTCAACAAAAAAGCTTATATTTGAAGCAATATAAGAATTCTTATATTTATTTTAATTAGTCTATAGATAAAAAATGACAAATGAGAAATTAATAGATGAGTTTTCCTTATATAGGTTTTTTTCAGGCAGAACAAAATATATATAGTATTATTTTATAGTAATAATTGTGGGCACTATATATGTGTGTGTGTATATATATGTATGTATGTGTGTGTATATATATATATGTATATATATATGTATACTAGACAATTTATAGTAAATTTTCTGAAGGCAAAGGATTTTACTTATTTAGTGTCCATACTCAGCATCCAGACCTAGTCTGGGCCATAAAACATGTTTAATAACTGACTACATACCTAATAAATGGGGAAGGGCAAATGAAGAAAGGTCTGCATTGCCTATCCAGGTAAAGGCTGGGGTCTCATAAAGATATCATGATATTTTATGTGGGTTGTGTTCAGATTCTTTCCTGACAAAGTCCTTTTAAATCAGTGGTTCCAGGTTATGTGTGCCTTGGTATCACCTTCAGGGCTGGACAAGGCATGGCTTGCTGGGCCCAACACCCAGAATGGCTGATTTGGTGGGTCTAACCAGTTCCCAGGCAACGCTGCTGGTCTGGGAACTTCACTTTGAGAACAACTGCATTAAATGCAATGTCACAAAAGGACAGGGAAACAGGAAGAAGCACTGAGACTTTACTGGTCCTTTGCTTAAGTGTGTATCTTTCTCTTGCAGTTTGGCGCTTGAGTCCGGCTGCAAGTCTTCTTGGTTTCATCTAGTGATTTCTATGTTCATCTCAATCATGAGTAGAATTAAGATTTTGAGGGGAGATTAACATTTTTTAAGTTTATTTATTTTGAGAGAGACAGAGGGTGCATGAGCAGGGAAGGGGCAGAGAGAGGGGAAGAGAATCCCAAGTTTCCCAATGTCAGTAGAGAGCTCGATATGGGTCTCAAACCCATGAACCATGAGATCATGACCTGAGCCAAAGTCAGCAGCTGGATGCTTAACCAAGTGAGACCCCCAGGTGCCCTTGAATTTTTTTTTTAACCAAGAACACAAACATAGAAGACGAAAATTTGCTCGGCTTCAGCTACTTCTACAGAGCTGAAATAATCACTACACCTGGGTCTTCCAGAGAAGTGAGAATGAGGTTATAATAACTTTGCAGGTTGAATTAACTAAAAAAAAACAATGTGTATGTAATAATTTAATGAGGTTGCACACCAAAGCAGCAAGGGCCAGAATGGCTTATTTAATAAATGTATTCAGAATATTGGTTGATTATTTTCTCCCATACAATCAACAAAAATTCTAAGTATAATATCAGTTCAATGTTTAAAAAAGTATAGAGACTTGAAGAAAATAAAGGTTCACCTTTAAAATTCCAATTTACTTTGGTGATTTATTTATCTATATAGTGATTACATAGTCTTGGATAGGAAAAGCTTTTCTAAACATGAACTCATGAAAGCAACCCTAAAAGAATATTGATGGGTTCTAGTAAGTAAAAAACCAAACAAATACACAAAGAAGTACTCTGTCAAAAACCACAATAAACAAACCTGCTGGTAGAAAGGAAAACATTATTACAAAGTTTCTAAAGTATATGTTAACTGTTTATATCACGAAGTCTTGGAGATTTTACCTTTTGACAGATTTCAAATAAATTATTCTACAGAAATATTTATGGATGTAAGTAAGTAGAAAATGGAAGGAGTCACAACACAGACTGTAAATGACAGCAAATTTTCGAAAACAGTAATAGAGAACAGGTATATGAATGAGGGACAGTGCTGTAGGAGTATCAAATAGCAGTTGAAAAGGCGTTGGACATGAACACTACCTGGAAGATACGGGCACAATACAGCGTCGTGAGAAAAGCAGGGCGCAAGGTTACACGGACAAAATGATTCTCTTCTTGTTTTTAAAGTGTCTGTTTTCAGGATATAGATTAGAAAGATATGAATCAAAACCTTTAAAGTGTTTGCTTATTCCTGCATTGTAAGATTATACGTGATTTTCTCCTTTTGACTTACCTGTTTCCTGACGACTTTTAACAAACTTGTGTTCTTTTTAAAATTAAACAATGAGAAACAATTTGTAAAATTGTATTAACTTTTGTCTCACAAATAGTTATATAAAACCCCTCTTGACCCCATCCTAATACTCAGCTTTGAGTCGTTTCATTATGGAGAGGGGAAAAGTTGAGAATTTATCTCTGGGTCCTTAGGAATTTTCTCTAAGCGAATTCAAAGTGGACTTGGTTGGCTGGCCAATATAAACTGCACGCCATGGCCCTCTGTCCTCCCTGCCCGTGTTGCTATGTGAAGACGTAAAAATATAACTCTCCATAATTACTTTGCAGGTTGGCCCAGAGAAAGGGTTTCAGAGGAGGTATCTAAATTGTGCTTCTCGTGTAGCTGCCTGGCTTAATAACCCTCTTTCCCTTAACTGAAAAAGAAAAAAGAAAAATGAAGAACAAATAATTTTACTGATTTGGAAAATACTTGTAGAGATCACCGTCTCCAGCTGTGCTCGATCTTGCTCTGTTATGGTCCATTAGATAAACATGGTGCTCAACGGCCAGGCGGTTGTTGATCTATTTGGCAACGCTGATAATGTGACCTATGTTTAGGAGGACGTAGCTGCGTCATGCAGTGGGGGCATAAGTTTTCTGAACGTAATTGTTCCTTTCTCAAGGAAAAGTTAGTTAGGTCATTGAACCTTGAGTTCTCACTCAATCTGAGCGTTTTCAATCTGTCATCTGTACTTTTTTTCTGTTGCTTTTCGTGGGTTTTAGATTCATCTTTGGGCTTGTTCTCAGAAGCAGCAAGTACTAATTGAAAAGAAATGCAAACCTGGTCAATTCTGACTTCTAGGGTATAATTAGAGTAATAAGGAAAATGGAGGGTCTTGTTCACCTTAGTATATTTCTTAAATATCTGTCAATCACAGCTTCTGGTGTTTTCATTTGTGACCTGGACATTTAAAAACATACATACAAAAGAGCCTTGAATCTCAAAGTTCTCTCTTACACACACACATATATATACATATATATATACACACACACATACATATATACATATATCTCTCTTACACACACACACACATATATACATATATATACACACACACACACATATACATATATGTGGTCAGCATGTGTGTATATATGATATGTTACATATATCATATATATACAGAAACATAGTCTCTATGTAGTGTGTGTGTGTGATGTATACAAACACACACAGACTATATAGAGACTATATATGTGTATGTATATAAGCCTGTATATATGTGTGTATGCATAGACACACATACACACATATACACACATGTACTATACATAACATATATTCACATATATAACAACATATATGTACAGACTATATGCACATATGTGCATCTATAAATAATGTGTGCCTGCTTCAATTTACACAGTATAGTAGACAATATAATGAACATATATATTCATCTGTCTTTATACATAGGCCCTGTAGAGGGATTTGAACACTATTTGTCAAATACGAGTGTTTGCACATAAAAGGGCCTGCGGTCTGGGACAACGCATGTCTTGTGGTGTCCAGCTGAGTTCTAAACGTCCTCAGTAAGAGGATTTCTAGCATTTCTCTTGAGAGTGACTCCATTATGTAACAGTTTTCAGTGGGAGGAAGAGTCCTAGATGGGCTTAAGGTTCCTCTTCTAAACTGATTTCATTAAACCACGTCACCCCTCCACGGCTGAGGAATTCCTCTCCTCTTGGCATTTTCATTGTTACAGCTGCGGAAGGCAACAATCAGCTCTTCGGCTGTCATCAAGTCAGCATATTTTCAGCTTTCTGATCTTCCTTCTTAAGTGGTACATGTACATGTACGTACGTATACGTAGTCACCACCATGGCTTTATTTGACATTTATAGAACATCCAAATCTTATCACTATTTCAGAGGTGCTATTACTATTTTAGAAATAGATAGGATTCTAGTGTTCTATAAACTCATGAGAAGCCATTTTGGGTTGCCTTTTTTCGGTGAATTCTTTATGTTCACAAGACGCCACTAACAAACACTAGCTCTCACTCACATTTTGTAAAAGTTGGTCATATGGTTGATTCAGTGGATAGTTTTCACATTGCAGGGCTGTGTCTACTGCCAGGCAGCATGTTTGCATCTATGACTGTGTTGACACCTATACCGGTCTCTTCCCCATCTTAGCCAGATGTTCATGGGAAACTCATTTTGCCTTTTTGTGTTTGTTTCCTCTTCATACAAAGGATAAAAGCAAATTCACATGGGTGTTTCAATGATTAAATGAGGTAATCTATGAAAGCATGTTAAGTATTACCTGGCACATTGTAAGTGTTCTGATGATAAAGAGGGGGGTCCAGATACTGACTACACCCCAAATAACCCTGTTTCACAGAAGAGGCACTCTATGTGTACAAAAGATTAAGATGCATAGTTTATTGTTACTTAAAAAAAACTTTTTAAATGTTTATTTATTTTTGAGAGAGAGAGACAGACAGACAGAGTGTGAGCAGGGGAGTGGCAGAGAGAAGGAGAGAGACACAGAATCAGAAGCAGGCTCCAGGGTCTGAGCTGTCAGCACAGAGACCGTTGTGGGGCTCAAACTCCCCAACCATGAGATCATGACCTGAGCCAAAGTCAGAGTCTTAATCGACTGAGCCAGGCAGGTGCCCCAAGATTTGTAGTTTAAAGTTGAAGGGATCTGTTTACAAGGCAAGTAAAGAAAAGAACAAAACCAAAACAGCTCCTACAAGGCCCATTAAATCACAATTTTATCTGTTCAATTTCAAGTCCAACCCCTTTAATCAGTTTCCATGACACATGTCAGCTGACATACCTGCAAGGTGACTCACCTTATTCCAATTAAACTCGATTGAGATTAAAAACAAACAAGCCAACAGCTGGAATGCGACATGTGGGTCAGACTCTTCTGAGTGCAGTGGGGTAACTCCACAGAGCTCAGAACGCTCAAAAACCAACAACCAATTGGCACATGTCTCCAGACACGCTTGGAGCCTACAGGGCCAAGTGGTAGAGTATCCTAGCAGTGCCAAAAATTCTTCTTTGATGACACAGAAAAGAAAACTTCTTTCAAAGTAGTTATGTAACCCGAGAGAACACAATGTATCCATTGTATGCATCCTGGGCCTGTCTATGCACACATTTTTTTTCCTATATTTTTCTCTTCTGTAAACTTCAACACTAAAGATCAACACTATTTCAAGTAAACATTCTACTTTGTCTTTGCAAAAACATGTCACAGAGAACACAAGTTATTATTTCTCTATTCCTTTTTCTGGTTAAAAAAGGCATTCCTATTTTAATGGTCAATTATGTCATATTGTGAATTTGCCACAAGTCTTTTTTATATTGAAACACTTTTTGTGCTGTTTTACTTTTTAATCCTTAAATACAAAAGTAACATTTAGAAAATGTACAAAACAATTGCTTGTCTTATGAAATCTCATTAGGGAAGTAGTTTTTATTCACTCTGTGCTGTTGGCGTTTCTCAATTTCAGTAATCATTAATATTTTTAAAAGCTGCCAGCAGATGCTTACAACATTTCTTTTAGAAACTATTTCCATCAAAGACAGATTTCAATTACTTCTTTAACTCTTACTGTCACTTCCCTATTGTTTTCAAAGTATTACAAATTCTTCCAAGTTCATTTGTTCTGTGAGCTTTTCTTGTATCTAAGCAACTCTCTTTCTACGTAAAGTGACTTTTGTGTGTGTATGACATACTCAGAATATAGCCCCCCATGTAAATATATATATGTATGTATTTTTAAAAAATAATTTTCATGAAACTACTCAAGAAGAAACCTGAACTTTGGGAACAAACACTGATTCCTTTGCAAGTTCTCTCATCTATGGTTGACTATCAAAACCATTTAGATGTCTCTATCTTGATGAAACGTTCAAAAAAATGTTGCTTCTTTTCTGTTTTTATTTTTACTTTTGACTCTTTTTGTTGTTGTTTTTAGAAGGGACATGGGTCATCAAGACAACTCTTAAAACAAAAAATGTATAAGAAAAAAGTAAAAACCTCCCAAAATAACTATGGGACAACCAAGGCAATAAGGTGCCAACTCAATAAATACAAATTTGGGTAATACTTCAGATTTGGGCAGATAGCCAAAGACCCAGAGAGGCAATCTGCTGATTCTGATGCAAAAGAAAACCTCGAATGATTCCTTATATTCATCTTGACTGAGGAAACCATTCCCAACGATTTCACATCCATTTTTCCTTATGAAGCATAGCCTTGAGATCAACACATGTGGAATTGTTAAGAATATATTTATGTAAAGTACACAGTTCTTCTACGAAATTAACTGCAGCTACGTGTTTACAGAAGCGTGGGTGGAGGGATGAAATGTGTGAGGAGAGGCTTGATCACGCACGACTGAGCAGTGATCCAGCAGAGTAATGATGGGTACATGGGCTATGCCGGCTCTCAGCCCAGACACTTCGCACTTGTGGCGTTTGGGTTCAGTTCATCTTTCTCTGAAAGAGAAGGAAGGAAATTTGGGAGATTGTTAATGAAATTCTTTTCTATGAGGAAACTGGTAGTTCTTCCTCAAACCCCTACACCACCCACTGGAAGTTATGATGAGGGAGTCATCAATTAGTGGTTAAACATACATGACCTAATGGGGGGAAATGTGGTTTTTGTAAGAAGAAATCATGATGACTGGGCCATTATTGTTCTTTGTAAGGTCACGACAAAAGCGAAAGGAGTAAATAAAGTTTAAACTTTAGAAAAAGTAAAAGAACGTCTTCATGTCAATGAAGATAACATTTTGGTGTTATTGTATTTTGTAGAAGGAGGTTAATTACATTTTGGTGAGTTCTAACAAAGATTAATTGTATTCTTTTGGAGAAAGGAGAACAATGGTATGGAACTCATTGCCTGGAAGGAGAATAGGTTAAAAACATAAATTAATGTAAGATCAATTTAGATAAATTCAAAAATTACTGATCTATATTAATGGAAGACAAAGACTTATTCATTTACACCCGGGTGTAGAAACCTGTACATATACAACCAATATCTATATCTTTCATGGTGATACCTCCCAAAAGGCTACCGTGTTAACCTGCAAAATGTGTTTGCCTCAATCAGCTGAAGCAAAGACATATAGAAATAGGCCCGACTGAGAAAATATTCTAAAAAGGAACTACTTTTAAAAGGGGGGGGGGGAGTTTGGGTGCCTTTTGAGATTAAAATCTTAACTATAATCAGTAAGAGAAAATTATTATGTATTCATATAAACCAAGATCTAAAAAATTTTTTACTAAAAACTGTAGAAAACTACAAATGGATTAACTTGAAATAACCGGTTTCACAGTATAAATGAACCTCCTCCGTCGGGCTCGGCTCCCTTACTCCTGATCTGCTACTTCATGAGTCCACTCTCACGTCAGTTAACACACTGTTGTAACTGCTTATCTAAAACGGCAGAGTCTGCGGCGCCTGGGTGGCTCAGTTGGTTGAGCGTCTGACTTCGGCTCAGGTCATGATCTCACAGTTTGTGGGTTCAAGCCCCGTGTCAGGGCTGACACCTAGCTCAGAGCCTGGAGCCTGCTCGGATTCTGTACCTCCCTCTCTCTGACCCTCCCCTGCTTGCACTGTCTCTCTCTGTGTCTCAAAAATAAATTTAAAAAAACCATTAATAACATTTTTTTAAAAATGACAGTCTTCTTTAAACACGGAGAAGTTTGTTCATTATTCAGCAGATATTTATTGAGTATCTACTATATGCCAAGTAGTCACAAGTCTGTAAGTGAGCAATAAAGACAAAGCTCATGCCCTCATTTAGCTAAGAGAAAATAAATACTGGTAGAAAAAAAAGAAAGATAATTACGTGCATGTTGCAAACTTGAAAAGCTTAACTATATGTCACAGATTTAGAATGTTCTATAATGAAGTTCTGATATACTTTATCTCTCTATCTCCATTAAGCTCATGGTGAAGACACAGAGCACTTGTCTGTGTTCCGATAGAGTCTAAATTTCTATTCCTTTATTGTCCAATATGTGTGCACGTGTGGTGCATGGGGGACAGGGTGAGAATGCATGTGCACTTTTGTGTAATTTTCTATTTCATGGTCCTGAACTGGAATTGACCAGATATTGGAGCTTATTATTGCCTGTGTCGCTTTCTCGGTATGTACTTCGGCAAACACTCAAGGCTTAACATAAGTCGAGTCCTTTTAAAGCAATGTTTCTGAGGAGGCTTTGCTTCCTTCCAATATGCTATGTGATACGTGGCTCATTTGCTTTCCATGTTCTCCAGGGAAATGCCGGTCCTGTCTCGGGAGTATTCTGTGTCCAAGGTTTCCTACTGTGCGGCAGTGCGAGGACAGTGGGCAATTACACTTGTTTGGACTGAAAGAATCACTTCCTGCCTGGTTGGAATCTAAGAAGAAACACTATGCAGATTCACACACGGAGGGACCAGCCTCTGCCTGGTTAACATTGTTAAACCCCCTGTGACCCTCTGCCCCCAGGATTTGGCTGCCAAAGTGGTGTTCCATTTATTTATGCTCCGTGGTATGTGGAGTGCACTAACAGTACCTGCAATGAAATATGCTTTCTTGATACTTGCTCTGATCATTTATATCATTTCTTATTAAGAATGTATATATAGCTCTTAAAGAGGGAAGAGGAGGGGAAGGTGGGGGAGGAAACTGCGTTTAGAGATGTGCTGGTCGCTTAATATTTTTTTCACTTATTTAATCATATTAATATTTCCTTATAATTCACATTTTAATAAAACAAAACTGAGGGTCAGAGAAGTCGACTAATTTACATGCATTGCCTGGCTAGGAAGCTGAGCCAGTGATCTTTCTATTACAGAGTAAGTTCCAGAAAGTGTAGAATTAAGATCTCAGTAACACCAGCCAAGAAACACTGCATTAATTATATGGATGGTTCATGCAGGGTAGTTTTTGGGTCTGAATTACATGCATCATCGGCACACATTTTTTTTTTAATTTACTTTGTGTGGAGAAATGGAAATTCATTAACCACTATACAAGCCTGAAGATCGGATATTAAAAAAAAAAGATAATGTTTAAATTCATAAATGTGTAAATGTTTCGGAATACATCGAGGAAAGCTTTCAACTTCCTTTCACCTTACCTTTCTTCCACATCTTAATCTTAATTACACATTTTTTTTTATTGAGGCAACAAATTCCTTCCTCTTTAGATCTCTACCCCACACCAGCCCAGAGCTCAGAACATAAACAAAGCCGCATTTGGAATCTCCTGCGGAGACCAATACTCAAGATCAGCAGATCCTGCAATTTGCTACTTCCTCCTCCCCCTTCCTGGGAGGGGGCTTATGTAAGTCTCCCCTGGGGCAATGCATGTAAGGTTTTACGGAGATGACTGAAAGCTGCAGCGGGAGCTGTTAGAGTAGGCCGCTGTACAGGAGTAAATGGGTAATACTTAACGTTCAGTAAGCTCATTTATAGGATCCCAAATATTAATAAATGAGTGCAATCGACACAGTTTGACACCAACCCTTTGGAATTTATGACTTGTAACAGCAGAGGCAATGAATCTGCCAGAACATCTTTTCAACTTTTTAATATAATTGGGAAGCCTGAAGCCACTAACCATGTATGAATTTCCTGTGTTTGCCCTGATTTGCTCTTGAACGTCCACAAAGTCTGGAGTCTCATCTAAAACTTTAGGAAGGGGCTTGGTAGTCAAGTTTTCCTTTTAATATTTGAAATTTGCTACAGCGCGCACTGCAATTTCCAGGCAGTTTAGCATCATTAGAGCAAAAGCCAGATAAATCCAGTTTCCTATTTTGACATTGTAGAATTCTATATTAAGGGCCATGAACGAAGAAACACACATCAGATGAGCAGTTTGTCCTTTAAAGTGAAAAGCTCCCTTCACCAGGACATTCAGAACCTTCCCAAAATGGACTTGTTTTCGGCTTGTTCATCTTTTCCTCCTCCTGACTGTTTTTTAAAAGTTTCATGTCCATGTTTGGTGACAATTTATTATTTGAAACCATCTTCCAAGAGCGAGCAGGAAATGTCTTTGTAAAACAGTCTGAACAAACTTCATGTGCAAAACAAACGTATCTCGGATCAGTAGGGACGGTTCCTAAGCAGAATGTGTTTTAAGTTTGCCTGGAAGAATGCCGTGTGGAGACTGGAACATGTTTTTTTCATAGAAATATTATGAATGGTTGTTTAGTTCTAAGGTCAGTGCTTGGAGGCCATATGTCTTGCTAAGTAGCTGCACTGTAGAACCACTTTATTCGTTCCGTTTTGTGATAATTTAAGATACTATCATGGCTACGTCACCTATTAGGACAGTGGATCTAGGGTACTGGGTAGCATCATAAAGCATGATCGAGTAACCCAACTCCAGCAGCAGTGAACTTCTATCATTCCTCCCATAAAGGGGAAGGACCATGACAGGGGCTCATAAATTAGAATAATATATGATTTTAATGATGAGCATGATCTGCCCAAGTATCAAGTTGGGCACTTTGGGGTAATCTCACCCCATTTTTCTCATATACATTCTTAAGTAAGAAACTTATGGTGTCAACATTTTAGGTTGGGTCCATGTTATGATTCATCAATCATATGATTCTGGGGAAACACCTGTCTTGGGGAAATATTACTGGTGTTTGGCTTATACATTCCTTCTCTACTTTTACTTGTTTCCTGCTTCTTTAGGACTCTGTATCTGCTTTTGTCTTTCTCTCCTCTGGCTTGCTGTCAGGGTTAAGGTTGTACAGCACACTGGCCAGCTAGATGTGGCTTAAGCAGAGTGCTTAGTTGGTTCCAGAGTGTACAGAGACAAGGAGTCGCTGGACCACCACTTGTGCACATCAAGGATCTCCCGGCCCCTCCTGCTTCACCAACAAGCATCATCTTTCGCTCTCTGCTTACCCTCCTTCTGGCTTTTCCCAGTGTCATAAATCCTGCTCATTCTGCTGTGAGTAAACATGCCGGGGCACTGACCTTTCTTCTCTTAAACATCCTTCTAGAGATACGGGGTTGGTTCAGACACTGGACTCTGGCTCCATTTCACTACATGGAGTTTCCTATAGGGAAAAGCCTTCTTCCCCTTGGTTGCCATCCTCACCATTTGTATTCAAGAAGGTAAAAAACGCAGTTAAACAAAGGAACAGTAAATATTTTGTTGAGTGGCTAAAAGTTACCACAATTTGATTAAAGTATATAGCTGTATTAAATCAGTAAATCTCAGTTTCTGAATAGACCAACGAGGACTTGCCCAGTTGAGAAAAAGCAGAATGTCAGTTCCTGCTCTGGAACCTCAGGAATGGAGGCTGATCAGTTTCAGAGGAGGACAGTCTGAGCATCAGGGTTAGATAGAAGGACAAGGGGAAAAGATCTCTTACTAGTTTCACATCTGCTTTAGGCAAGTTCTGTACAGATCTCTTTTGAAGATCCAACAATCATGCCTCAGTTAGTTAGTTTTCTTCTTCTTTTTTTTAATGTTTATTTACTTTTCAGAGAGAGAGAGACAGAGACGGAGTGCGAGTGAAGGAGGGGTAGAGAGAGGAGATGCAGAATCTGAAGCAGGCTCCAGGCTTTGAGCTGTCAGCACAAAACCCAACGTGGGGCTCGAACCCACAGACTGTGAGGTCATGACCTGAGTTGATGTTGGACACTTAACCAACTGAGCCACCCAGGCACCCCATGCCTCAATTAGTCTTAAAGCCCTTGGAATCCAGCACTTTGCCAGAGGAAATTTACTGCATTTTACCAATCATAATGATAATTTAGGCAAAGAGGAGTGGATTAAGCATTTGTCATATGTGCTTGGTAAATTGCAACAGTGAAATTAATCCAGTGGCTAACAATTAGCATTAAAAAGGGAATAGAAAAATTCAAAGCAAGTTACATTTGGTAAGAATTAGGTTTATTTTGTGGACTTTTGTTTCAGTGATGTAGACGTGTATTCTAGGTCATGATGTAAATGCATCTTCTACTGAAGGGTTTGGTCAGAACTTTAAAAGCTTTTGGTCTGTGCTAATGCTTTATGTAAGATGTATAAAATAGTCAATTTTTTTATAGACTTGGGTTAGAGGAATAAGACATATGAGTACAGATTATGGCCTCTCAGGTTCTATGCCTATAGTAAAGGCTGATTTCCTCAGGAGGAAAGAAGCCAGTAGACTTAGGGCAAGTAATTAAATGTCCGAACTATTCAAAGGCATATGTAGGAGAGAACCACTAATCCTGTGACATTATCCTATTGTGTGAAAACTAAACTCTTTTATAAACCAATAAGCAGCACTATTAACTAATAAATCATTGTTCAAATAAAACTCAGAAAATATTTAAATAAATACACCAGTATAATTAAATACTTTCTTAGTAAACTTTAATCATTCTTTAGCCTAATCTTTTTTTTATTTCTTTTTAAAGAGTTTTTTAATGTTTTTTAAATTTATTTTTGATACAGAGAGAGACAGAGCATGAGAGGTGGAGGGGCAAAGAGAGAGGGAGACACAGAATCGGAAGCAGGCTCCAGGCTCTGAGCTAGCTGTCTGCCCAGAGCCTGATGCAGGACTCGAACCCACGAACGTGAGATCTGACCTGAGCTGAAGTCGGAGGCTTAACCGAATGAGCCACCCAGGGGCCTCTTTTTTTAAATTTTTTTTTTTATTTCACTTCTAGAAATAAGTACAAACTTGGCCTGAATGTTTTTGTTTGTTTTTTTTTCTCCTTTGGGCTGGTCTGCCACTTTTATTTTTAGCTTTCTTCTTCTGTCTCCTTTTTTTCAAAATTCTGTTTTCCTCTCTCCATACCTTTTGCTCCAATCAGAAGTGAGAGAGAAATGGGATGGTCTTTTTCTCTCATGATGGTCTTATTCCTATCAAGAGTAATTTTCTTCCATATCAGTATTTCTTTTCTCTTAGCCCTTTGAAGACTGAAGCCAGTGTAAAAGCGAATTCGAAATTAGCATACAACTGGGTTCCTTTTTGCCCTGTATAGCTAGGCTAGGCTCACAGATCCTCAACAGAAAATTGCTTCTTTTTAAAGGGCCAAGGTACATATTTCTTTAGAATATATAAAAATATTGCTCAAAGAACAATATGGCGTTGAAGAAGAGATATGAGTTGATTTTCTCATAGCTGGTAAACTTAACAACCTTCTGTTTTACCTTAGATACCTTTCAAAATAAATAGCAAAAATGACTCCAAAATCCATGCCTTTCAAAATTATGGTAATTTTGTCCTGATTAAGTATAGCCTATTTTGACTATCTGTGGGGAAAGTATGTCAAAATAGAATTTGGTATATAGAAATTGTCAGTGAATTAGACCAAGCCTTTTCTCTACAAGATCCTTCTTGAATTATCCATCTAAACATTTTTTAAGCAGTTACATTTAAATTTAACCAACTGTCACTAGTACCTACATCAGAAAATTTTACCCTGGAGTCTATTTATCATCTGAAATTTAATGTGAAATATATGAGTATCTATCTGGGGTAAGTGTCTACAGTTTTTAATGACTTACTTTTTAAACATGGTAACATGTAATTGAAATGCACCCATCTTAAAAGATGATTTCCATGAGCTACGACAATTATATATACCTGCATAGTTACTTAAAAATAATATATAAAAGATTTTAATTAACCAAAGTTTCCTGGGCACCTTTCCCAATCAATTTCTCATCCACCACAGTGCAACTTAGTGATTTTTATCACTATAAATTAATTTTGCTTGTTTTGAAAGTCATCTTAATGGAATCATACAGTATATATTCAATTTTGTCTAGTTCTAATGTTTTCTAAGTTCGTTATGTTATTACATCTATCAGTAGTTAGTCCCTCTTCACTGTTGAGCAGTATTCTCCCATATGACTATACCAGAGTTCAACTATCTTTTTTTTTTTCTCTTTTCTTCTGTTGATGGACCCCTGGCTTGCTTTTCACTATGATAAATAAGGGTGCTACGAACATTCTTGTACATGTATTTTTCTGGACATATCTTTTAATTTTGAGGGGGAGATGTGTAACTACCAAGACGTGGAATTCCTGGCTCTTTAGGTAGGTATTTTAGCTTTATTAGAAACAGATCTGTGGTTTTTAATAAACTCTCAAAAAGATCTTTACATCCCAAATTTATTTTTCTTTAAAAAGCATTGCTCTTAGGGCATGAATGCAGATGTTTTTGGTTATTTTAAAGTCCTTTCTCACTTCTCCTTAGGCTTCAGTTACTGTAAAATGAGTGCTGTGCTATGTCTTATGTCTGTAATGCACTGGTGCATTGGTACCTATCGAAATGATGTTTTTCATAAGTTTTTAGATAATAATTTAATCATATAACAGATGAAATCCACTAGAATATGAAGTTCATGAGGACAGAAACATTGTTCTCTTCACTGCTGTACCCCACACACTAGGATCTTACTTGCAGAGTAGGTGTTCAATAAACGTGTTTAGGAGTGCCTGATATGAGCAATATCAGCCAGCTGAGCATCTGAAGTCGGCTCAGGTCATGATCTCACAGTCTGTGGGTTGAAACCCCGTGTCAGGCTCTGTGCTGACAGCTCAGAACTTCGAGCCTGCTTTGGATTCTCTGTCTCCCTCTCTCTCTGCCCCTCCTCAGCTCATGGTCTGTCTCTGCTTCTCTCAAAAATAAATACACATTAAAAAAATTGAAAATAAATAGATAAATATGTGCAAAATAAGTGAATGAATGAACTATTAGGAATACATCAGGAGGCATTCTAATCACATTTAAATAGTGTTTTACTTCATTCTCATAGCCAATCTTTGAGTAAATTCCTCTTATTACTTTTAATAAGTGAAGACATTTAGCACTGAGAAGTTAGGTAACATGCCCATTGTCACATAGCAAACAAGCTAGGATTTAGAGCCAGGGGGTGTCATTGCAAAGCCACCGAGATGAGCTCATTAAGAAAAACTACATGCTTGTGCGCCTCTTGCCTAAGTTTTGTTTCAAGAAGCCTAAACAACCTTCTCATATTTTCTAGCTGTATCTTTCTGGAAGGAAAAATCTGGAGAGGAAATACCACTAACTGGTTTAGAATGGTATCCTTCCATTTTTTTAATTCTCATAACTAAATGGATTTTCCTTGAAATTACATTCTGGTTTATTTCTATAATAGGAGTTGGGGTCCCCACATCACTTTTATTATAGATAAAGGATATGAAAGTCCTCATACACAATTCTTGAATACTTTTTCTTTTATCTTCTTTTCTTTTCTTTCTTTCTTTTTTAAAATAGTTTATTGTCAGATTGGTTTCCATACAACACCCGGTGCTCTTCCCCACAAGTGCCCTCCTCCATCACCGCCACCTCTTTCCCCCCTCCCCCTCTCCTTCAACCCTCAGGTCATTTTAGTATTCAATAGTCTCTCAAGTTTTGCATCCCTCTCTCTCCCCAACTCTCTTTCCCTTTTCCCTTCCCCCTGGTTCTCCATTAGGTTTCTCCTGTTCTCCTGTTAGACCTATGAGTGCAAACATATGGTATCTGTCCTTCTCTGCCTGACTTATTTCGCTTAGCATGACACCCTCGAGGTCCATCCACTTTCCTACAAATGGCCAGATTTCATTCTTTCTCATTGCCATGTAATACTCCATTGTGTATATATACCACACCTTCTTGATCCACTCATCAGGTGATGGACATTTAGGCTCTTT